>NC_138184.1:57802697-58190401 GCF_964194105.1 Spermophilus citellus
GTATGTCTGTGTGTATGTGTGTGTGTGTGTATATGTGTGTTTTGGTCAGCTATTTCCCTGCTGTGACTAAAAGGCCCAACCAGCACAATTGTAAAGGAGAAAATGTTTATTTAGGGCTCAGGGTTTCCGAGGTCTCAGTCCACAGACAGCAGGCTCCATCCCTCAGGGCTGGAGGGGAGGCAGGACATCATGGAGGAAGAGTGTGGTGGAGGGAAGCAGCTCACATGGTGATCAGGAAGCAGAGAGACTCCACTCTCCAGAGACAAATAGAGACCCCAAAGCCACGCCCCCAATGCCCCCTCCTCCAGCCACACCCACCTCCTCCAGCCACCACCCAGTTAATCCATCAGGGGTTCATTCACTGGTTGGGTTAAGGCTCTCACCACCCAGTCATGTCTCCTCTGGACCTTCCTGCACCGTCTCACACGTGAGCTTTTGGGGGACACCTCACATGCACCCCAGAGTAGGTGGGTGGCTGAAGCCAGGGGAACAGCATGGTGAGTGGAGGGTGCAGACACTGCACGCTGAGAAGAGTCCAGTCACTAGTCACAGACTCCAGTGACACAGACCTCTCTCCTCAGGATGAGAGAGAGTGGAAATGAACTAGGAATGCTTTTCGTGTGTGTGTGTGTGTGTGTGTGTGTGTGTGTGTGTGTGACCAGCATGGTGAGCTCCCACCTGCAGGAGGGCTGTGTCACCTCGGGCTCTCCTCTGGGACCCATGCTTCCCTCACTTACCATCCCTCCTCAGCACCCCCTCCCCTGTCCTGAAGGGGACAGGCGGCAGCCTCTTCCATCCCCACCCCCACCCTGCACAACCCCCTTGTCTGAGGCAGGCAGGGGAAAGGAGAGCACTGTTTCCATGAACTGATCTTCCTTTCCTGCAAGATGGACTTGTGACGTCTGTGTTGATCCCATTGGCCAGGATGGGGTCTCATGACTACCCCACCTTCCTGGGAGATGGAAATGTCACTGTTGAACTGGATTCTTTGCCATCTTGAGTTCCACATCAGGATTCTGTGTGCAAGACTCTAGGGCCAAAGGGATGAAGGCCTTCATGAGTTAACAGTCAGCAAATATGTATTGAGCACCACCTGTATGCAAAACATGTGAGTATCGCCCCTCTAATGGCTCTGCTCTCACTCTTTTGTGGGGGGGGGGACTAGGGATTGAACTCAGGGGCACTAGACCACTGAGCCCCATCCCCAGCCCTTTTTTACATTTTATTTAGAGACAGGGTCTCACTGAGTTGCTTAGGACCTCACTGAGTTGCTGAGGCTGACTTTGAACTTGTGATCCTCCTGCTTCAGCCTCCCCAGCAGCTGGGATTATAGGCATTGCCACTGTGCCTGGTGGCTCTCCTCTTTATTGGACAGTCTTCTTTCAAATGGATCATGGCCGCCCCGAGTCAATTGTAAACCATATGTTGAGTATTTACAAGTCAAGAAGGGGCCTAAGTGCTTCACATTTGTTATTGCATTTGATCTTCACCTAGAATCTTCTGAGCTGGCACAATTATATCCATTTCACAGGGATGGAAACTGAGTCACAGAGAGGTTCAGTCACTTGCCTGCTGTCACACAGCTGGTGGCACTGTTTTCTGTATTCTTTATGAACCATTCCAAAAATGGACCCAGATACTGTTCTGGTGTGGATGTGAGGTTTCCCCCAAAAGCTCACGTGTAATACGGTGCAAGAAGGTCCAGAGGAGACATGACTGGGCTGTGAGAGCCTTAACCCAACCAGTGAATGGACCCCTGATGGGATTAACTGGGTGGTGGCTGGAGGCAGGTGGGTGTGGCTGGAGGAGGGGGCACGGGGGGCGTGGCTTTGGGGTCTCTATTTGTCTCTGGAGAGTGGAGTCTCTCTGCTTCCTGATCACCATGTGAGCTGCTTCCCTCCACCACACTCTTCCTCCATGATGTCCTGCCTCCCCTGGAGCCCCGAGGGATGGAGCCTGCTGTCTGTGGACTGGGACCTCGGAAACCGTGAGTCCCCAGATAAACTTTTCCTCCTGTACAACTGTGCTGGTTGGGTGTTTTAGTTCAGCAGAGAAAAAGCAAGACTCTCCCCTCAACCACCTTGGTCTGTTGTGTGCTGTGGCAGCAGGACTCGGAAGTGGCTCAGACCCAAGCCCCACCCTGCCCTGGTCAGGCCATGAGGGCACTCAGAGGGTCGGGGGGGGGGGGCAGGTCTTGACAAAGGCCTTCTGGACACTCTCCCCTCTGCCGAGAGCTCCAGGACCATCAGTTTCTGGAGCTGACGTGGTGCCCCAGCCGGGCCCTTGAATAAAGAACAATGTGACCGCCATGTTTTATGACATCTGGCCTCTGTGGTCAAAACAAAGCAGGCAGAGGGGACAAACGGCCAGCCCAGTGAGTCCGACAGATATTGCTATCCTGAATCCTGTGGGCACTTGATGGTGGCACTCAGGTAGGATCATGTGGAGTGGACGATTTTGCAGGGGTCTAAATCCCATCCCCTCTTACTTAGAAGCATTCCCATAACTAGCCAATCAACTCTGTAGTTTTACAAGGCAGTTTTTCCCTCTTAATTCATACTGCACCCCACCAGGACGAAATAAAAATTCAAAAGTCTTGCCAGGTGCAGGGTGCACACCAGTCACCCCAGCAACTTGGGAGACCAAGGCAGGAGGATGGCAAGTTCCGATGCCAGCCTCAGAAATTTAGCGAGGCCGTAAGCAACTTAGCAAGACCCTCTAAAAATAAAAAAATTTAAAAAAAATTAAAAGGTTGGGGATGTGTCTGTGGGTCAGCACCCCTGGTTCAATCCCCAGTATCAAGAAAACCACAGAAGCCTTCTAAAGGGCCCAGGAGGATGGCACACCAAGATGACCAAGATGCATGCAGCTTAGTAGACAATGAGGAGAAGCATTGGGCCATGCAGACCCCAGTGCCCCCTTTGGAAAGACCCTCAGCTTTCTGCTACCACACAGGCATCTGGGAATAACGTCAGTCCATCTTAGCTGATCTCCTCTGTGATAACTTCATGATTATTTATGGGCAGCTTCAAAAGCTCAGAAATGCTAAACAAACAGAGAGATAAGTTGCCAGGATGTTCAACATTTGCCCTGACCGACCTCACAAGATTTTGCTAAGGGGAATTCTTCTCAAGGCTTGGAAATTATCACTGGAAACCAAATGCCCTGATAACATCTTTAAAAAAAAAAAACATTTATCCTAGGCCAGACTGAGGAAGCTCCCAAACAACACAAGGTTATTTTTAGAAGGTTGGCTCCTGAGAAAAAGAAATAAGACGGGAATACGATTATAAAGCTTGGGTTGCTTTTTTTTCAGAAACTGTTTTGACCTTTACCAAGCCTGGAAACTTCGGGAGTTTAGATTAAAAAAAAAAAAAAAAAAAAAGCCTAATTAAGAATCACTGCTGTTCTTTCGGTTCAAGTCAAGGTAATATGCCTTTAAAATTGTCAGGCGAATACATTTCATTTTTCAGAGCTCATCTTTCATAATATTCTAAATTGGATATCTGTGAATTTTTTCCTTTCCTTTTTAAGCGGGTGATGTTAAAATGATTTTCTCAAATGCCTTTTTTTTTCTTTTTCTTTTCATTTTTAAAGAGCGTGGACAGATGTGAACACAAGGACAAGGGGAAAAAAATGTGCACTCTTGAAGAAACAAAAGAGGCAGCACTCTTTTCACAGAATCCGTATCCACCATGGCAGAAAACAAAAATTAAAAGTGAAGTAATTGGCTGGGCGTGGTGGAGCACACCTGTAATCCCAGATGCTTGGGAAGCTGAGGCAGGAGGATTGCAAGTTGGAGGCCAGCCTCAGCAATTTAGTGAGGCCCTAAGCAACTCAGTGAGACCCTGTCTCTAAATAAAATACAAAATAGGGCTGGGGGTGGGGCTCAGTGGTGGAGTGTTCCTGAGTTCAATCCCTGGTACCAAAAAAGAAAAAGAAAAAAGAAAGTGAACTAATCATGCAGTGAAAGAGTCAATGGATAAGAAGAGGCTCTGTCTTTCCAGAGCATTCTCATTAAAAAGCCCTTCCCACAAAATCGTTCTAGCCCCAAGGAATAGCCATTACCAGATAACATTAAAGGCACAAGCTCAGTAACGAGATTGAACACAGACCTCCAAGCCTTCTGGGCTTCACAACAACAAAAGTTAACATTTATTAAATACATCTATTTGTCAAGTATGGTAATTAGCATTTGTGGAAGAATTCAATATGTGCCAGATACTTTTTGAAACATTAATATACTATTCTCATTTAATCCTAAAAAAAAAAAAAAAAAACCCTTCATAAACCAGACAGAATTCCTCGTGGGTTGGACCCCATCACAATTACTTTGTGGATGGTATCCTTGTTTTCACATTCAGGTGAAGCAGTACAGGTGGGGGAAATCAAGCCACCTGTCCCATCTTTTCAGACCAGCTGGGGCCTGAATCCAAATGTGGGTTCTAGCATTTATCAGCATCAAGAGCTGAGCCAAGGCAGGGCGCAGTGGTGCAAGCCTGTAATCCCAGCGACTTGGGAGGCTGAGGCAGGAGGATCACGAGGTCAAAGCCAGCCTCAGCAAAAGTAAGGCCCATGAGACCCTGTCTCTAAATAAAATACAAAATGGGGCTGGGGATGGGGCTCAGTGATCTAGTGCCCCTGAGTTCAATCCCTGGTACCAAAAAAAAAAAAAAAAAAATTATGCTGAGCCATGACCTGAAGCTGAGAATCAGTTGGTAGAGCGCTTGCCTCACATGCCCAAGGCCCTGGGTTCAATCCCCAGCACCACCTAAAAAAAAAAAAAAAATGGAGCCCACCACATAAGGCTGTTGCGAGGACCGTGTGTGACGTGCACAGCACAGTCTTTCCCTTCTGTAGGGCCGTGTGTGTCCCCGGCTTTGCCTTGTGGGTAACGCTGGTGTATTGTGGTCTACTGTCCCTGAGCCAAGTGAGCCAAGAGCTATTAAACCCTTCCTTATGTCACAACCTGTTCCCAGACCTTGTGACTCAGGACAAGGAGCAAGACCCCCCCCCCCCAGGGTGATCGTGCCCATCTGGTCTCTTCTTTGGAGCATGTGGCACACATACCATGGGGGTGGCACTGAGTGTCCCAGTCTGGTCGTGTGTCTCTAGATCTCAGTCCTGAGGGTTCAGCTTAGGGAGGGAAAGAGTTCAAGTTCTCGTTGGTGAACTTTCATCCACACGTTACACTTCAACACATGTTTACAAAGAACGTCCACGTTTGCATAGCCCTTGGAAGGACCTCCATCATAACCCTCTGGGTACCCACACCCCAATCCAAATTCCAAGCCTCAAACACGGCCCCCTCTTCCCCGCACCATCAACCTTGGCCTCTGCCCTTCTAGCCTCTACCCCAGGATTCCTGGCCTCCACCCTCGGGTTCCATCCTGCCCCCTGACACAGCCTTGCTCTTCCCGTGGCTCAAGTTGCAAGTAGACCCACAGCACAAAACTGTCTCTTGGTGACAGGGAAGGTCCTCAGATGTGGCAAAAGGAGTGGAGGGGACACAGAAATGTGGGCTCTGGGAAGAACTGCTCTATACATGCTGCCAAGCCCGGTCCCTTCCCAAGGGGCACATGGCATTTTCCTACAGTGACCCTGGTGGGTCCTGGCCACTCCTGGGTAGCTTTCCTCTCTTATGAACGCTGCCTAGGAGGAGCACGGGGGAGCACGCAGTGAGTCAGAGGGAGGGAGCCCAGAGGGGCCTGTGTGTACAAGTCAGTGTACAGGAGGGACGAACCCACAAGCCAAAGAGACATGCACACGACCCTTTTCTTTTGGTACCAGGATTGAACCCAGGGGCACTGGACCACGGAGCCTCATCCCCAGCCCTGTTTTGCACTGAGTTACTTAGGGCCTTGCTAAGTTGCAGAGGCTGGCTTTGATCCTCCTGCCTCAGCCACCCAAGCTGCTGGAATTACAGGTATGGGCCATGTTCTTGCTTCTTCTTTTTTTTTTTTTTGGCTGGTGCTGGGGATTGAACCCAGGGCTTGTGCATGTGAGGCAAGTGCTCTACCAACTGAACTATATCCCCAGCCCTTTCTTGGTTCATTTTTAACAAAACTTCCAAGTCATCTGCCCTTTCAGTCTGCTTCCAGTGACACCAATTTCATTGTCCCATGTTATATCTTAAGTGACCAAGATTGAATTGAAACAAGGAGTAAGATTTGTGAGAATTCGTAAGAATGTTTAAGAATAAGCACAGCCCCTTCGCAGAAGGAGTGCAATTAAGAAAGGCTCCGTGTGTTGGAGCAGTAAAAAGCGATGAGTCTCCAGGACACAGGCCAGGAGGCCTTACTTCTAGGTTCCGGCCTCCAGCAAGAGCCACTTAATTTTTTATTTTTGCATTGCTGGTGGGAACATGGGTTAATGCTTTTTCTTTTATTTGTTCTTTTTAGTTATACATGACACTAGAGTATATGTTGACATATTTATACAAACACAAAGTGTGTCTTATTCTAATAAGGGATCCCAGGCTTGTGGTTGTACACGATACAGCGTCACTCCACTGTCTTTCCTTTTCCCATCCCCCCCTTCCCTTCATTCCCATTTGTCTAACCCAATGAACCTCTATTCTTCCCTCCCCTTGCCTCTAGTTATGTGTTAGCATCTGCGTATCTGCAGAGAAAATTCCAGCTTTGGTTTTTTGGGACTGGCTTATTTCACTTAGCAAGATAGTCTCCAGTTCCATCCATTTACTAGCAAAAGTCATAAAGTCATTCTTCTTTAAGGCTGAGTAATATTCCATTATGTGTATGTACCATATTTCCTTTATCCATTCATCTGTTGAAGGGCACCTAGGTTGGTTCCATAACTTAGCCATTGTGAATTGAGCTGCTAAAACCGTTGATGTGACTGCATCACTGTAGTGTGCTGATTATAAGTCCTTTAGGTATAGACTAAAGAGAGCGATAGCTGGGTCCAATGGTGGATCCATTCCCAGTTTTCTGAGGAATCTCCATACTGCTATCCAGGTTTGTTGCACCAACTTGCAGTCCCACCACAATGTCTGAGTGCCTTTTCCCCACATCCTCGCCAACACTTACTGTTGCTTGTATTCTTGATGATTGCCATCCTGACTGGAGTATCCAACTAAGAAGCTTCTTCACAGGAAACTATCAAAAGCATGAAGAATGGGAGAAAAGTCTCTGCTACCTGCACCTGAGATAGAGCATTAATCTCCAGGACATATAAAGAACTCAAAAACCGCACACACGCGCACACACACACACACACACACACACACACACAATAACCCAATCAATTAACGGGCAAAGGAACTGAACAAGCACTTCACAGAAGAAAAACATGAATGATCAGATATTGGAAAAAGTGTTCGACTTCTCAAGCAGTTAGAGAAACGCAAATCAAAACTGCACTGGGTCTCCATCTCCCTCCAGTCCGAAAGGAATCTGGGTTAATTCTGCACCTCAGAGGCGTCCCTGCTCCTCCTTTCTTTGAAGACAACTAGAGAAACGACTCCTGCTTATTTAGAACCTGTTTGCTCATTTATTTCATCTAGAGACGACTCTTAGCATCCGGCTTAGAGACATCCCGTTGTGAAGAGGGTCAAAGTCAGCACTGCGGCCTGAAGTGGAGCAAATTATATTCCACGCATTTCCAATTAGGTCAAAAGGAATCCTAATGAATAATAGGAACCAATAAAAAATGAAGAAAAAAGAAATATCCTGTCCCACCCGAGGCGAACATCCACGCTTCTCCCAAGAAGCCTCGGGTGGTAACTTTGTCATGGAACTTGCCTTGAAGTCGGAGGCAGCCGCAGGGTGAGTCTCCCTGAACTTTCTCTGGTCCTGTTTCATGTCCCTGCACCAGAGGACATCCGGATGGACAGCACTCCCAGCCACTCAGTCCCTTCACCAACCAAGACTCCAGCACCCACCACGGGCCAGGCACAGTGCTGGGTCCCAGGACTCAGTCCTCCCAGAGGTCACTGTCTTAGGGCAGGGAGGAGACAGAGTCAGAGAGGAGACAGGATCAGAGAAGCGTTCTGAGAAGGAGACGATCAAACTGAGCGGTAGACGATGAGACAGAGAAGCCACAGCTAGAAACAGACATCCCCAGGTGGACGGAGAAAGGACACTCCAGGAAGAGAAAAATCACACCTGCCAAGGGCTGCAGAGACGTGACGGAATTAAACACAGACAGTAAGTGCGGTGGCCCACGCCTGTAATCCCAGGCGTGGAGGCTGAGGCAGGAGGATCATGAGTTCAAAGCCAGCCTCAGCCACTTAGTGAGGCCTTAAGGAACTCAGTGAGACCCTGTCTCTAAGTAAAATATTTAAAGTGGCTGGGGAGGGGGCTCAGGGGTTAAGCACTCCTGGGTTCAATCCCTGGTGCCAAAAAAATAAAAAATAAACATAGACAAGAATGAGAGGCAAACGGCAGGTCACCCGCTGGTGGGAGCACAAGCTGCCCCAGCCCTTTGTAAGGCAATGCGCCCTCACCTAGGAAACCCGTGGGCACACACTGCATGCCTGGCACGCTCCGGAGAAGCTCTGGCACCAGAGTCCCCAAAACAACACATGCAGACCCACCAAAAGACACACAGTGGGCAATACTTCAGGAAGAGAGAGAGAGAGAGAGGTACCTGGGAGGGGGGAGAGGATGGAGAGGGAACAGATAATTACAAGGCTCCATTTCCTAAAGGCAGGTGGCAGGCTGGGGGCGCCCACGGTGTGACTCCTGCTTATACATATTTAATGGATACTTTTGTATTTTGTATCTGCTCAATATTTCATAAGAGCTGCTGCTTTTTTTTTTCTTTCATTTTATTTTTAGTGGTGCTGAGGACCGGACCCAGGGCCTCTCCATGCTCGGCCAGCGCCCTGCACTGAGCAGGGCAGAGCTGCCTCCCCCTGCAGGTGGCGAAAAGGGTGGAGGGACAAGGTGGGAGAAGAGGCTGGGGGTGCTGGTGGGGGTCGGTGCTGGGGAGGGCAGGAGTGGGAGAGTGCTGGGTGCTGGGGAGCAGGGGGGGTGGGCGCTCAGGGAGTCAGCGCTCACCCCTTAGAGCCAGGTGGGGGTGGGGTGGGGGAGAAGGAGCACCCCCAGGGCACCTGGAACCTGGGGTCTCCACCTGGCTCAAGGGTGAATACAAAGTGGGGACTCTCGCCTCCAGGCGCGGTGGCCCATGCCTCCAGTCCCAGCGGCTCAGGAGGCTGAGGCAGGAGGATCACAGGTTCAAAGCCACTTAGGGGGACCCTGAGCAACTCCGCGAGACCCTGTCTCTAAATAAAACATGAAAAGGGCTGGGATGGGGCTCAGGGGTTAGGCACCCCCAGGTTCCATCCCAGGTACAAAATCAAAACAGTCTTTAAAGCCAGGGAAACCTTTGGATGGCGAATTTCGTTTACAGGCTACCAGGGCTTAGGCCACCTATTTCTGCACCTTTGTCTGCCAACGTGATGCCTGCCCAGTCTGGTGGAAACACGCAGGGGCCACCAAGGGAACTGACCGCCTGCCTTTACCTGCACCCTTTAAGGCTACAAGCAGTGTGAAATGCACTCCCCAACAGCACGTGAGCTTCCTAGGGTGACATTCCTGAAGTGTCCCTGATTATTCCTCCGTAGATAAAGGTGCAAGTTTGCAGAGCAGCTGGATTCCTGTTGGGGGGCGGGGATTCCTGTGTGTGTGTGGGGGGGTCCAACTACCCTATGGAAAGTCAAGGTTTCAGATGAAGTCATCCCAGCTCAAAAGGGAACACGTGTCCTTCGCCTGCACTTCAAAACCTGAAAGAAGTAGGGTGCAGGGGCACAGGCCTATGATTCCAGCAGCTGGGGAGGCTGAGGCAGGAGGACCACAGGTTCAAAGTCAGTCTCAGCAACTTAGCAAGGCTGTAAGCTACGTAGTGAGACCCTGTCTCTTTAGAGGGTATGTGGCTCAGTGGTTAAGTGCCCTTGGGTTCAATTCCCAGTACAAAAAAAAAAAAAAAATCTAAAAGAATGATTCTGGAGTCTCCACCATGGAGAACATAATGTATGTCATGTTGTTGGAAAAGAAAGTTCTAGCATTCTGTTGAAATAACTTAATTTAATTCTTGACCTGAAGGCAGTACCTGGTATAAGAGAACGTTTATTAAACATAATCAACATCTATAGTTGGTCAGTTAATTTTTTTTAAATGCAACTGGTATGAAATTCAATTGAAATCCCCAAATAACAGTGTCTTTAATAAGACGGAAAGTCATTTCTCTCCCTCATAAATATAGCACAGCCTGGAGTTATGCAGTTCAGGCTACCACAGCATCTCTATGACCATCAGAGACCTGGACACTGCCTCTCTTTGTTTTCCTCCATACCAGGCTTCCAACTCACTGTTGAATGTAGCTGCCTGAGCTCCAGCTATCACATCCACATTCCAATGGAGAGGAAGCAGGGAAAGGTAGGCACATTCCTTCCCTTGAAAAGCACTTACTTTCCAGGAGTTGTGCACAGCACCTTCACTTATCCCTCTGACTAGAATTTATTTAAATAGCAAGCCTTATGAGAAATAAGGGCTGAAAAATTTTGTCAAGTCATTATGTAATCTTAAATCTTTACACATATTTTTTTTAATACTGGAGATTGAACTCAGAGGCACTGGACCACTGAGCCATATCCCCAGCCCTGTTTTGTACTTAGAGACAGGGTCTCACTGAGTTGCTTAGGGCCTCGCTGAGTTGCGGAGGCTGGTTTTGAACTGGCCATCCTCCTGCCTCAGCCTCCTGAGCCACTGGGATGACAGGTGTGCGTCACCATGCCCGTGGAGATTTTTGGTTGCTTACAAGGGGACTGAATGAAGAACTTCTGTTCTCTTGAATTTCTTTTCCACAAAACGCCCTCTGTTGGCTACTCCCACAGCCATGCCCAGCCACGCTATGGCCTAGTGTTTACAAAGGTGGGTGTGCCCCTTCCAGACTCTACAATCTCTCTCAACTTCCAGAGAGGGAAACTGAGGTCCAGAGAAGGGGAGCGGGTTTCCAAGCCTGAGAAGCACAGTGCACCTTCCCAAGGCCTCCACGCTCTCCAGACCTCCTCCACTGCTCCCTAGGTCAGAGGCTCCAAAAGCACTAGACAGGGCTACCTCACAGACTACACCTTAATACCCCAGCCCCAGCCCCCCTGAAGGCCAGGGGCACACCCCCAAGTCACAGTGACAAGAAGAGACACATACACGTGGCTGCAGTTCATGGGTGCAGGTCTCAAGACTCAGGAGTTAGTTTTTTAAGGTTGTAGGTGTTGGGGTTGTATAATTGCTTTCTTGTGGTCTGTTCCACCACACTATTACAAATGTCTATCTTGCTTATATCCATGGGCAAGTCTAAGGAAACAATTAAGAATGTAAGAGAGCCGGACAAGGTGGCAGGCTGACGCCAGAGGATCACAGGTTGGAGGCCAGCCTCAGCAACATAGGCCCTAAGCAATTCAATGAGACCCTATCTCAAAATAGAAAATAAAGGAGGCCAGGGATGTGGTTTAGTGATTAGACAACCCTGGGATAAATCTGAGTACAACAAAGACAGAGAGGGAGGAATAATCAAGTTAAATGCATTCCTCAAAAAGCTGCCTCCAAGTGCAGGCCCAGCCATCCTGTGTCACCGCAGTCTTACGAGTAGCACATCTGGAAAGCCATTATTGGGCACAACACTTAAGGAACAAACTGTGTATATTTTATTATCATCATTGCTACTGTGGGTTGAATATAGTGTCCCATCCTCCCAAAACATGCTGGAAGGAAAGATGTATTCCCTCCTCCCGAAAAAGGGTGATCTCCCTGGACCCTCTAAATGTGATCTTGTTTGGAAAAAAGGTCTTGGAGATGTTATGAAGGCTCTTGAGAAAGATCATCCTGGGCTAGGGGTGGCCTAAGTCTAATGCCAAGACTGTACAGAGGAAGACAAGAGCCTGGGGTGAATGTCATGTGACGGGAGGCTGAGATCCACCAGCCAGAGACACCAAGGGCTACCAGCAGCCACTAGAAGCTCGGAGGCAGGCTGGGCCTCAGGGCCTCCAGGGGAGCTTGAAGACACCTTGAGTTCGGACTTTTAACCTCCAGAAATAGATAAGTTCCTGTTCTTTTTTGAAAAAGTCACTCAATTGCTAGTAATTTGTTATAGCAGCTCCAAAAACCTAAGGCATCTATGTGAAACTATATGGAAAGCAAAGACTAGAAAGAAATCACACCTTGCTGGGCACAGTGACCCATGCCTGTAACCCCAGTGGCTCAGGAGGCTGAGGCAGGAGGATCTTAAGTTCAAAGCCAGCCTCAGCAAAAGCAAGGTGCTAAGCAACTCAGCGAGACCCTGTCTCATAATAAAATAGATATTAAAGAACAAGGTCTGGGATGTGGCTCAGAGGTTAAGAGCCCCTGGGTTCAATCCCTAGTAACAAGAAATAAGAAATCACATCTGAACACTAGAAGTAGTCATCTTATTTCCTAATCACTTAACTTTGCTGATTTTTTTCACTGTATGTATACTTATGATCCAACAACTTGATCAAAACTGATTTAAAATCAGAAATGAGCATGCCTTAAAAATTCTGTTAGCACCAGGATTGAGAAAATAATTTTTTCCATGACCCTAAATCCCTAACAGTTGGACACATCCAGTAGTTGTTCTACGCCTAGAACCCAAGGAACATACTGATGTGCCCTTCCCTGTGGCTACAAAGGGTCGAGGTCCAAGGGGAAGCTGACATTCCCTGGTAACCTACTGTCTCCAAATGTGGGGCTTCACAGGATCAAAGGAACCTGTCACTGCGATTTCCCAACGATTCAATAAGTCACTGGAGAGGTGCCAAAGGCCCAGCCATCAAGGATGTAAATGACAAGGGGCACCCCTGGGTGCCTGGTGGGAGAACAAAAGACTCAGAGAAATCATCTCATTGGAGTAGTTTTAGAGTCGCTGAAGAAAGAGAGCCCCTGCCTTCTCTTAATAAGTCCCCTGGAGGCCTAATCTCTCCGCCCTGCAAGTGGGGACGTCTGTGGTGGGTGTTCTACGCACACATAATCGAGCCTGTTTTTAAGAACCGTAAACAGCAGCTTCTGCATCACCAAGTAGTTTACCAAACATAAAATCCAATAAGGGCGCTCATTAAATGCCTTCCACAGGCAAATGTGCTGGCGTCTGTTTGGTCACCTTGACACCCAGATCGCCCAAGTGGCGGGAAGCCCAGGTTCCAAAGCACAGGGCCACCGGCTGGCCGAGGGCCACCTCGTTCATCTTGATGCACGTTGATTCTAGCTGGCTGCAGAGGGGCTTCGGGAACTCCCTCCCTCGGCCGATCCCTTTGGTGATTTCTTCTAGAAAACATGATGCAAATGGCATTTATAAGATGTCCTGATGCCCCCAACGGAACCCCAGGGATATTCGCCGGCTGAAGGGGGCTTCCCTGGAACAGAGGGAGATCTGATTAGAAAACCAGGAGCGACCCCCCCAGAACAGGAAATCCTGTTGGGCTTGGGTCCACTTCTCCCAAGGTGGCACCTGCCAGACACCTCAATGTCACCCCGGCTGCTTTGACAGGAGTCTCACCTGGAAGACTGCAGCCCCCAGAAAAATCAGCTCACCCAAGGACTTATGTCCACAGCAGACACTCATCAGATCCCACCCCCCAGGCCCCTGAGAACACAAGATGGTGTCCCCCAATGCACAGTTTTACCTTTAGACTCAGAGACTCAATTTGCCAGAACTAAACACCTTCCTTTGGTTAAAGATCTAACATCATTTTTTTTTTCTTAGCTGTAGATGGACACAATACCTTTATTTTATTTATTTATTTTTATGTGGTGCTGGGGATCGAACCCAGGGCCTCCCACATGCCAGGCAAACACTCTGCCACTGAGCCCCAGCCCTAGCCCAGGACAAGCCATCTTGAGCCCCAAAGATCTGGGTTCCAATTCTTACTCCACCACCTGCTACTTGTGTGAACGATGGTTCCTAATTTTCTTATATTTAAAAAGTAGAAAATAAAAGACATGCCACAGAAGACTGTTTTCAATATAACAGGAAGTAGTTGGAGCATGCAGGAAGTCAGGCACAGAGTAGGGATGCAGGGATGCAGTAGTGTTAGCGGCTTCCTCACACCATCTCCCAGACAGGGAGGATTCTGCTGCTTAGCGACCTGCCCTGCACAGCGGTCCCTGCCCAGCAGGGACCCATCTGCCACTCACATCATCCTTCCAGGCATATACATTATTCACTCACTAGTTGCTTTCAAAACAACAAATAATGTCAATGAGCAAGGCAGGCCCGGGGTAGGACTATAGAGAACAGTGAGGACTGTGGAAAAGTTGAACACACGTATTTCATCTAAAAGCAAAGAAGAAACGTAAGAACACAGTTACTAGATATTTTCAGTTTCCCAGAGGCAGCCCAAATATGCACTTGGACACGTACTCAGATGTTCACAACCAACCGAACATTTCAATCCTGTGCAAAGCTAAGAAAATCCACACGCAGGCCAGATCTAGCCTCAGGAGTTGCCAGAATGTGACCTCACGTTCACACACTGTAGAAAGACCCTTGTTTCTCTTGCCTCAGGAGAGAGAAAACTTGGGCTTGAAGACTTATGTTGGGGTCAATGGAGAAGTGTAGCTGGGTGCACACTCACAAGAACTCACATGTTCTAGGTGGGCTAGAGGGAGGCACGATACGTAGAGTCGATCCCATGTCAATGACGTGGATTCTCATCTTGGACTTGAGTTTTCAAGATCCAGCTGGTAGGATACACCAGGGCTGGAGTCGGAAGTGATCCTCCTCTTACCGTTAGCAGACTATCTTTATGATCCTCCTCTGTCCTCAGCCAAACAGACGGTGAGAGGCCAATTCCACCGACTCTGTTTCACCTGAAGTCTCTGTGGCCCTAGGTGAGGACGTGACATGCCATGTATACTACTCCATCAGAAAGTCTCATTCCCTCAGAAACAGATGCCCCACGTGAGGGCAGAGGGCAACTCTACTGTATTTTATTGCATAATTGCTGCCCCTGATTCCTTTCAGTCCAAAACTTGGTTTATAACCTTGCACTGCATCATCGTCGCCTGGTACAAGTCTGTTGTCTCTCCGTTTAAAAGGTTAATAGCAGCACCAGGCACGGTGGTGCATGCCTGTAATCCCAGCGGCTCGGGAGGCTGAGGCAGTAGGATCGCAAGTTTGAGGCCAGCCTCAGCAATTTATCAAGGCCCTAAGCAACTCAGTGAGACCCCGTCTCTAAACAAAATACAATCCCCAGTACCAAAAAAAAAAAAAAAATTCACATAATAGTTGCATCCCACATTTTTGCCAAAAAAAGGCATAAAATCTGCTACAGATATGCAGTAAAATATCTCCTCTCTTCAGAGCTCAGTCCATGAGCCAAGAATTGTCACTGCCATTTAACCAAGGAAGGGCTTCCGCTCACAGTGCAGAAGTGGCTTTTTATCTGTCACAGGATCTACCATTTCTAGGGTCCTAAATGAGCATCTTCTTACCCCTCATTCATCCCTGTTTCCACTGAACCTTCTGAAACCAGAGCACCGTCAAGCCAGGCCACTTGCAGTGTACAGAAGGACGCAGGCATCATCCCACTTCATCCTCAAAACCACCGCAGCAGACAAGTAACGGCATCCCCATTGGACTGAGGAGTAAAACAAGGCTCAGAGAGGTTAAGTCATGGGCCCTGTGACAGTCAGCCAGTAAGAAGCAGAACCAAGTCTGTATCCCAACAATCCGGCCCTTTGGCCACTCAGCGTCATGCCCCACATAAGCTCTTAAAAGCTTCAAAGCGATTTTTCTAACACTGGCTAGAAACACATTTCTCCCCAGAGATCGTCCCCCAGGATACTCCATATATAGGCAGGTAGAGTCCCTCTGACCTCAAAAGGCCAGAACTCTAGGAATCCATTCCCGCCAGGGAATGCTCCCTCACTCCACAGGGAGAGCCCTCAGGGCCCTCATTAATGGCAGGGGTGAAGGATAACCTTTGAGCCTTCTTGAACCAAAAAAAAAAAACAAACAAAAAATACCCAGCATTTTCATTAGGTCTTCCTTCCTCCCACTACCCTCAAACTATGGAGGCATTAGGATGAATGATCACCTCTCAACAAAATGTAGGTATTACTTTCAGGATTTAATACAAAGAAATGTATTTCTCGGGGGAAAAAATGAGACTGACGGCTGGGCACAGGGTGCACACCTGTAATCCCAGCCATTCGAGAGGCTGGGGCAGGAGGATGGCAAGTTGGAGGCCAGCCTCGACAACTTAGTGAGACCCCGTCTCAATTAAAATATAAACAGGCCAGGCACGATTTTGCATGCCTGTAATCCCAACAGTTTGTGAGACTGGGGCAGGAGGACTGCAAATTCAAAGCCAGCCTCGGCAACTTAGCGAGGCCCTGTCTCTAAATAAAAATACAAAATAGGGCTGGGGATGTGGCTCAGTGGTCAGGTGTCCCAGAGTTCAATCCCGATACCCAAAAAATAAAAAATAAAAATAAATAAAACGGGTTGGAGATGTCGCTCAGTGATAGAGCACCCGTAGGTTCAAATCCTAGTACCCCCCCAAAAAAAAGATGGCTGATCTCCATGCGGCCATGACTCCTCACTATTCATCAGGCACAAGTTGTCACTGGGGGTGATTAAACAAGGATTAATTACCAGCTTGCTATAAGAGCGGAGATGTTTTAACGGTGCTGCCCAGAGAGCACACAAATACACTCATACTTTTGAAGGACTGAGGGTGGAATTTGGCACCATTTCTTTGGAGGACAATTTGACAAAGAGCTCTTAAAATAGTAAATGTTCATATCCTCTGACCTGGAGATTCCAATTATGCCACAGAAACATAATTGGGGAAATAAACACAGGCATGTTTTAGCCCAAGAAAAGTGGTTGCTACAGCACACAAACAGCAGATCCCGTCAACGTGGCCGTCGACAGAGAAATTTTTAGCTCTATAAAAAATCCATGTAATGGATTCTAAAAGCTAATAAAGGTATTAGACTTTTATAGACTGATAGGGAAAGATGTCCAGAAAGTATTCCTAGGTTTCATGAAAAGAGAAAATGAGGTAAGACAATCCAAGGAATGCTTATTTTCTGTCATGTTAATAAATACTAATTTCAATGAATCAGAGGAAATAAATGCCAATCTGTACACACTATATCGTTCTAGCTTCAGGGTCAGCAAACTGATTCAAAACCCTGTCAGGAAGTAAATACTTAGTTTTTCCAGCTGCAAGTTAGTTTTAACTAAGCAACTTGGTCATTGCAAACGCAGCCCAAGATGCCACTAAATGAATGGGTGTGGCTGTGTTCCAATAAAACTTTATTCATGGACTTTAAAAATGAAATTTCATGTGCTACAAAATGTTCTTTTTTTTTTTTTACTCCCCCCCCCCCAATATGGAAAAATATAAGCTGGATGTGGTGGTGCATTCCTGGAATCCCAGAGACACTGGAGGCTGAGGCAGAAGGATCATCAAGTTCGAGCCAGCCTGGGCAACTTAGCAAGACCCTGTCTCAAAACTAAAAAAATAAACAAAAAGGGCTGGGGATGTGGCTCAGTGGTGAAGTGACCCTGGGGCACAATTTCGGCTACCAAGAAGAAAAAAAAAAAAAGGAAGAAATAGAGAGGCTGGGGGTGGAGCAAAGGGGTAGAACACCTCTGGGTTCCATCCCCAGTACTAAATAAAATAAAAACACAAAACCAAATAAAAAGATAAAAGCCGGGGCTGGGGCTCAAGCAGTAGCTCGCTCGCCTGGCATGCGGGCGGCCCGGGTTCGATCCTCAGCACCACATACAAACAAAGATGTTGTGTCCGCCGAAAACTAAAAAAATAAATAAATAAATATTAAAATTCTCTCTCTCTCTCTCTTAAAAAAAAAAAAGATAAAAGCCATTCTGATTTTGTCCCACTAGCTACAGTTTGCTAACTCCAGACCTCAAAGGTGCAATTAAGAAGGGTTTTCTCTTTTATGAAAGGTATGCTTTATATGTGCGTGTGATTTTACTATCTGTAACAACAGTAACAGCTATTGCAAAATCAGAGATAATAATACAGATATCTCAGACTGAGTTGATTTTGTTTTCCAAGAGAAAACCCCTATCAAGATACTTCAGCTTCTGCCAAATACTGTGGTGCGCACGCCTGTACTCCCAGCAACTCGGGAGGCTGAGGCAGGAGGAGCAAGTTTGAGGCTAGCCTTAGCAACTTATTGAGACTCTGATTCAAAGTAAAAAGGGCTGGGAAATGGCTCAGTGGTAGAGCTTCCCTGGGTCCAATCCCTAGAACCAATAAAAAACAAAACACAACAAGGGACCTCACCTTCTCTCAGACATGTTCAAATAGGTGGACCAACCAGCAGCCTTAGCTGCTAAGCATCTTCCCTGGCTGGAAGGTTCCAAAAACCAACTGTGTCTGTCTGTCTGTCTCTCATACACACACTTTCCTTGTTGGCCTACCCATCATGGGCTGAGAGTGTTTTTCCTTCCAGAGCAAAATCATCAGCGGGAACCCACTTCTAATCCAATTTGCAATCCTCTGCAGGAAACCAGGACTGCGTCACCCCCCAAATTGCGGGCCCGTCATCAATCCCCAGAATCGCCAGGGCAACCGGGGAGGGACACTGCTTTGCAGGCGCAGGCTTGGCTGGCCCAGCCCCAGCCCCAGCCCCAGCGCTGCTACTGGAGCAACGGATTCGCGGCCAAAGCACGCGCCTGGAAGGGCCTGGTCCAGAGACAAACCGCGCCAATCAAGCAGACCTCAGGGGCCAGCCCCGCCCCCGGCTGGAGCCAGCCCCGCTTGGCTTCCCAGGTCAGCTGCGCCCAGCCAGGGCTGCCGGGGACCACTGACTGCCCGCTTTCTGATGCTCCAGCCAATCTACAGTCATCAGCAAGTGGAGACATTAAGGGGATTACAAGGGGCTTAGAAGCCACTGGAGATTCATTGATGTGGTGTCGCTAGCCTCATGGCCACATGCCCTTTAGGAAGGGCTTTGGTCTGTCCAGGGTTCTCGGTGGCCTTTGATCTTACCACCCCTCTCCAGGTGGGACTTTGCCTCCACCCCGACTCCAGGCCACTTTATCCTCAGGCTACTTTTATTCTTAAACGTAAAGAGCGCCGTGCATATTCGTCCATCAGGACAGAGCAGGGGTCACCCACTGCCTGGAAGGAGCCGGACACTCAAGAGTCGTGGGGGTGCGCACGGGACCCTCGGCCGCAGCTACCTTGCTCTGCGGTCCACGAAAGATCCCACTGCGGAGGCTCAGCATTCGGACCTGCACCTGCTCAGCTACGCTTTATTTGTGAGCGCTGAAATTTGAATTTCATAATAATTTTTTGCAAAAACAAGAATGCTCCTTCAGGATTTGCAAACCCCAGTGACTTCTAGTACCTGGGAAGGGACCGGAATATTCAAACAAGTCCTTGAACTAACTGGCACACTGGGAGACAGGGGTGAGTCCACAAAACACCCATCTAAAGGGAGACCACTCACGTCCTGCCAGTTATTGGAGATGCAGGACCACTGGCCAGATGTGACATCTCTGGTGGTGGCTGTGTTTTAATGGTACTGGGGATGGATCCTGGGGCCTTGTGCATGCTGGAAAAGTGCTCTCTCACTGAGCTGAACCTCACAAAGAAAGTTAAAAATCTGAATATTAGAAAAAGCTCTCTTAGCTAAGTTCAAAGCCAGCCTCAGCAACGGACTGAGGCCCTAAGCAACTCAGTGAGACTCTGTCTCCAAATAAACTATTAAAAAGGGCTGGGGATGGGGCTCAGTGGTCCAGTGCCCCTGAGTTCAATCCCTGGTACAAAAAAAACAAAACAAAACAAAACACAACTCTCTTACTTAATATGTTCTACAGACCAAACAACACCCATCTGCAGAGTGGATGTGACGTGGGAGCCTCTGGTTTGTGACCACCGCCTAAGTCACAAGAAACGTCCAGCCACAGGAAATAAGCCTAGGTTCTGGAATTGAATCACTGCCCCAGCCTGGTGACCCTGGCTACGTTTCTTAAGAATCAAGAGCCTCAGTTTCATTAACAGGAAAATAATCACTTAGATCTCACAGGGTTTGGTGAGGATTAAAAGAAAATGTGTGTTAAACAGGGGGACATGACACCTTCATGGGATAAATCCTCCCAGTGATTGATTGCCAATGTTTTTTTGGGGGTTTTTTTTGGTACGAGGATTGAACCCCAGGGATGTTTAACCACTGAGCCACATCCCCAGCTCTTTTTATATTTTATCTAGAGACAAGGTCTCATTGAGTTGCTTAGGGCCTCCCTGAGTTGCTGAGGCTGGCTTTGAACTCACGATCCTCCTGCCTCAGCCTCCTGAGCCGCTGGGATTATAGGCATGCCCCATGGCGCCGGCTTTGATTGCCAATATCACTTAAGTACTATTATTACTATAATTTCTTCAGTTTTGGACACGCATGGAGCAATTCTACACTGTAAAAATGGCTCTTTTTCTCTCCCTTCTCAAACTGGTTGCAAATAAGCAAGCCCACTGCCCCCCCTTGGAGAGGCCTCTTGTAGCAGATACACCAAGTGCCCAGTTTTTAATGACTTGGTTCCAGCCACAGTCCATGGCGCTGCCATCCTCTTCCTGTTAATGGACATTCTTCTGCAGCCTGGCAACCTGGGGCTTCCCCTAGGTGACAGGGAGGTGATGCTTCTTCCAGGCTGGGCCACCTGTAGAGAGCAGAGGCCAGGTTTGCTCTCCAGCTGCCTTACCTTACATCAGTGGAGGGGAAAGACCAGCCATCTGCTCTCCAAGACACACAAACCCTCTATCAGTTTTGTTTTTAGAATTTCTAAAAATTCCCAAATTTGCCACCTAAAGGTATGCATCACAATGAAGACACAGAGATTAGGGTCACCCAGGAAAAATCCCCATAAAATAGAACAGATTTGAACAAGAACGGGGGCATCTTTACTCCCCCCAAGGAAGACCCAAGGTGGGGAAAGCTGTCTGCCATCCACAGTGCTTTGACCTGGTGCCTCTCCATCTTCAGGGGCACCTGAATCAGCCAGGGCTCTTGTTCCAGCTCAGATTCTGGTTCAGTGGGTCTGGGTCAAGGCCAAAGCCCATACATTAAAAAAAAATTTTTTTTTAATTATAGATGAACAAAATACCTTTATTTTATTTATTTATTTTTTATATGGCACTGAAGATTGAACCCAGTGCCTTACACGTGCTAGGAAAGCACTCTACCACTGAGCCACATCCCCAGCCCTTTTTTATAGTTTATTTAGAGCCAGGGTCTCACTGAGTTGCTTAGCACCTCACCATTGTTGAGGCTGGCTTTGAATTTGCAATCCTCCTGCCTCAGCCTCCCCAGCCGTTGGGATTACAGGGGTTTGCCACTGCACTCAACTGAGACGACGCATTTTTAAAAGGGCCCCCTAAGACAAATCGAGGATGCTACCTGCCCCTGCACCTGCATGAATCAGCATGGGCTTGGCTTCATTTAGGTCTCTGCTCAAAAAAATCACCTCCTGAGAGGGTCCTTTCCTGATGGCCTTATCTAAAGTGTCACTGCTTGTGGAATGGGGTCCTGGATCCCATCTGTTTTGTTCTTTGCTGAATCCCCAGCATCAGTGGAACACCTGGTACCAAGCAAGCACTCAAATATTTGTCCAGTGCACAGATCCCAGTGTGACAAGCAAGCAAAATGAAACTCAGGGAGCCAAAGCCATGTGTCCAAGGTCACACAGCTAATCAAAGCCAGAGCAGAGGCTGGGCCTGCTCTGTCTGCACTTCAAAGCCCCAGGTCTCTCCACCAGGCCAAAGGGAAACAAGTCTGTTTACAGCAGGCTTCCTCCCGAGGCTCTTCCTGCTGTGAGGCAGTAACACAGTTCTGCGGGCTGTTTTTTAAGAGCTGCCTGGTTATGTGGACAATGACTGGAGGGGACCAGAGTGGAAGCAAAGAGGCCAGTTCAGAGGATGCCACAGTGGTCCAGGACGATGCATGGCAGTCTCAGGGTTCCTCAGTATTTATTTATTTATGTATTTGGTACCAGAGATTGAACCCAGGGGTGCTTACCCACTGAGCCACATCCTCAGATCTTTGCATATTTTATTTAGAGACAGGGGCTCACTGAGTTGCTTAGGGCCTCGCTAAGTCGCTGAGGCGGGCTTTGAACTCACGATCCTCCTGCCTCAGCCTCCAGATTCCCCGGGATTAGAAGCATGCCCCTCCACGCTCAGTTGGTTCCTTGAGACTTGGGGTAAGAGGAGCTCTACTCTCCTGGGGTCAGAGCCAAGGCAGCCTTCCTGTTAGGTCTCTATCAGGCCTACTGGGGCCCAACCCTCCCTCCAGGGGGTTCATGGTCTCCCAAGGCAGAGGAGGGTAACATGGATTTCAAACTGCCAAAAAGAAAATTGTGGTGTCACACAAAAGGTCACCCAACAGTACACCCGTGGGGGAAAAGGAGGAGCGGCTTCCTTTCCAGCAATGGGTGGAAATGCTATGAAAAACCCTCTTCATGGGTCAAAGCGAAGCCCTTCTGCTGCTAGCAGGGAAATGGCTTCAACATGAAAATCCTTCCCACCCCAATGAGAGGGTCTCTCTCCAAAGGAAAAGCTCCAGAGTCGGCTGAAAATCAAGCACTGTCTTCCCATCGCAAAATGAGTTGGGTTAAATGTCTTAAAATTCTCATCACAAGTTCAAAGCCAGCCTCAGCAACTTAGAGGCCCTAAGCAACTTAGCAAGACCCCGTGTCTAAATAACACACAAAAAGGGCTGGGGATGGGGCTCAGTGGTTAAGCACCCCTGGGGTCAATCTGAGGCTTAAAATCCTCCAAGAAGCTGTGGTCATGAGGTCTCAAGGGACCCCAGATACCTAGCATCCTCAAAGACCCTATAAGTCCTCCTGAGCAACAGCTGAGAGGAAGCTCAAAATAGTTAACAAAATGAGTGAATATTTCCTGCATACCTGAGAGTAGGCAACGTTGACAACATCTCCCCTCATCCCTGCAATAAGTGTGTAAGGGAAGTGCCCTTGTTCTTCCCACTGAACAGCTAGGGACACTGAGAAACTGGGAGTGTTAGTGACTAACCAGGGGTCAGAGGTCAAGCAGGAGGGGAGGACAGGCACCAAGCTACACCCCCACACTACCCACAGGCCTCTGGTGGGAGCTGAGCCACAGGCAGGTAGGGGAGAAAAGAGAAGTTGGAACCCACCTACCCTGCCCTGCCTCATCCCCTTTAGAAAGCAAATGGATCAAAAAGGAGGCAATAGAGCCAGGCGCAGTGGCACAATCCTGTAACCCCAGTGGCTCCGGAGGCTGAGGCAGGAGGATCCCAAGTTCAAAGCCAGCCTCTGCCATAGCGAGGCCCTAAGCAACTCAGTGAGACCCTGTCTCTAAATAAAACACAAAATAGAGCTGGGGATGGGGCTCAGTGGCCAAGTGCCCCTGAGGTCAATCCCTGGTACCCAAAAAGAAAAAAAAAAATAAAAAGGGAAACCATCAGTCTTCTTACATTGGGTTTGTAAAATAAGCCTTCTACACCCAGTCCCATGTATGACCTGTGATCACACAGGAGCCCAGCACAGCCCACACAGGAGCCCACCTACTGCGGCTACAGCATTGGCACTATTGATGGACACCAACGTCTGCCAATTACATATTTATAAGGTCGCCTGGCTGGACTGTGACACAGGAGTTATTAAATGCTCCAGAGCATCAGGGTTGCGCTCAGTGCCCTGAGACAAAGGCAGAAGAGCTGCCAGACCCATCCAAGCTGGAACAAAAGCATTTAATTTCTGAAGAAATCGACGGCGGGTTTCCGTAGATTTGGGTGCCGGGCACACTTGACCCACGAGACCCAGGAAGAAAACCCAAGTAGACTTTCCTCCCTGGCACCCAGAAACAGCAGCGCTCTTGCCAGCAGCGTAGGACAGTAGGAAAGGCGCACACATCCAGACAGAATGCTACAGGCAGCAGTCTGTGCTCACTGTCTCCTTCCTTTGAATGAAGCCATCGAAGAGAATTGACCTCTTCTCTTTCCATCGCCAAACGGACAGCCAGTTTGCCTGCACCCCAACTTTTTCCCAAGCAGTGCCCCAGCAGCCAGATGCACTGGAAGGACACTCAGATCCCTGACTCCCAAACAAAACCATTCCGCTCCAGGCTGACTCTGCCTGGAAGTCAACATTCAAGGCACATTAATAAGAAACATCTGGCCACTGAAGACGGTTGACACAGCACAGGCGGGCAGTGGTGGATTTGTGGTCGGGACCCAGAGTTACAGGGACTAAATTGAAAACACCAGCCAGTCCAGGCAGTGCTCCACACTGCTGCGCTGTGGCACTTGGTGACGCTACCAGGCCCCGGTTGAGTTGTTTGGGGCCTAGTTACCTAGGCACAGGGTGGTGCCAAGCCTCTCAAGCTCTCCCATCAGGGAAATGCAGCCTGAACCGGGCTCTCCTGCGTCCTCCCATGTCTGGCCACCACTTCCACCTTGAATATTTGTAGCAGATGTAGCCCGGCTTTTAAAGGCACAGACTTTGCATTCTTTCCATGTGACTTACAAGTCAGATTGAAAAGGGGAGAATTTTATTTACTTTTCTCCCTGCAGTGTTGTGCAGGTTTTAAAGAGTCCTACCTCCATTTATGCAAGGCGAACCCAGGACACTGGTCACCGCAGGCGTTACATGGCTGGCCTCTCTCTATCCGCCCCAGTCCGGTCAACTTCAAAACAAAAAGATAACACAGGCCACGTGTGAAGATGAGGGCTTCCTCCAAAACCCCACTGTGCCCCAGATAGGATGGCCTGCCTCTTCCACCCCACCTCCTGGGATCCGAGTCAGGGTTCCTCTGCTATGTGGGGGCCTGGGTTGGGGGGCTGCCAGTGCCCCAAGTGTGGCCTCTGCCTAAGACAAGGCTGCAGACCCAGGTGGGCTGTCTCCAGTATCAAAGCACTAAGAAATGGCTTTGGCTGGGGCTTTGTCTCCCCCCAGACACATTGGTCAAGGTTTCTAAGAAACAAAAGCAAGATCCTTCGGTTCCCCCAGAGCGTGCCCGAAAAGGGACTCTCGGGTGCCTGCTGAGGTCCAGGCTGCTGCTCCTGGGAAATGGGTAGCAAAGGACACCCCCAAAGGCAGCCCCAAAGTGCAAGCTCCAGGCTGGAGCTCCACACGCTGGACGCTGCATGGTGCTGTGGCTTCCGATCTGCTTTCCCTGGGCGCCCCAAACTGGGACACTTGGGGCCATGGTTCCTGGTGGCACTGTGGCCCGGCTGGCGGTGGTCGGGACTTGGCCCCTCGCGCGCTCCCCGGTGAGCTCATGGGCGCCCCAACTGGTTACCTGGGGCCACAGGTGCGCGACCGAGGGGCGGAGGGGGCTGGGCACGGGCGCCAGTGGCGACTGCAGGTACCCGGCGGGTGGGTGGGGGACACTCACCGAGCGGCTGGACAGTCTTTTCCGCGAGCTGCGGCTGAACATGGCCGGGCGTCTCCGGCACGCAGCGCCGTCCGTCGATCCGTCCGTCTGTGCCGCGGCGGGGAGGGCGGGTCGCCTGGTCGGACCCCCTCGGCGGCCACCGGCTGCTGTCTCCGCGCAGCCCCGGCTGGCGCTCGAGCGCACGCCTCCCTCCTCCCGGCCACCGCCTCCCCGCCCCGCCCCGCCCGCAGCCCCGCCCCCTCAGGAGACCCCGCCCCGTCTGCGGCCACGCCCCCTGGCTCGCCCCGCCCCGCCCGGTCCCCGTCCCCGCCCGCGCTGCGCCCGCGCTCTCCCTTTCCCAGCCTCCTGGGCCCCGAGGTCCAGCTACCCAGGGCTGAGCTCTGGTGGGTCACCTGATCCCGCTCCGCAAGATCCTTCCCTCACCCTGTCCCCGAAGTTCGGGGCGGGGACCCCTTCACGGCCCCTTGCTGATGTAGCCGGGGTGGCGGGTGGAGATGGAAGGATGAGGGTTTTTTACGCGATGGTGTCATTCACCGAGAGTTGAAGTCAACCTGTGCGGTGCACAGTGCTGCCTACTGGGACAAATTCACACAGCCTTGGAACCGCCACTACGTGGAGTCTTGTCACTCTGTGAGATGAACTATTTTTAAAGTTTGTCTGGAATCTAGTTAGTATTGGATGTTGGAGGAGGAGGAGGGGGCTGGGAGAATGAATTACGCCTCTCATGGTACAGAGCCTGGGATGCAGTAGATGCTCATTATGTCATTCTCAATTATTTCATGCAATCGTCAGTCTTTGAAGCCACCGTGCCTATCTATGTTCCTTGAATTTCTCCGCCATTTACTAGCTAGTGATCTACAAATTAGTTAACTTCCTGTGCCTCTTCTGCCTGCCTGTCAACTTCATTTACACACACACACACACACACACACACACACACACACGTCTTAATCTCACAGTGTTTCTTGAGAGATGAGTTCAGACATGTATAATTGTTAAGACAGGCACGAACTCGGGATTCATTAAAGATTAGGTGTCAGAAAAAAAATATTGTAATTTTCAGAGGTATGGCCATGATGTCCACTTATCATCAATGTTTTAGCTCAAATATCCTCTCCTCTGAGAACCTCATACTGTACCATCTCTCTCATATTTCCTGACCTCATACTGTACCATCTGTCTCATACATTCTTAGCCCACATAGCTTTTTTATTTTTCTTCATACCTGGAATTAAACCCAGGGGTGCTCTAACACTGAGTTCATCACCAGCCCATTTTATTTTTATTTCGAGAAAGGGTCTCACTTATGTTGGCCTCAGCTTGTCATCCTCCTGCCTCAGCCTCCCAAGGCACTGGGATGACAGGTGTGCACCACCATGCCTGGCTTGTAGCATACATTGAAATGATCTTGTTTACTTCTTTGTCTGTCCTCACCCAAACCTAAGTTGCATGACAGAAATATGTTCACATTAGTTGTATTAGAGCCTGTCACAGAGCTTGCACATAGTAGGTCCTCCATGAATATTTGTCAAAAGTGGACATTCTTGTCAAGGTTGGAAAAGATGGCTGTCCTGCTTGGCATTTTACAGAACAGACACGGAACTTGAATGAAGAAAAGCTGTTGGGCTGGAATCACTGCAAATTAGAGCAAGATCAGTCTACCTATCCCTGAGATTCAAAAGACGAGAGCGCTGGGACCCAGACACCCAGTGTCAGCTGACTGCCTTCATTGCCCAGACAGTAAAGTTCAGTTTGGTTTCTGGGCTAGAATTGGGGTAAGGCACACAAGGCCTTTCCCTCAGGAGCAAAACTGACCGCAGTTCCAACAAACTCAGTAACCACAATAAACAGTATTATATGCAGTATTCCAAAGAGTCAGAATGTAAAAAAAAAAAAAAAAAAAATCATTGAGGACCACGTATGGCACTGCACACCTGTAAACTCAGACTCAGGAGGTCCCTGTAGGGCAGGAGAATCACAAGTTCAAGGTCAGCCTCAGCAACTTAGATTTTTAAAATCTGAGAATTAAAAAAAAAAAAATCCTTGATTTTAAAAAAATTCTTGCCAGGCATCGTGGCATATGCTTGTAATCCCAGCACTCCAAGGAGGCTGAGCAGAAGGATTGCAAGTTCAAAGCCAACCTCAGCAATTTAGTGAGTCCCTAAGCAAGCTAGTGAGACCCTGTCTCTAAAAATAAATAAATAAATAAATAAAATTATATATATATATATATATATATATATATATATATATATATATATATATGGCTGGGGATGTGGCTCAGTGGTTAAATGCCCCTCCACTTAATCCTTGGTACCAGAAAAAAAAATTCCTGGTGAACAGACATTAATATTTTAAATAAAAGAGGATCCTAGCCCATACTTCTGTCTCATTCACCTCACCCTAATCCTATTCCTGGTTAATATATATATATAGTCCCAAACTCAGACACTGAGAATGGAATCCCTTATATTGTATTTATCTCTGTACTTACCACCCACTGTCACATTCGATGGTACCTTGGCAGAGGCTTATTTATCTCTCTGCCCAGCCTAGCATAGAGGCTGGATCACTTGAAATGCTCAACAAACATTGGTTAAGTGACAAAGTAAAAAGCAGACAGAAGGCTCCCCTACACTCTCAACAGGGCTAGTGCATACCCAGCCCTACTGCACCATGGCCTCATACCTGGGGGAAGGGGCAGGTGGGGTGAGAGGGCTGCGGGGATCCTGCAGAGTGGCCCATGTTGTCTATTTGTATTTTAATCACAAAAATACCTTTCCTAGCAAAGGTCAGTGACTGCATAATTAATGCATTACAAATTCCTAACAGATGGAAGACAGGTGTCTTGGTGCATTTTTTCCAAATCCTGTCAAAGGAAGGACAGAAGCTCATGGCAGTTGCCCTGTCCCACATCTTGCTTCAGAATAGATGTGGCTGCTAAAGCATGTGGTGATCATAAGCTCCTTGGGAGCATGGCTCTTTTTTTTTAATTTTAGTTGTTTTCTCCAAGTGGAAATGTGGAGAAGAGGTCCATGGACGTCACAAATGGTCCATTAAGCCACAAGCAAAAGGCCTGATCCCAGCCTGCAGAGGGGGCTCCCAAAGCACTCCTGACATGTGTCATGAAGGAACCTCCCCAAGGTCTGTTTCCTCTCAGTGGGAGCCAGTATCCTACAAGTTACTTGCACCTGAGTCTCCGGTAGCAGGAGCATCTCCTGATCTCTTCAACAACCACTTGATCTTGCTTAGGAAGACACAGGTTAGAAACCCAGGGAGGACAAAGGATCCTACTGTCAGGCGTAGGTGAACAGTAAGCGATTTCCTCGTGCTTCACCATTTCCCTGGCTATTCATAGACATCATCTTGGTGATGTCTTTTCTTTGCTCATCTCTCGAGGCAATAAATTACTAACAGAACTTGAAATTCCTCGAGAACAGTTGCCAACAGGGGAACACGCCTTTGTCAAAATGTAAAGTGGAAATCCAAAACCAGGAAAGGCTGTTGGGCTTCAATTAGTCTTCCCATGTGTGTTCAGAAACTGGAAAGACATCCACAACCTCTTAAAAGTGGATTGATGGGGAAATTTTAAGGTTTTCCTTTTTCTGGCTTTTAAATGCATGTGCTCTAAGGAACATGTGTTCATGTTATAATTAGAAATCTAAATATAAAGTTATCCAAAATGGAGACGTGTGCCCCACCTGACTGAGGTCTTCTAACGTCAGATCTGAATACAGTAAAGCAGAACTGTGTGTCATTGCCAAGGGTGGGGGCACACCCTTGCGGCCCCACGGAGGCAGGAGGATGGAAAGTTTGAGGCCAGTCTAGGCAACTTAGCGAGGTCCTAAGCAATGTAGTGAGGCCCTATTTCAAATTAAAGAGTAAAAAGGGTTGGGGGTGTGGCTCAGCCGTAAAGCATCCATGTTCAACCCCGAGTGCCAAAAAAATAAAAAATAAAACAGACCTGTGTGTCACCCTTTTTCAGGTGCCTGGCTTCTGTACTTTGGCTTTCCTGTTTTTTTTCTTATATAAATCTGTGATTCTGTTAAAGCCAAATGAAGCTTCCGGACTGCTCTTCCTACTTATGGGCATTCAGAGATGTGTTCATAAGGATTTCTAAAACGGGGAAGAAGTCAGATGCAGTGGCTCATGCCTGTTATTTCAGCGGCTGTAATCTCAGGATTGCAAGTTCAAAGCCAGCCTCAGCAACTTAGCAGGGCCCTAAGCAACTCAGTGAGACCCTGACTCGAAATAAAAAATAAAAATGAACTGGGAATGTTGCTCAGTGCTTAAGCACTGATCAGGGGTTGAGTGCCCCTGAGTTCAATCCCTGGTACAAAAACAAATTAGATCAGAAAAGAACTAGAATAAAGACACTGCTGGTAGGCTAAATATCTCAGAGTGGGGCTGGGGTTGTGGCTCAGTGGTAGAGCCCTTGCCTAGCATGTGGGAGGCGCTGGGTTCCATCTTCAGAACCATATAAAAATAAATAAATAAATAAATAAATAAAGGTATAAAAAATTTCAGAAGACATTAAAACATCTGAAATTTGTAAATGCATTTTAATCTATTTAAAGCAAAAATACTTGAAAAGATAGAACGTATTGCACTAAACAACTTGTATCCTTTTTCCTGAAAAGTCTTACAGCTTGCAAAGCCATTAGCCTAGTGTATCTTATATTTTCCTAACGTATGGTTGATAGGCATAAAGAAACCCAGGCTATTGGTTTGACATAGAAAGTTGATATTTTTCCTCAATCCAAATTCAAAATGCAAGGTAGGACAAATATGTGGATAAGGAATAGGTCAGCATTGTTTCTGAGACAAAAAGGAAAATACACAAGAGATCTAAATGCCTAACAACAGAGGACACACTAAAGAAAAATAAATAAGGGTTTGTCCTTTGAATGATTAAACATTAAAAATGATATCGGGGGACAGGAGAAAATCTGCAACAATATTGGTCCCTTTGTAAAACACGTTACAAAATAACAATACAAATTCACATTTGGCTACCCATATACTTCCAAAAAATATACATGAATTTGAAAAAAAAAAAAAAGTCCAGAGATTACAGTGAAAAAAATTTTACTGATTTTGTTCATTTGTTTTGGGGGTGGAATTTCAAGTGATTCAATCGTTTCTCTTTTGTTATATCTAATTTTTCTAAAATGAATCTGTGTTTCTTGTATAATAATCAAAGGTGAAAATATAAAATAATAAAGAATTATTTGACTTTAAAATTCTTGAATTTTAGTGGGTATCTTTAGGTGATAGAATACTGATTTTTCCCCTAATCTTTTAACTACATATCTCAATTTTTAGTAATAAATAAGCATTATTTTGAGTTAAGAAACCTTTCAAATTGAACTTTAAATATGTGTAAATAATTATAAGACAAATACTAATTTTTTTAGAAGAAGAAATTGCAACTTGTATCTATTTGCAATATTGTATATTTTCAAGGGTTGTTTTTCCCATGAATAGAAATAAGTAATAACAGAAAAATGTTTTTAGTCTGTTTTGTTGTTGGTGGTGGTTTTTGTTTTGTTTTGTTTTTGTACCAGAGATTGGACCCAGGATCCTCTTAGCCAGTGAGTCTCACTTAGTTGCTGAGGCTGGCTTTGAACTAGTGATCCTCCTGCCTCAGCCTCCAGAGCCACTGGGATTACAGGCATGCGCCCTGGCACCGGGCTCTAGTTTCTCCCTTCAACCAGGCATTTGAGAGCATATTTATCATGTTTCACTCCTTGTTTTCCTAATACCTGTGCAAAAGCTCAAAGATGCGGGACTGGTTTGTTGATCATCTATTCTTTTTTTTTTTTTTTTTTAAGAGAGAGTGAGAGAGGAGAGAGAGTGAGAGAGAGAGAATTTTAATATTTATTTTTTTAGTTCACGGCGGACACAACATCTTTGTTGGTATGTGGTGCTGAGGATCGAACCCGGGCCGCACGCATGCCAGGCGAGCGCGCTACCGCTTGAGCCACATCCCCAGCCCCTTGATCATCTATTCTTGCATCACGCTCCATTCTTCATATTCTTAAATGGCATCTTGGAAACCGAAGACTCATAATAAGGTCGGAAGCAAAAGCTTGTTGAGGTGGGTGACTTGCCTGACCTGCAGCAGCGTGCTGCTAAGAGGTGGTCTGGTCCCCAGTTTCCAGGATCCTTATTGCCTTTGGGGACAGCTTTCTATCAAAGTGCTCCCTGGAGAGCGCGCACACATGCACACCCAGGACTGTCCCCACGTGCCCCAGTGTGGGAGCTGGGTACCTCGAGAAGAGGGAGCACCTCCTAATTTACACAAAGCTGTACTTAAACCACCAGAGTCATTTATGGGATGTGCATATTTGGGGGAGTTGGGTGGATATTCACTCCCTGCCCCCCACCTGTGTATCTACATTTCATTTTTATTTTTATTTTTAATTTTTTTCCCCTTCTTTCGTTACTGAGGATTGAACCCAGGGGCACTCTACCACTCAGTTACATCCCCAACCCTTTTTATTTTTCACTTTGAGAAAGGGTCTCGCTAATCTTCCCAGACTGGCCTCAAATTTGAGATCCTTCTGCCTCAGCCTCCAGATTCCCAGGGATTACAGGGTGTGCCACGGAGTTTGCGCCAGGCTGCCTCTGCGCTGGAGTGCTCCCTGCATGCTGGTGCTGTTCCTCGGCTTCCGTCAAATGCAAGGAAACCATGCAATGGACAGAGAAAAAAACCTTCCATGCACAATGCCCCCCCCCCCAATTTCTTAATCTGTGCTTCATAAGCATCAAGAAACCCAGGCTACTGGTTTAACACAAAAAGTTGATATTCCTCTTCAACTGTATTTCAAAAATAGGTTATTTCTTCCTTCTGCCCCCCCTACCCCCTCCCCTCTGAGTTTCTGAAGAACTTTGTATTTGCCATGCTCCGGTGCAGGCAGCCACCTGCAAGGTGCTTAGGAGAGAGCCATTTATTGGCCTTTCTGAGATTCAGAATTTCTGAGTGATTCTCGAGCTTTCTGCGCTTCTGCTCATGGAAGGGATTAAACACGAGAGCTCAGAACCCAGGCAGAGCAGCTACAATGTACCTACCAGGGCTCCTTTCTACTTGCCATTTAGCACAAAGTAGCTTAGGTAGAAGGCTTCTCTAAAATTTGGCTACACATTAGGAAGGGCAAGGGGAACTTTGAAATCCTAATGCCCAGCCCACGTCCCAGGTCAATTAAATCAGAATCTCCAGGGGATGTGGCCCAGTCACCAGCGTTTTAAGCACTCCTGGTGTGGTTCCAAGGAGCAATTATGCCACAGGACTCACTATGTCTGCTTGACCTTTCGATACAGGCTTCCCCCGACCAGCCTCTTTGGCGGGAGTTTTCTTCTTACTGGAAGCTGTATTCCGCCCACGGGGACTGGAATGACCCTGTCAACATCCAGGTAAGGGATTACAGTGTCTGTCTAAAAGGCTGGGTCTGCATTTCTGGAGAGCTTTGTATTTGCCATGCTTGGGTGCAGGCAGCCACCTGCAGGGTGCTTAGGAGAGCTGAGGCCGGCTTTGTCTTCCTAGTATCAGGAAATGAAGCCAGGGGTGCTTAACCACGGAGCCACATCCCAGCCCTTTTTAAAAATTTTATTAGAGACTGGGTCTTGCTGAGTTGCTTAGGGCCTCAGTAAGTTGCTGAGGCTGGCTTTGAACTCGTGATCCTCCTGCCTCAGTCTCCCGAGCCACTGGGATGAGAGGTGTGCACCACCACACCCGGCTTGGGCTTTGTCATTTTTAAGGAACAAAATAATTGGCAAGAGCTGGGGGAGGGTGATGGAGGAGAATCCCCACATGGGCTACGTGGACAGGGATTCTGGAAGGTGTTTCTAAGGGGGATGGCTTAAATAAATGCTCAGTGTCTGGGTGGAGCCCACCCCAGGACAGGAGGAATCTTCCGCAAAAGCATAACATTCCCAGATGCTTTCCAGGCCTAGATCTTAAGGATTCCTGAAAGTGGGCTGAGATTTGTGTCTGGTTAGCAAAGGCCATCTCTAAGCTGGCTCTGGTCACAGGGAGCCGCCTATACCTGGGCCTCAAGAGTATGAACTCAGTTGCAGCAAAATTCACCATGCTCCCTGGCCGGAATGTAGGAACCCCTGTGCTGGGCTGGGTGGTGCCATGAAACAGCCGCAGTGAATGAGGCCTTGTTCGTTAATGCTACCGGAACAGGCGGGCTGTGCACTCAGGGGACATCATTCCACTGTCTCCATGAGCGTAGAGGACCAACAGACCCACATGTTAATGACAGAAAAGAAAGTCCCAACTCTAAGAAGTGGCATAGATCGCTCTTTTTCCATTTGCTCCTGAACTTCCCAACAGACAAATCACTTTAAGCACCTAGAGTTAACTTGTTGTTTGAGTTAGGGAGTGTTTTCCTTTTTTCTGGGAGGTGGGTACTGGGGATTGAACCCAGGAGCACTCAACCCCTGAGCCCCATCCCTCACCAAGTTGCTTAGGGCCTCACCATTGCTGAGGCTGGCTTTGAACTCACGATCCTCCTTCCTTAGCCTCCCAAGTCACTGGGATTACAGGCGTGTGCCACCATGCCAGGCTAGTGTCTTCTAACTTGATCAAATGAACCTGATTGTTCAAGCTTTCACCCAATTGATGTGTCTTGCCTGTGATTTCCATGAAGCTCTTTTTTTTATTTTTCCTGACCTCACTAGCAGCTCTCCCCAAACCAAACCTGACATAATATCTTGATAAGGTCATTTCAAGCTGGGAAAGGCTGCGTCTTGTGTCTAGCGCAGCACTTCTCAACCCTGACTACACACAGAATAACCTGGGGAGTTATTTTCTTTAATATGTTACATCTGGCTCCATCCCAATCAATTAAATCAGTATTCCTGAGGCGGGACCACAAAATGGATAGTTTCCAAAGCTCTCTGGGTGAGCTTAAAGTCCTGTGGGAGTTGAAACTCTCTCTTTTCCCAAGCTTGCTTTACTCCTCTGTTCAGGATTTCCTTTGGTGTGTTTACTCTACATTATCCTCCTTCTCAATGTCTTCCCGCCCTGGCTACTCAAAGTAGACCGTACTTCTCTTTTATGTGGGTAACAGAAGAGGAAGACACAGGACACAAGCTTTAATTCCTTGCTCCTCAAACGTGATGTCAGCTGGGTGCAATGGTGCACACCTGTAATCCCAGCAGCTAGGGAGGCTGAGACAGGAGGATCGCAAGTTCAGAGCCAGCCTCAGCAACCTAGTGAGGCCCTAAGCGACTCAGTGCAACCCTGTCTCTAAAAAAGGGCTGGGGATGTGGCTCAGTGGTCAAGTGCCCCTGAATTTAATACCTGGTACCCCCTCCCCCCAAAAAAAGAAAGAAACAAAACAGGTGTCACCGCACAATGTTCAGAAACAGGGATACAGAGTAGGTCTTTGCTGCTGTCACTCCAGCTCTTCTTGCTTTGGACTGAAACTTAGAAGACTCTTTCCCTGCTGCTACCAAAGAAGCAGAGGGCTGTTGTCCTGCTCCAGTGGTCAGTCAGCTCCTCACTTTGGCAATGACCAGAAGAAACTTTAGTGTGGTGTCCACAGCCCGACTGAGACCTCCTCCCAAGGCAGCTCTGTCCTCTGGCCTCTGGGCAGATCCCCCCTGGACCCAAATTCATTTAGGAAAGCTTTTCTCCATGTGCTCTTCTTTCAAGTGAAAAAATTTGTCAAACCAGATGGCCTTTCTCTGTCATGAAAGGGATCTGTACAGTTTTATAAGGGTCGTTTAAAAAAAATGGAACTTGATTTTAAATGGGATCCAGTCCTCCCTACATAGCTTGCAGCTGGGGTCGGTGTGGCCAGATGCTGAGTGCCGTGAGGTCACCTCTTATCTTCAACAGGATGATCAATGCAGTAGTTGGGAATGAAAGCCCCCAGCCGAGGCCTTTGGCATTCCTGGAGCTTGTGAAACAGAGGACGAGTAGACGGAATTGTCGTTCCTTTGCAAAAGCGGTTGCCAGGATTGGGGTATTAGTCAGGGCAGCTTCGCTAGTCCTCAAACGCCAAGTCTCATGGACCTATCGAGAGAGCTCTTCTGCTGTGCGCACCTGGTATCCCAGACACCTGGGAGACAGAGGCAGGAACATGGCAAGTTCAAGGCCAGCCTGAACAACTTAGCAAGCCCTGTCTCAAAGTAAGAAATAGAAAGAGCTGGGATGCAGCTCAGTGGTAAGTCACTTGCCCTGATTGATCCTTTTCACTGCAAAAAGTGGGTGGTGGGGGAGTGCTCTTTTGCTTTTGTTTTCGTCACAGTGGACTAGGGGGTGAGGGGGGACAGCAGCAGGAGGTAGAAGAGGGTAGGGGGCTGGGCTACACCTAGATCTTTGGGGCCTGTACTTCTTTTTTTTTTTTTTTTTTCGGTACTAGAGATTGAACCCAGGGGTGCTTAACTGAGCCCCAACCCCAGCCCTTTTTATATTTTATTTAGAGACAGGGTCTCACTGAGTTGCTGAGGGCCTCGCTAAGTTGCTGAGGCTGGCTTTGAACTTATGATCCTCCTGCCTCGGCTTCCTGAGCTGCTGGGCACCGCCCCCGGCAGCCTATGTTCTTCCGACAATTGCATCTGTCACCTTCCAGAACTGTGCTGAAGAGGGCAGTCATGAGTCATTTGACTACTGACTTTTAAATGAAGTGAAAGTCAAAGCAGACTCTGCAAAATGCCAGGCGCCATCCTGACTTGTTTACAGACCCTAACATTTCCCCCTTTTGTTTAATTTAAATAACGACTATAGTGGTTTTTACACAAACACCATAAATAACCTGCTAAAAGCAGAAGGGGAGGATACAAAATGCCATAACACCAAGCCAATTGATGGCTCCATGCAAGAAGCCCTTGGAAAAATTATACCAGCAATGACACCGTTAGCAAAGATACAGTTTGTTGTCTCAGTCCAGGTAAAGCAGTGTCTCAATAGATTAACTCACAGTCCAGGTAAATCACAGTCCAGGTAAGTTCTGCAGGAAGCTAGCTTGATCTGAAGTCTCATCCAGTTCTCAGCAACACTGGAAATTCTTCCACCTTTGTCTTCACTGGCACTGGGACGAAAGCAGGAACTCCTATGGCTAAAGAAAATCCTGTAGTATTCCAGCAGGCACTAAGAAAACAACCTTCTGAACAATTTAGTACATTATCTCAAGGTTTTTTACATTTGAAATAGGCCTTAATGGTGCTCATTTCTCATTAGCTTTCAGGTGTGGGAGAACCATTGTAGTTATTGGAAATGATCAAACTTCAAATGATCAAACTTCAGGGACGCCATGTGCGTCCTCCGCCCGGCTGCAGCGACCTCGGGCAGCCCCAGACGGGGAGTGTCCAGTGTCTAGGACTCAAACTGCCACCGGGCACAGGGAGCAAGAGCCTGTGATACCGTGCCTCCGGGTCAGGTCTGGGTTTGGGCTCTCAGCAGTGGCGTCCCGTTCCCTGGGCGGGGAAGAGCCAGCTGCCACAGCTTGGAAAGTCCTTGCTGCGCTGTGACCCGCTCACGCACATGGCAGCCCCCGCACCAATTCACGCACCCTCCGGTAACGAAAAGTATTCAGTAATAGCCTTTTGCTGCAACTTTTTTCCTGATAATTCTTCTTCCCTCTGAACTTTCTTCCTTCTGACTAGAGTTCCTGGGCTTCCATCAACACGTGCCCTAACTATTCTTGGTTCCACTGGGGTGTTTCCTTCCCTTAGTAATTTTCCTAACACCCCTTCCATATTTTCGTCACAAAGACAATACAATACACCAAGACAAAACAAGACACAAACATACTGTATCAATCCTCTCCATTTTCTCGAAATGACCATTTTTCCTCTCGCCCTATCTAGGGTTGAGCAGATTTGCTTCCGTCCTATCTAGGGATGGGCAGCTTTTTTTTCATCACTTACCCCTGAGTGTCCCGGGGCTCCCCGTACGGGCCACCATCTGCCGCAGTCCGGCTGCAGCAAGATAACCAGGGGGTGACGAGCAACTTGTGTACATTGTTACAGCAGGAGTGGAAGCCGTTTATTGTAGGACAACAGAGGTATTTATCCATTCCACACAGCTTATCTAATTAACATAAACTAGATACAGCAGTCAATCAATAAGGAATCTCCACACTTAATGCCTCGCTGGCGTTACTTCACAAACCACTCCCTCTGCAAAATGCCAGGTGCCATCTTGACTTGTTTATAGACCCTAACAGACTTCCTCAGTTGCATGAGCCTCATTTCCAGTGTTCAACAGCCACATGTGACCAGGTGACATTTTACTAGACAGCGCAGAACAGAAGCAACCTATTCTTCCAGAAAGCTCCATTGGACAGCTTGTGCTACACTTAGACCCTTCATTAGGTGGAGTCTGGCTTGCAGTCAACAGAGAGGAGAGAACGTGCAGGGTTCTGAGAAGGGGGGACTTATTTCATCCCCGTTTTCAATGGTGAAAACTTGAGAGCTGACCTCCAGGAAGAGGATCAAATGTACGCTTACAAAGAAGCTGAGAAGCACCCGTACCCGTGAGCCCTTGGGTGCCCCTGTTCTGGTGGCCTTATTAGAATTTCAATCCTATGTCCTACTCTGTTCCCTGTATTCCTAGTAGAACTCGCCAAGCTTCTAAAGGACATGCTCTTCCTTGGGGTGGTGGTCAGGTTTTTGTGTGTGCTGGGCAAGTTTCTACCATTGAGCTCCCTCCTCGGTGCCAACACCTCTGTATTGCAAAGGTAACCAGAGGAGCCACACGGCTGTGTGCCATTACCTCAGCCAGGCAGCATTCCAATACACAGGGTGAAAACTGGTGGTGTTTGATTTTAATTATTTATTTATTTTTAATTTGTTCTGATTAGTTGTACGTGACAGTAGAATGCATTTTGACACATCCTACATAAATAGAGGATAACTGCTCATTCTCAGGTTGTGTGATCACATATACACACAGGGTAATAATGTCCAGTTCATGCTACTATCCTTCCTACCCCAAACCCCCTCCCCTCCCTTCATTCCCCTGTGTTTAGTCCAAAATACCACTATTACCCACCCACCCCCCACTTATTGTAAATTAGCATCCACATATCAAAGGAAACATTCAGCCTTTGCTTTTTTGGGGATTGGCTTATTATGCTTAGCATGATAGTCTCCAGCTCCATCCATTTACTGGCAAATGCCATCATTTCATTACTCTTTAAGACTGAGTAATATTCCATGGTGTGTGTATGTATGTATGTGTGTGTGTGTGTGTAAATATATATATATATATATATATATATATATATATATATATATATATATATATACACCACATTTTCTTTATCCATTCATCTATTGAAGGGCACCTAGGTTGGTTCCATAACTCAGCTATCGTGAGTTGAGCTGCTGGAACACTGATGTGATGTGGCTGTGTCACTGTATAGGCTGACTTTACATCCTTTGCATATAGACCTAGAAGTGGAATAGCTGGGTCAAATGGCAGCTCCATTTCAAGTTTTCTTAGGAATCTTGGTGGGGGGTTCTTGATTGGGCTTCATAGATGTATCACTTTGCTGGGGAAAAAGGGACAACAACTTCACTTGATGAAGAAGATCTACTATGACATTCAGCTGGGAAAGACCATGAAGACAGCTATTCTGTTTTTATACTCTAGGCCAAGACTTGACAAACTCGTAAAGAGCTAGATAGGGCATACTTTATGCTTTGGGGGCTGTAGTCTTTATAGTGCTAACTCAACTCTGTGACTGCACAGATGAGGAAATGGGGGTGCAGTTTATCAAACAGGTTGGTGAGTCCAATTTGGCTCTTGTGTGTGGTTCACTGATTCCTTCCTCCAAGTCCTTCACCAGATCCTCCTCCTCTCCTGCACAAAATCACCCTTGCCTTCTTTCTATCCCCTTCAAAACTGAAAAATGGAGATAGTGGTGCAGGTATAGAGTCAGTTCTTCACTGTGCTGAGCCCTTTCATAGAGTGAAACTTAATTTCATTTTCTCAACTCTTTGGATTAGATTTTATGGTTGCACACTCACAGATGAAGAAACGGAGGCCCCGTCAGGTTAAGTGACTCACTCAGTGTCACACAATAGGCGAGGGGTCCAAAAGCCAGGTGTAGTTCATGCAGAAACCAGGATTCAATGTTCAGGGGTGTAGACTTCTCTATAAGTCACTGGTATGTGTGCAAAACAGTGTGGCTTAAAATCCCCCCGCAAGGCCATCAGGGAAGAACTTGCCATAGACACTCCCAGAGGGACAACACCAGATCCGGGAGGGGATGGGGAAAAATCACAGACAGCAGATGAGAGTTGTGGGGATTTGATCGTGAACACCTGTGTGCTAGGATGAACCGAAGAGGAACCATATTAACCACACAGGGCGGGTGGTCCTGGGATAGCAGACGGCGAAGGCATTACCAGGATGAGCAGGAGACTCACAGATGTGCAAGGAGCCGACTCCAACCCTCCCCCATCCTTTTCACTAAAGGGAAATTTGTCCTTGACATTAACTTCTCCTTTCCTTTGTTCTTGGCTTTAAAAATACAGTAACTCGGGCTGGGGCTGGGGCTCAGTGGTAGAGTGCTGGCCTAGATGTTCAAGGCCATGGGTTCAATTCTCAACACTCCATAAAAATAAATAAATAAAGGTGTTGTGTCCAACTACAACTAAAAAATAATTTTTAAAAAATACAGTAACTCGTTCCCCTCCATCTGATCCAAAGAACTTCTGTTCTCCCCCAACCCCTATCGTGAGTCAGTATCTGCACATCAGAGAGAATATTTGCCTTTGGTTTATTTGAGATTGGCTTATTTCACTTAGCATGAGAGTCTCCAGTTCCATCCATTTACCCGAAAATGCCATCATTTCATTCTTCTTTATGGCTGAGTTATATTCTATTCCAAAGACAGTGGAATGAATGGGACAGAACTTTCCTGTGTTCATATATGAACACACGACCAGGGAAACTCCACATCAGGTCCAACCACAAGAATGGGAAGTTAGACTCCATGTTTGCATATATGTCAAAATGCACTCTGCTGCCATGTAGAGTATCTAAAAACAACAATAATGACAACAAAAACCCACTAAATCAGAATGTTGGGTATCAAGAAGCAGGTCCAGATGGAATGGGTGGAAGGGGGAAGATTTCATCAGGTGGATAACTGGCGGGCTCTCCTTTGTGGTGGAGTCTGGGTGGTAGGGAAGACAAGAGAGAAAGATGAACAACAGGCAGAGAGTAAAAATTAATCTAGATACTGTATTACCGAGAGAGAAAGGAGGCGGAAGGAAAGGGCCTGGCGAGGCCCATGGATGGCTCTTGGAGAGCTTGGGGACAGGGGATCAGGGGTGTAGACTTCTCTATAAGTCTATAAAAAGGAAGCGGCCACAGGATCATCTCTGATGCATCTAAGAGAGTGAAGGGAAAAGGATTTTGAGAAACGCCGCTGGGGATTATTAATGGACCGCTTACATCTTTCTTTGGGAGTTGAAAGTCAAGTTTCCTTTATAATGAATTTTTTGCTTTTGAAGATGTGATTCTAGGCAGAGATTGGACCACATGGGGCATGGTGATTTATCTGGGTTACATTAGCAAAGTGACTCCATTTTACATTTTATGGGCGGTACCAGGGATTGAACCCAAGGGCACTCAACCACTGAGCCCCATCCCCAGCCCTATTTTGCATTTTATTTACAGACAGGGTCTCCCTGAGTTGCTTAGCACCTTGCTTTTGCTGAGGCTGGCTTTGAACTCGAGATCCTCCTGCCTCAGCCTCCCCAGCCACTGGGATTACAGGCCTGGGCCACCACCGAACCTGGCTAAGTGACTCCATTTAAAATCTTTGAACTGGTTGAAGAAATTCAAATTATCTGCAAAAGGAAGATTGGTCATAGGTACAGCTGTCCGATAATGGAGCAGGCCAGCTCAGGAGTTAGAAAACTCTCAGTCTGTTCGGTGGTGACCTTGAGGAGGGGGGATGGAGGTGCTGTGTAGAAAAGGGACCTTCCACCTGGCTGATGGTGGAAAGAATTGGAGCTTTTCACAATCTCTCACCCCAGCCCCTTCTATTTTGGGAACGTTGTGAAGCCCTGACATTGACTAAAGCTCTCCAGGGGATTCAGAGGGTTGGGGACCATGGATGGCAAGAGCCGGGCAAGGTGTCCTCTAATGCCTTCTCTGACGGAAAGATCCTCATGAACCTCTCCTTTGTGAGGGCACATCAGAGTTAGCAACGCACCTCCTGTAAAAAGGCAGCGGACAGGATCACTCAGAGGACACAAAGGCAAAGAACAAAGCCCCAGGAGGCAGCATCCGCCTCCTTTGGGGTCTCCTTGGATGATATTTTGGACCCGCTGAACGAGTCCACTGACTTATTTTTAGTGCTCTTTCTCCTGGTCTGTGGGATGCTACTGTGTCTCTGAATTCACTCCCCAAATACTTTTCATAGGAAAAGAGAGCCCGACAGAAAGAAAAAATAATAAAATAAAAGAGAGAGAGAATTGGTTCTCAGGTCTGCCGTAACAACCACCACTGTTTTAGAGTCCAAGTAATTGTGCTAAGAATTGTACCTGGAAATGATTGACAAACTAAATTTTTAGAATTACAGTCTTATGTGAAAAGCCCCAAAGGTTCTCCTTATCAAGAGTCTGGAAACGGGATGGTATCAAACTAAAAAGCTTCTTCACAGAAAACGAAATGATCAAGAGTGTGAAGAGAGAGAGAGACTACAGCATCGGAGAAAATGTGTGCCACTTGTACCTCAGGGAGAGCATTAATCTCCAGGATAAAAAACAAAACTTAATATCAAACAAGCAAATAACCCAATCAACAAATGGACAAAGGAAGTGAACAGGCACTTCACAGAAGAAGAAATATGATCAGTCAACAAATATATGAAAAAATGTTTAACATCTCTAGCAAACTAGAGAAATGCAAATCAAAACTACACTGAGAATTGATCTCACTCCAGTCAGAATCGCAATTGCAAAGAATACAAGTGGCAATAAATGTTGACGAGGATGTGGGGGAAAGGCACACTCAGGCATTGCTGGTGGGACTGCACATTAGTGCAAACACTTTGGAAAGCAGTGCAGAGATTCCTCAGAAAATTTAGAATGGAACCACCATTTGATCCAGCTATCCCACTCCTCAGTCTATACCAAAGGACTTACAATCGGCATACTACAGTGACACAACCACTTCAATGTTTAGAGCAGCTCAATTCACAGTAGCTAAGCTATGGAATCAACCTAGGTGCCCTTCAACAGATGAATGAATGAAGAAAATGTGGTGTACATAAACAATGGAATATTACTTGGCCATTAAAAAAAAAAGAATGACTCTGACATTTGCCAATAAATGGATGGATCTAGAGACAATCATGCTAAGTGAAATAAGCCAATCCCCCAAAACAAAACCCGAATGTTCTCTCTGAAGAGATGTGGATGATGACACACAATAAGAAGGGCACAGAGAAGAGAAGTTCACTGGATGAGACAAAGGAGAATGAAGGGAAGGGAGGGGGGATGGGAATGGGAAAGACAGTGGAGTGAATGGGACAGAACTTTCCTGTGTTCACATATGAACACACGACCAGGGAAACTCCACATCATGTCCAACCACAAGAATGGGAAGTTAGACTCCATGTGTGTATACGATGTCAAAATGCACTCTACTGTCATGGATATCTAAAAGGAACAAATTTTTAAAAAGAAAAATACTAAGTTAGAGGAAACTTACTATAAGCTGAGAGTATACCACTAAGGTATTTATTTTCAGTGTTTTCCTAGATCTCAGAAGCAATATATTTTTAGAAAACAAAACATTTAGAAAAACAGAAGAATTTAAAGTATGTGTAATACCATCATTGAGAGAGAGGTATTTTGAATATTTTGAAGATGAACATAGGTACGTGCCTGTGTGTGCGTGCACACACACACACACACACACACACACAAACACACACATTTGTATGACTAGATATGTACATGCCATACATTTTTCCAGAAAAATGGGATCAAACTGTTTGCATATCTCAATAGCCTTTCCCCCCAATTCATCTCTCCTAAATATTTTCTCACATCACAAATATTTTTTTTCACAGTCACATGCTGTACATGCGGCATGAAATCCTATCATATGAATCATTATTTTTTGGGCATTGAGGTTGTTTCCAATTTTTGACCTTATCAATAATGCTGCTTGCCAACATCAGTATTGTTTGAAGTCAAAAGGGCACTGCTACATGAAATGGTGACATTTCTAAATGCATTCTGAAATACTGAAGCTGAGTTTTGGGAACTGACTAACTGTGGTGCATGTGAATTCATCACTCTCTCTCTCTGAGTGAACGGTGGCTGCTGACCGCCTGGGTCAGCATGCCTGGGGGTTAGGTGAGATCAGTCTGTCCCCTCAGGTGCTCCAGTACCTGCCTCCTGCTTCCCTGGGCTCCAACCCACAAGACCTTCCTCAGTCACTCCAGGAATGATAATGTGAAAGGGATAGCAAAGAGAGGACAGATAGCTTCTGTCGTGGGCTGCATGGTGCTCCCTGCAAATCTGAGTGTTCAAATCCTAATCCCTTGTATCTCAGAATGTGATTGCATTTGGAAAAAGGACCTTTAAAATGATCATTAAGGGCTGGGCATGGAGGTGCACGCCTGTCATCCCAGCAGCTTGGGAGGCTGAGGCAGGAGGATCATGAGTTCAAAGCCAGCCTCAGCAACTCAGGGAGGCCCTAAGCAACTCAGGGAGACCCTGTCTCTAAATAAAATACAAAAAAAGGGCTGGGGATGGGGCTCAGTGGTTGAGTGCCCCTGGTATTTAAACACTGGTACCAGAGTGTGGGACGGGGGGAGACAGAATTGCTTTGTTTAGCCCAGAAAGTGCTTTTTTAAAACTTCAAATTCATTGCTGATATTTTAAAAACAGGAAAACCCACTCCAATTCTGGATTTCTGGCTTTTTGGAAAAAGAATCACAAGATCTGACAGTGCTGGGTCCCTATTCTCTGGCTCATTATGGTTCCTGGGTGTCACGTTCCTCACAACTGAATCACTCAGGGTCACTCCAGGGGAACTTGGTTGCATGAAATAACCACACGGAGACAGAGATACCTTTTTCTTTGGGTCCTGTGACGGCTCCTCTGACCTTAGAGGCCCATGGAAAAGGAGAGAGCGAGTATACTATACGCTGACCCCTTTTATTGGGGAGAAGCCATTCAGATGAGGCAAGGGGTCAGGTTTCAGGGGCTGAGTCTAGCTTCATGATGTCTGCTGTCAGCAGGTTGATTGACAGCTAGGAAGGCCACACCCAAAGGCAGAGCAAGAGAAGGGGACACACAAAGGGAGCTTCCATGGAACATTCTATCCCAACCAGGGCAAAGGGGTGGGATTACAAAGGAACAGGTGAGCGTAGCTCAACCCTACCAGGCGACACATCTACACCTGAAGTCACGCCTTCTACATCCCAGTACTGGGACAACGCCCAAGTCACCAGGAAATGTAGTGATTGGTCAGAGCTGGAAGGCCATTCAGAGGGGCCCCCACACCTGGGTATGAAGTCTATCTGTGCACCTGCCCAGCCCTGTTCACTGAATTTGTCTCCCAAACCTTGATGTTACACTAATTTTATAACCAATCACACACGCACATGTATTCATGGATCTGTGTCTATGTTAGCTTGTGTTTTAATGCGTATTCCACAAGTCATATGGAACTTATTATTATTATTATTATTATTTTATTACATGAAATTGAATCCAGGGGTGCTTAACCACTGAGCCACAGCCCCAGATTTTTTTTTTTTAATTTCAATACAGGGTCTCACTGAGTTGCTTAGGGCCTCGTTTTGCTAAGGCTGGCTTTGAACTTGTGACCCTCCTGCCTCATCCTCCCGAGTCGCTGGGATTACAGGCGGTGCTCCACCACGCCCAGCGTGACTACTTATTTTACACGAGATCACACAGCTAATTGATGGCCCCAGTTTTAGTTTTGAAAGCGGCCTCAGGAATTACCCAGCCTTCGTAAAACCCTCACTGTCGCCAGACACCTCATAAATTTAGGAAACATTTCTGTTATCTGATATGATTTTTACTAAAATAAAAACCAAACCAAATAGGAAATTGGAACATTTAATTAGCCATGTTAATTTTCTTCCTTTCCCTTCCAACGATCTCCAAGTATCATTAAAATACTCCAGGTATTCCTAAAACAGGCTCACCTCCACCCAGCCCGTGAGCCTCAGTTGTCTTGTATCAGTTGCTAGGTAACGGAGGAAGATTTATGCACATCTATTGTTAATTTCAAAGACAGTTTTCAGCTCTGCTATAAACATCACTGAAAGCAGACACCACACTTGTGCAGAGACACTCCTCCAGCCTGTCCTGAGGTGGGGCATTTCAGGGCACATCTACAAAGTCCACAACATTCTGGTAAAAAAAAAGAGAAGGAGGAGGAGGAGGAGGAGGAGGAGGAGGAGAAGGAGGAGCAGCAGCCAGGCTCAGTGGTGCACACCTGTAATCCCAGTGGCCCAGGAGGCTGAAACAGGAGGATCACAAGTTCAAAGCCAGCCTCAGCAAAGGTGAGGCCCTGAGCAGTGAGACCCTGTCTCTAAATAAAATACAAAATAGGGCTGGGGGTGGGGCTCAGTGGTGGAGTGCCCCTGGGTTCAATCCCTGGGACCAAAAAATAGAAAAAAAAAAGAAAAGGAGAAGGAGAAGGAGAAGGAGAAGGGCAAGAAGAATGATGGTGAATTCACAAATATCTGCAAAAGCAGTTGAGCAAATCTGAGACATTTGGCCCATCTGCAGGGCCCTCTCATGCCAGATCCATCAGAAGTTTTATTCACAGAATATCATCTGCCCTCCTAGTTTGTCTGCATGAAATTCAATACGGTGCTTCTCTCCCTACTCTTTCTAGCAGTGCCAAAATTCCCAGAAGCATCTGCAAAATGATTTCTCAAGCCAGTGGCTTCATTGCCTTCATAAAGGCTAGTGTTACGGACAAGTACCATTTTTACTGGCTTGGACCATGTGCACGGATGTTATGGTCACAGCTTGGGTAAGAGATGAGGAGACCCAATTTTCATAATGGGCCCCCAAACCAAAGATTTATAGAGTTATCATCATCCTAATGACCCTTTGTGTGGGGAAGCTGTTCCTCTTTCAGTCCACACTTTCCTACATCAGATTTACACCATGACCCAGTAAGAAGCTTGGCTGGTGGCCTCATCTCTTCTGGCTAAAATGACTTCCTGACTTTCAGGATCCACCAACAGGTGGCTGGCTGCACCTATTCCTAATTCTTCCTCCAGAAGGGTCTTTCCAAAATGCAAACATGAATGTGGCACTTTCCTGCTTAAGATCAGCCATTGAGCTGGGCCACGTGCCGTGGTGCACACCTGTCATCCCAGCAACTGGGGAGCTGAGGCAGGAGGACTGAGAGTTCAAAGCCAGCCTCAGCAACTCAGTGAGGCCCTAAGCAACTCAGTGAGACCCTGTCTCTAAATAAAATACCAAAAAGGGCTGGGGATGGGGCTCAGGGGTCAAGCGCCCTGGGTTCAAGCCCCAATACAAATATATATATATATATATATATATATACACACATTGATATTTTCCTGATTGTCAGGATTTCAGTTCATGTTCCTTGGCCTCTTCAGGCTCCTCTCCCAACATCCTCCCCTGGCATTCTACCTTCCAGCTGACTGCTTTTTAAAATATCCCCTGCACACTGTATTTTTCCTTGCCCCTCGGTCTTTGTTCATACAGTTTTTCTTTCTTTCCTTTTTTTTTTTTTTTTGGCACCAGGGATTGAATCCAGGGGTGCTTAACCACTGAGCCACATCCCAGCCCTATTTTCTATTTTATTTAGAGACAGGGTCTCACTGAGTTGCTTAGGACCTTGCTTTTGCTGAAGCTGGCTTTGAACTCACGATCCTCCTGCCTCAGCCTCCCGAGCTGCTGGGATGACAGGCGGGTGCCACCGCGCCTGGCTGTTCATTCAGCTTTCTCTGATGGAAATACTTCCACCTCCCAATTACTCCAAAACCTTCAGGGCTAACACGTCCTGCTTCCCCTGCCTCGCCCCTCCCTTCTGTGTTCCCAGCCTGGTCTACACCTACCTCCTCCTCCACCAGTGCCTCTGCAGAACGGCTTTATCATGACCTGTTCATTTGTCTGTTTCCCTAGGGCGGGGCCTGCCGATCATTTCACTCCTTTTAGAATCCCCAGAGCCCAGCACCTCAGGGGCACCTGTTTGCTGGAGGGAGGGATCAAAGGGAAAAGGAGCGGGATTATAAGGAGGAAGCCCAAGAGCACCATCATCCTGGGGCACAGAGGAAGCACCCAGCCTCCAGGAGATTTAAAGACCCCAACCACATGTTTGTCTCTAGGGAGAACCAGGGAGCAGGAACCTTAGAAATAACCCAACTCACTCTTTATTTCTCCTTTTAATTTTTTTCCCTTTTGTTATTGATTTTTATGTGGTGCTGTGGATGGAGCCCAGGGCCTCACAGGGCTAGGCAAGCGCTCTGCCCCGGAGCCCCAGCCCCAGCCCCTGAACTCATTCTTTCATGAGGAGCAAGGGCTCCTGTTTACCAGCTTGCAGGGTGGGGTGCTCCCTGCCCCTCCCAACAGCCACAGTGCATCAGCCCTTCTGGGGGGGAGGGGGCTCTTCTTTCTTGGGCGGTGCCCAAATCAGCTCTTCCCCCTTTTGCACTAGGCTGATTCCACTTGGGTCCTCCATGGTTCTCGTCAGAGGGGACACCTCATATTTCCTGTGTTCTCTGCAAATCACCCTCAAACTGCCTCCTTCCATCCCTATCAAAACTGCAAAAAAAGAACCAGATTGAGCCTGAATGGAAGGGCTTTCTCTGCACCATCTAATCCCAAACGCCATGAAGCACAAGTCAAAAAAAAAATACATACATGCCCCAAATCACAAAACTAGCAAGTCCCCAGTCAGGCCCAGACCCCCAGGAGTCTAACTCCAAGTTCACGGACTTAACCACTTCACAATGCTCTTGCCTGTCTGAGCCCTTCAGCTATTCGGCAGTGAAAAGCTAAGCAGATTAAAGGCTCATAATTCTCTCTCTCTCTCTCTCTCTCTCCTTTTCCCTTTGCTCTAATACCAGCTTTATGGAGAGACCTAGACGCTCTCTTCCTCCAAGGATTATTTTTTTAAAAAAATGAGTTTCTCATTCCTGCCCCCCTCCCGAGGCTGCTGGGGGACCCCCCATCTCCCGGGTGCTGCCTTCGCCTGCACCAGGACAAGCCGACTCATTAGTTTCAAAGCCTCGAATTAATCTTACATGCCGGCCCCTGGAGGTGAAAGGTCATGTTTTATCTTCTTAGCTTTATCCACCACTCGGGAGGAAATTGGATCTTGAGGCAGGAGGGACCCTCTCGCCCCTAGAATCCCCTGATGCCTCCCCTTTCTGTTGTGAGTCAAATCAGACCCAGAGAGCAGGGGTCCATGCTTTAAAACAAGGGATTTTTTTTTTTTTAAGTAGGAGCATTTTGCAAAACGCAGGGCACAGAGATGAATAGAGGCTGCTACTAGGAGTGTTGAGAAAGCTCCAAATAAAACAAAGTGCTGCTGTCAAAGGGAGGCTCAAGGGAACGCAGAGGTGGAAATCCCTGCTCTGCCCTCCAGCGTTGATGCCGCTCTCTGGTGCTGCCTAGTGGCTGAGTCGAACATGGCACCAGCCGGCTGGGAGAGACCCGTGTTCCAGGTACCAAAAGGTGGCTGGGCTTGGGGTGGAGAGACAGTGGCTTCCTAAAGGTCACTAGCGGTCATGCATGGAGCATATGTGTGCACTAACAGCAGTTGGCTCGGTGTGTGGAGGCTCTGGTGGGGTGGTAGTCTGTGATCATGGAACATGGCAAGCTGGGTCCGGACCATCTCCCAAATGGTGACAGAGGAGGCATGGCCACAGCTTGGGGGACTCCAGTTGGACTGCAATTCCTCCTGGGTAGCCGGGGCTGGGATCAAAGTTGCTTTGAGGACTAAAGAAAGCTGCATTGATATGCACTGAACTCTGCCTGCTTGTGTTCACAGTAACCATTGTCTGGACCTAAGGGTGTAATCAGAGCCAACACATCACCAGGCTTTGCTTTCCCCAGGCCGGGCCCTCTCCCAACACGGCTCCCAGCTCCACGGGGAGGTTGGGCATTGAGATCAGGAGGAGGGCCACCCCTGGGGAACAGAGAAAGCAAAACCCTCTCTTTTAAAAAAAATGTTTTATTTGTTCTGTTTAGATATACATGACAGTAGAGCGTATTCTGACATATTACACGTACCTGGAGTATTATTCGCATTAGGATCCCAGTCTTGTGGTTGGACGTGATGTGGAGTTTCCCTGGTCGTGTGTTCATATATGAGCCTAGGAAAGTTCTGTCCCATTCACTCCACTGTCTTTCCCATTCCCTTCCCCCCATCCCTTCCTCTAATCCAGGGAACTCCTATTCTTCCCTCCTCCCACCCTTATAGTGTGTTAGCATCCCCATATCAGAGAGAGCACCCAACCTTTGGTTTTTTGAGACTGGGTAAAGTCCTCTCTTTACAGCTCTGTTTTGATATCACAGATGCCCCTCGAGAAAGGGCAGATGCCAGGCAGCTTTGGGATACCCTCAGAAGGAGACAGGAAGTTGCCCGGCCCAACTCAGTGCCCATCAGAAAAGCCCCATGATGACCACGGAGCTGAATGGCCTTCCTTAAAGACAGTAGCCACTAAATGGAGCAAGCAGAAAAGGTCAGACAGGTGGGATTCGGGAGAAGAAAGCCAAACAGAGCCACTGCGGGTTTTAAATCAGCCTCATTGTAAGTCGTATTCAGCAGAAGTATAATGACCCCAGAGAGCAGGGCAAAAGGGTTAAATTTATTGCACATCGCGCTTCCAATTCAGAGCTATTCTCTGTCAAGGACGGACGCAGAGGAGCACCAGCTGCACTGGAGATTACAGCCCCCAGAGAGCCATTGAGGCCCAGGACTGGCAAAGGGGCACTTGGCCAAATCAGGGCCAGGCATGGACCAGCAACCATTCTGGCCATTAGTTTTCTCGTCTGAGCTGAGCTGGCTCTGCAGGGAGTGAGTCAGGTGCCAAGTGGCAGTGTATTAGCCGGCCAATTCCACCTTCCCCCATTCTGGCCTGGAAAGGGAGCCAAGTAAAGGTTAGGTCTTGGTGGTCCGAGTGGACCCCACACACCACCCATTGCCCTTGCTACCTGGCCAGCTGATGGCTGGTATCAAGGTACTCAGTTTTGTTTTTGTTGTTGTTGTTGTTGTTGTTTGCCCTTGTGACCTAAAGACCTGACAAGAGCAATTTTAGGGGAGGACAATTTTATTGAGTGCTCATGGTTTTCGACAGCCATGGCTCTGGGCCTGAGGCAAGGCGGGGCATCATGGTGGAAGAGCTCAGAGACAGCGCCACTTCTCAGGTTCAAAATATAAACCCCAAGGGCAGGTCCCCAGGGCCACCTCTCCAGCCACACCCCACCTGCCTCCAGTTACCCTCCAGTTAACCCCGACCACTAATGCTCTGATTGGGTTGAGGCTCTAACTCAATCCTTCCTCCTCTGACCCTTCCTGCATTACCTCCTACATGAGCTTTAGGGGGCACCTCACATCCAAACCCTAGCACTGCCCTCTGCAGGTAGATGTAGGTAAGGCAGGTTCCTGGCTTCACAGGGAGCTATGGGACCCGGTTTCTATATCCCCCAGTGGTGACACAATAAGAATCAGTCATTCTGGCTGCTCGGTAGCCTCCATATTTCCTTCTTCAGAAGCACGAGAAAACAAAAATGGCCAGATGTGGTGGAACACACCTGTCATCCTAGCTGCTCAGGAGGCTGAGGCAGGAGGATTGAGAGTTCAAAGCCAGCCTCAGCAACTTAGCGAGGCCCTAAGCAACTCAGTGAGACCCTGTCTCTAAATAAAATACAAAATAGGTCTGGGGATGGGGCTCAGTGGTCGAATGCCCCTGAGTTCAATCCCTGGAACCAATAAAATAAAATAAAATAAAAGGCGACAGACGATTTCTCTTAAGACCCAGACTTAGAGTGGACACACTGTCACGTACAACCATATGCCTTGGGCCAAAGTAAATCACATGACTGTACTCAGCATCCGTGAGATGGCAGATGTCCTCCACCTCTGCAAAGTCACCTGCACAAGGCCAGCACACAGGAGCAGCCATGCCTGGGAACGGTTTCCACTGGGTTTCTGTCATTTGCGACAAGGAGACACCTGGCCCATTGGTGTCCCCCAGGAAGCAGGGGAGTCCATAGTGTTAAGTATACAAAGCTGGAATCCAGGGAAGCAGGGTCTGGAGGTGAGCCCTGAAGTCCACCAGCGTCACTGGACGTGGGTGACAGGGTGGAGATGTGCAGGAGCTCATGGGTGCGGACAGAACACTGAAGGCACATTGTGCCCTTGGAACCCTCCAGCCCAAAGGAACAGAGGGCTTTTGTTCCTCCGGCATCTGACAGAAATCAGACACACCCTGGAGGGGTCCACACTGATGCCAGCCACGTTGCCGAGCCCAGGGTGAGAACGTGCGCTCGGAAAAGTGCCATCGGGGTGGGGAGTGCAGGCTTCTCCAACCTTGATCTTGTGATCCTAAAAATGGAATCAAAGATTCCAGAAGAGCAGCTGGGGAGGCTGAGGCAGGAGGATCTCAAGTTCAAAGCCAGCCTCAGCAATTTAGTGTGGCCCTAAGCAACTCAGTGAGACCCTGTCTCTAAATAAAATGCAAAATAGGGCTGGGGAGGGGGCTTGGTGGTTGAGTGCCCCTGAGTTCAATCCCTGGTACCAAAGAGATGTGGGGAGAAAAAGACCCTAGAAGAACAGAAGACTGTGGCCCTAGAGGCAGAGTCCCCAGAATGCTCACATTTCAGCAGCAACTGTTGTCCTGTAGGAGACCAAGCCACGCCATGCCCCAGGGGAAGGGTTTGCCTGCATGGCATCTGCACTCCTGGCAGTGGGTTGGCGAGGTGGGTGTTTTACCTCCACTTGACGAGGGACAGAAACGAAGTGAGCTGTTCCATCCATCTAATCCATCTAATGTCCCAGGGCCCAACTGCTGGCTGTCCCCAAACCCTGCCGTGAACCCAGGCTCTGAGCCTGTCTGATGGGTGACTCTTTGTCCCTCCTGACCCGGGAGCCCTGCAGGGACCTTTTCATCATACTTCCTTCCCTTGCCCTTTTTGTAGCCTCCTGTTCTTTGAAACTTGGGCCCCACATCAGACTGCAGAGAAAAATACCCTCTCTGTGCAATGCTTCTCTGTAGCCCCATTGTGGAGAGCCAAGGGCTGCGTCTGCCAGGCCCCCGTCTCCCTCTCCCCTGGAGGAGCACGGGGCCCCCATGGGGCATCACCTCCCCACCTCGGATCTGTGCAGATGAAGTGAGCCTGACCCCTCAGAGCTGCCGCCACCCCCACTCCTCATGCCCCCCACGGACCCCAGTGTCCATAGGGGGGTCCAGAACCTTAGAGAGACTCACAGGTCCTTGGAGCCAGAGTCTGCCAGCTCTGTGGGCTGGGGCCATTCACCGAGTCACTGCTGTGTCTCAGTCTCCCCGTCAGTAAAGTGGGATGATGATCTTATGCCCTGCTTTGTGGAGCTGTGGAGAGGAACAATCAGGATCGTGTCCATAAGGAACACTTTCTCTGGGCACAGTGGTGCACATCTGTCATCCCAGTGGCTCGGGAGGCTGAGGCAGGAGGATGGCCAGTTCAAAGCCAGCCTCAGTAAAAGCGAGGCGCTAAGTAACTCAGCGAGACCCGGTCTCTAATTAAAATACAAAATAGGGCTGGGGATGGGGCTCAGTGGTGGAGTGGCCCTGGGTTCTGTCCTTGGTACCAAATGAACAAACAAAAAACCAAAACAAACCACTTTCCACATCCTCAAGGAAGGAGAGCTACATGATCATTGTGGGTCCAGGCCAGGGCGTGTGACATGGCCAGGGCAGGGGGACTCTTGGTTGGTATTTTGCAGGAGCTATGGAGAAAGTGGATCAGGGTCCATTTGTCCGACTGTCCATCTGTCTGTCCCTCTCACCTCCCCTGGTGGGGGTGGCAGGCCTCGAGGTACAGGCCTGCCTGGACCAGCTGGTGGGGAGATCTGATGGACGATCCTCAGCATTGTTGAGAGCCTGGGTCTGAGGGAGGCCCTGGGCTCCCCGGTAGCGTGGCAGAGATGACCCTCCTGGGCAAGGTCAGGCGCAGGTGGGCTGTGCTGGGGCAGGAGGATGGCGGGGGTCTCCAGACTTCAGCTCCCTCTGCCTCTCCTCTCCCAACCCCGAGTCCCAGGGAGGGCAGGGAAGGAGGAAGGGAAGACCCAGTGCGCACTGACCCCTCCCTCCCTCCCCCTCTTTCAGCCTCCGGCCAAAGTGCTCACCTGGGAAGGAGTGTCCCTCCGTCACCCCCAAGACAAAAACTCGGGACCACTTGTGCAAGCCCTCTGGGCCCCTGGGAAAGAGTCACTTCAGGTTCCACTTGGAGAAATGGGCCTTTTGTCTGTCCTGAGATGATGAGAGGGACAGTGTCGCATCCTTCAAGGGAACAGTTCCCCCTGTGGAGTTTGGTGGGATTAAGTGAGATGACATGTGCCATTCTCCATCACCATGGCAGATGGCCAGGGACCGGCAGACGTTGGAACAGGAGCACAAATCCCAGGCCACGTGAGCGCTGCTGATTTCAGTGAGGGACTTTGCACTCAACTGTCCTGATGTCCCCGTCTTGCTCTCTGGGTTTGGGCTGTTATTGACCCCACACACGGAGGCCGAGGGTTCCTAGAGGTCACATAGGAAGCTGAGGCCCGAGGTGTCTCTTCCTCTGTCATGAAAAGATCCTTTAGGGTCCCTGGGCTAAGTCCTGATCACCCAGGAGAGAGGAAGGGAGGGAAGGGGAGGAGGGGGAGGGGAGGGGAGAGGAGAGGAGAGAGAGGGGGGGAGGGGGAGGGGAGGGGAGGGGAGAGGGAGGGGCTGTTTCAGAATTGCCTCTTCTATTTTTAAATACCTCAAGTCAATAAAACCGTTTCCAATTCAGTGACAACTGGAGTATTTGTTTTGATCGTGGGCTCCTCACCCACCAGCCAGTTATTTTGGTTTCAAACAGAAGAGCATTTGTTTTCTGAAAGGTGAGATGTGATGTATCCTTTATTCTCATTTCCTAAGTCTTCAGGGTGTGGCCACTGAGTTATTCAGGCTGTCCCTGAGGAGGGCTTAGAACATTCTCCCTTCTTCTTTTTCTTTTCTTTTCTTTTTTTTTTTTTTTGGTACCAGAGATCGAACCCAGGGGCACTTAACCACCGAGCCCCATCCCCAGCCCTATTTGTGTTTTCTTTAGAGACAGGGTCTCCCTGAGTTGTTTACAGCCTCACTAAGGGCTGAGGTTGGCTTTGAACTCACCATCCTCCTGCCTCAGCCTCCGGAGCGGCTGGGATTACAGGTGTGGGCCACCTCATGGAGCGCATTCTCCCTTCTGTGCACCTTGATTGCTCTTACAGAGGCTTAGCTTCAGTGTGACTTCATGACGCTCCTGGGTCACTGTCCGTCTCCTGGCCCTGCTGCTGCATGCCCACATAGTACTTGGTAATTGTTCTCATAGCGCATATCACTCTTGAATCTTCTTCCCTGTGTAATGTTCTACAGAGAATCCATTGTTCCTACTGGACTCTGGGCTCTGAGATGGCAGGTACCGACTGCTTCTTCTACATTGTCCCCAGGACCTCACTTGATGCACGGCACACTGTTAATGCTGATAAAGTATTAAATGTATGAATTAATTATTTGATAATTCATATTGCTTTAAAAAACTCATTGATTGGCACAGGCAATAGGTTGCAAAGATGCTATCTGGTTCATCCTTTCAGAGAAAAGCAAAAGGAAAGAAAATCTTTTGATGTTGGGTTTGATGGGGCATGCCTGTAATCACAGCGGCTTGGGAGGCTGAGGCAGGAGGATCATGAGTTCAAAGCCAGCCTCAGCAAAGTAAAGGGCCTAAGCAACTCAGTGAGACCCTGTCTCTAAGTAAAGTATATAAAAGGGCTGGGGATGTGGCTCAGTGGTTAAGTACCCCTGGGTTCAATCTCGGTACTAAAAAAATAAAAAAGAAAGTTCTGGAAGAGCCAAGGTGAATTTGCAAGAAAGAATGCAATTGAGGGACACTGTCTCAGGTAAAAGGGAAGATTAAGTAAGATGATCATCTAGTAAATGTGAACATATTTTTCTTTACCCTGGCAAAAAAACAAAAAACAAAGTGAGTCATCTTAAGTCAATAAAATTAGAGTTGTTTTTAAAATAAGAGGTTGGCCATCCGTGTCCTTCTAGGTCTCACCAGACATGAGACAGGATTCTACCTCATGCCTTTCCACTAAGGTATGGCCTTGGCCATGGGACCTGCATTAGCCTCTGAAATACCCAAAGATGTGAGCCTTTTTTTTTTTTTTTTTTTTTTTTTTGTACCAGGGATTGAACCCAGGGGTGTGAACCACCAAGCCACACCCCAGCCCTTTTATATATTTTATTTAGAGTCAGGGTTTTGCTGAGTTGCTGAGGCTGGCTTTGAACCCGCGATCCTCCTGCCTCAGGCTCCCAAGTCTCTGGGATTACAGATGTGCACCACTGCATCCAGCTTCCAGCAAAAGTCTTTAGAAACCAGCACATGGCTGGAGCCCCCGCGCACTGCTGCACTGACCAAGCATGCAAGTGACCACGTGGAATTTCTGGTCAGGGTACTCTACTAAATGACAGGAGGGAAGACCCCTGCTGGTATTCCTTAGACGCGTAGCATAATCCAGAATTCAAGTCTGTTGTATGAAGCAGAGAGAAACAGACAGATGGACAGACAGGAGGAGTGGATTGGGGTAAATAGAAATGATGGACATGGAAAATAAGTGTTTTTTAAAAAATATGTTTTAGTTATCCATGGATGCAGCATCTTTATTTTGTTTATTTACTTTTACATGGTGCTGGGGATCGAACCCAGCACCTCACACGTGCAAAGCAAGTGCTTTACCACTGAGCCCCAGCCCAGCCACCTGGAAGCTAAGTTCTCACTAGGAAGCTGCACGTAGGGCAGACTCTGCAGTCTCCCGCTCACCACCACACATGTAAATAGACAGGGAGGGCCAGGGTCCTAGGCCTGACACTGCCACAGAGCCTCACTCCCTCCTGGGAACCTCTCTCTTAATACAGAAAATGCTTGGAGTCTAAGGACCCACCCTCTGTAGTCCTTCTTCCTTCCTTCCTTCCTCTGTCCCTGGAATTTAACCAAGTGGCATTCTACCCCCAAGCTACATCTTCAACTGTTTGTAAAAAAAATGTTTTATTATTCTGTTTGGATATACAGGACAGTAGAGTGTATTTCGACATGTTGTACCTACATGGAGTCTAGTTTCCCATTCTTGTGGTTGGACATGGTGTGGAGTTTCCCTGGTCGTGTGTTCACATATGAACACAGGAAGGTTCTGTCCCATTCATTCCACTGTCTTTCCTAATCCCATCCTCCCCTTCCCTTCATTCCCCTTTGTCTCATCCAGTGAGCTTCTATTCTTCCCACCCCCTCCTTTCTTTGTGTGAGTCAGTATCCACATATCAGAGAGAACATTCGGCCTTTGGTTTTGTTTTTTTGGGAACTGGCTTATTTCACTTACCCTGAGAGTCTCCAGTTCCATCCATCTACCAGCAAATGCCATCATTTCATTCTTCTTTATGGCTGAGTAATATTCCATTGTGTATACATACCACATTTTCTTTATCCATTCATCTGTTGAAGGGCACCTAGGTTGGTTCCATAGCTTAGCTATTGTGAACTGAGCTGCTAGCAACATTGATATGGCCATGTCACTGTAGTATGCTGATTTTAAGTCCTTTGAGTATAAACCAAGAAGTGGGGTGGTTGGGTCAAATTCCTAGTTTTCTGAGGAATCTCCATACTGCTTTCCAGAGTGGTTGCACCAATTTGCAGTCCCACCAGCAATGTAGGAGTGAACATTTCCCCTCACATCCTGGCCAACATTTATTGTTACTTGCATACTTTTTTAATATTCATTTTTTTAGTTGTAGCTGGACGCAATACTGTTATTTTATTTATTTTTATGTGGTGTTGAGGATGGAACTCAGGGCCTAGCACAACCACAACCCCAGGCCCCGTTACTTGTATTCTTTTTTTTTAATATTTATTTTTTGGGTGTAGATGGATACAACAAAATGCCTTTATTTTTATGGGTGCTGAGGATCGAACCCGGGTCCCACACGTGCTAGGTGAGCGCTCTACCACTGAGCCACAATCCCAGCCCACTTGTATTCTTGATTGTTGCCATCTGATTGGAGTGATATAAAATCTCAGCGTAATTTTAATTTGCATTTCTCTAATCTTTGTAAAAAATTTTTTGAGATAGGTTCTCCCTAAGTTGTTGAGGGAATTTGTGATCCAACTTGTGATCCTCCTGACTCAGTCTCCAGAGTAGCTAGAATTACAGGTTTGTTTGCCACTACGCCCATCAAGTTTAAAATCTTTCTAATATGACCTTTATGAATATAGAATCTGAGAGCAGATTATAGAAATAAAATAAAGTAGACCTTGACATATACCTCACCATGTTTTCAATGGTTCATTGCACAAAGATAAAGGGCTTGTGTCAACTTCAGGGTTTCAGTGTGGTCTAAGGGATTCTTCAAGATCAGAGGTTCAGTCTGGTGCCGTGAGTGCCAGCAACACAGGAGGCTGAGGCAGGAGGATCGCGAGTTCAAAGCCAGCCTCAGCAACTTAGCGAGGCCCTAAGCAACTCAGGGAGACCCTGTCTCTAAATAAAATACAAAAAAGGGCTGGGGATATGGCTCAGTGGTTAAGCATCCCTAGGTTCAATCCTTAGCACCAAAAAAATAAAATAAAATAAAATAAAAAATCAGGGGTCTAGAGAAAACTAAATTGTAAGAAATCAAGGGCAAGAGCAGCCTGTTGGGGAAACTATTCACACACACACAGGAAAATACCAAATAAAAATGCTAGAAAACTGCACTCAAACTCTTAGGCTCCAGGAGGGCTCTGATGAGGAGCAGAGTCCACAGGAACCTGAGCTCCATCTGTGATCTATTAAGTGTTTTAAAAGGAGCACGAATTCACTCCTACTTGGATAATTAAAGCAAAATTGGTAAATAGCGCTGCTCATCCAGGGCCCAGTTCTCCAGGGAGGAAAGAGACACTTCTCTGGCTGGAAACCCCGAGGCCAGGTCAGGGTTCAGAACCCGGCTACGAAATTCCAGCATTGAACGGGTGACTTTGCCAACTTAAATCATTAACTGGAGGAAATAAGTGACTTTCTGGAGGCTGAGGGGTAAACGGAGACGTGGATGTCAACAGAGAGACGTCTTTTTTTTTTTTTTAACAAAGCATCTGGTTGTGTTTTCCCAACTATCATTAAGACAAAATTAGATGAGAAGAGAAGACAAATGTGCACATATTGCTATTTTGGGGGACTCCTGAGAAAATCTTTAAAAATGAAGTAAATGAAGCATCAGGCAAATTCGTCCAACTGCCATGGCATGGCCAGTGGTTTCTCAGTTAATTGCACATCCCTCCCTCCTCCTCCGGATCCTCAGGGGCTCAGATGTGGAAAATCACGTCGTCTACCCCTGTGAAAACCGTCCACGGATCAGACACAAAAATGGGGAATCTCAACATTTCCAGGCAAACTGCTGTTTCTCAAATGCCTCCTCTGCCGTCTAAATCAAATCTAAATGACTTCCCTAGCCACGCTCTCCTCTCTCCTGAGAGTTGGTGTGAGTTCTCCCTCCCACTGTGCCCACAGCTGGGTATGAAAAGATGTTCCTGCCTCTTGAGGCCTCCGCCTGTGGCACTGTGGATTCCCAGAACTTCACAGAGGACACTAAAAATAATAATGCAATTTTAAGTTTCTTTTTATCAGTCTTTACCAGCAACTGTGGGGTACATTCCATCTAAAATACAAGAGCTAGGCCACAGGCTGGGCATAGACAGTGCACATCTGGAATCCCAGTAGCTGGGGAGGCTGAGGCAGGAGGATCATGAGTTCAAAGCCAGCCTCAGCAACTTAGTGAGGCCCTAACAAATCAGTGAGACCCTGTCTCTAAATAAAATATAAAAAAGGGCTGGGGATGGGGCTCAGTGGTAAAGAATTCCTGGATTCAATCCCCAGCACACACACACACATAACAAAATTTGCAAACTAGCCCCAATACTGTCAGAGTAGAAGTTACCCTCAGGCTAAAACAACTGAGCATCCCCCCCATCCCCCCCACCCCATGCAGACTGGACTCTACAGAAACACAGGCCTCCAGCCTTCAGGAGCTGAAGAGCCCACTACCCGTACGTGAGCTCTACCAACTGACCACCGCTTACACACAAAGCCCAAAGTCCTACTGAGTTTTGGAACTGAGAAACACACAGAGGAGCATGTCTCCTGGGGTCTGATTATTATAATATTTACCTTTTAAATCTTTAAAAACCTTTTAGAGAGGTTGTCTGGTTTGCAAAATTGCAAAAAAAAAAAAAAAAATTCTGAAGTCAGGGACATAAAATAGGAAGATTTCTTTAGTCAGTGAATTTAGTCATGAATAAGGGGAATTTGAGTGTACACTATTAACTAGGACATATTTGTTCTCTGTCTCCTGCCCTCCCGCCTCCTCTATGGGTAGCAAAGAAGTATTTAAAATTTTTTGCTTGAAGCCGGGCAAGGGCAGCAAGCCTGGAATCCTGGGAGGCTGAGGCAGGAGGATCACTAGTTTGAGGCTAGCCTCAGCAAGACCCTAAGCAACTCAGCAAGACCCCATCTCTAAATAAAATATTAAAAGGGCTGGGGTGCTCAGTGGTTAAGCGCCCCTGGATTGAATTCCTGGTACCTAAATAAATAAATACGTGCTTATTCAGCTTATCATTGAATAAGGAGACAGCACATTTCTGGGTTTTCACAGTGGTCTCTACCTCCTATGAAAGTATTCTAGGCAGAAAAGCTGCCATTCACTGAGCCCTTCCACTGAGCCATAAAACAAGGTTCTGGGTTAGTTATGTAAGACCACTCCCCAAAGCCTCACTATCTCATATCTCAACTTATTTTAGAGATGAAAAAATGAGCAGCATGGAGAGGCTTAGTAACTTTCTCACCATCACACAGCAAGTGAGTGGCAAAGTCAAGGCCCTTAAAGCCTTGGCTCAGCCTGGTGATGCCACCATCCAAGAGCATCTCTCCAAGGATAAGAAAGCACACCATGGGTAAGTTGGGGATCCAGTCCTTTCTGCCAGGAAAAGTGACCACAAGCCTTTAGGGTCAGACAGGATAGAGGACCAAATCCATTTCTGCCACTGCCTAAGTGAGTGACAGTGGCCAGCTCACTTCTCTGAGTATGTATGGGGGGGGGGTGTGTGTGCTTACAGCACCCATCTTTTTTGGGGGGAGGGATACATAGGATTGAACTCAGGGGCACTTAACCACTGAGCCACATCCCAGCACTATTTTGTATTTCATGTAAAGACAGGGTCTCACTGAGTTGCTTAGGGCCTCCCTGAGTTGCTGAGGCTGGCTTTGAACTCACGATCCTCCTGCCTCAGCCTCCCTAGCTGCTGGGATTATAGGCATGTGCCACGGTGCTTGCCCCCCCATCCCCAGCAGCCCTTTTAGTATTTTATTTAGAGACAGGGTCTCGCTGAGTTGCTCAGGGCCTCCCTAAGTCGCTGAGGCTGGCTTTGAACTGGCGATCCTCCTGCCTCAGCCTCCGGGAGCCACTGGGATTACAAGTATGTGCCATCGCATCTGGCACAAGACTCATTTGAAGACCTATGAGGATTAAGTGGGAAAACACACGTGCATTTGGCGTAGTATTGGGCAAAAGGTAGCCACTTAGTGAAGCCTGCAGGATCATCCTTTCAATCTTTCCCTCTTGGATGCGTAGAAGCCAGGATCTGCCTCGCTCGGCCGCGCACATTTCCGAGTCTGGCGCGCCCCCTTCTGGGCACTCCTGTGTACGTCATTAGGTCCCGCGTTCTCCCCTAGGGGACCCATCCTGAGCGTGTAACTCGGGTGACTTGGTGGAAAACAGGAACGTCCTGAGGATTGGGACAGACATGTGCATTTCAGCTCCTTTTAGCCTCAGGGGAGACTTAGAACCTGCTAACTCTGCTGCCATCTTCACTGCTGCCTGCTCTGTCGGGCGGAGAGAGAAGATGAGCCTGTTGGGTCCCCATTCTCCAAGTCTGGCCCAGGTTCTCAGGGTCTCCCCGCTGCAGGCCACCCACAAGCACAGGGCTTTGATTCTCATGGCTGGCATGACCTCCCATCTGATGCTGAACGTGAATCTCCCCTCCCGCCCCCATATCCTGCAATCGACAAGTCCCATTGATTACTTCTTTCCTCCTAAATATACTTAAAATCTGTTCATGTGCCTCCTTATTCTCTGTGACATCTTAGTCTAAGCTGGAATTTTAGTCAGCCTTTTTTGCTGCTGTGACTAAAAGACCCACCAGAACAACTGTAGAGGAGGAAAAGTTGATTTGGGGGCTCAGGGTTTCAGAGGTCTCAGTCCACAGACAGCAGGCTCCACTCCTCGGGGCTCGAGGGGAGGCAGGACATCATGGAGGAAGAGTGTGGTGGAGGGAAGCAGCTCACATGGTGATCAGGAAGCACAGAGACTCCACTCTCCAGAGACAAATAGAGACCCCAAAGCCACGCCCCCAATGCCCCCTCCTCCAGCCACACCCACCTCCTCCAGCCACCACCCAGTTAATCCCATCAGGGGTCCATTCACTGGTTGGGTTAAGGCTCTCACCACCCAGTCATGTCTCCTCTGGACCTTCCTGCACCGTCTCACACGTGAGCTTTTCGGGGACACCTAATATCTAAACCATAGCTGTGTTAACTTCCTCAGCTGCATCTTCAGACAGGGACCTGAGCTCTGGTCCTAGTTACTGCAGCTCTGGACCACCCTGGGGAACATTCAGGAACTACCAACAGCCAGGTGCTAATCCCTGACTATTGCATCAGTCTTGAAAGTGGGGGTGGGGGCGCAGGAGTCCCTCATCATTCATTGAAGATGATGGGTAATTTTTTTAAAATTTATTTTTACGTGGTGCTGAGAATTGAACCCAGGGCCTCACACATGCCAGGCAAATTATTCTACCACTGAGCCCCAGCCCAGCCCCCTCCTGGTTGGTTTCTTCTGTGCATCTGGCGTTGACAGTCCCTGAGCTCCTGGTCTCCACCACCAGCAGTCTCAGCCTTGGGAAGGCCGGATACCAGAAGACAGCCAAGGCCCACTCCCCAGAGTTTCTGGAGGCCTCAGATGGGCCTGAGAATTGCCATTTCTCACCAATTCCTAGGTAATGTTGCAGGTCTGAGAATCACAGTGAAAACCGTTCCTGTCACACTGTCCTGCGATTCTAAAACCTCTGTTTCAACATCTCCTGGGCTGGGGGCACAGCCAGCGGTCGAGGACTTGCCTGGCACACCCGAGGCCCTGGGTTGCATCCCCAGCACCAGATGTATGGACGACTTCTCATTGCTCATATATTTTTCAAAAATTCACATTCTGTACCGTGGCCTGCCAGGCAGGGTGTGGCCACTCCTGAACCGAGGCCATTCACCCTCGGCCATACCCTGGCCTCCTGTGTGCCTCTCCACTCAGGATCCTGACTACTAGAGACCTTGGCACCAGCTGCCTTCCCAGGTGGGTGCTCTTTCAGCTCTTCTGTTACCTGGTTGCCTTTCAGTCCTCAGGGGTTATAATTTGTCACCTCCTCAGGGGACCCTTCTCTGATTGCCCTATGCAACATGTACCTCACCTTCCTCTCACCCACCATTCTCTGTCTCAGCAACCTATTTATTTCCTTTATAGCACTCTTTTTTTCTTGTGATACTGGAGATTGAACCCAGGGGAGATTGAACCCACTGAGATATGTGCATCAATCCTTTTTTTAAAATTTTGAGGCAGAGTCTTGCTAAACTGATGAGGGTCTGGCTGAACGGCTGAGGCTGGCCTCGAAATTGCAATCCTTCTACCTCAGCCTCCCAGGTCACAGGGATTATAGGCATGCACACCTGCACCCAGCTCCTTTATAGCATTTATTAAAATTTCCTACTTTTTAATGGGTCTGTTTACTTGGAATATATTTATCCATCTGCCAGAAGGCAAGCTTTACAAGCACAGGGACTTTGTCTTGTTGGTCACTGCTTAGCACGTAGTAGGTGCTCAAAAAAAAAAAAGGAGGATTGAATAGCGACACAGAATGAGAGAATGTAGCACTTGTAAGTTGCAGTAATCATAAGAGCTGGAGATACTTGGCTCTGAGGGCTTCCTGCCCCTCTTGTCTGATGGCACTCCATCTATAATCCACCCAAGGACCTGGCAAGGTAGGCGGCCTTCTCTTCATTGCAAAGATGTAGAAATGGAGACCCAGAAAGGTAGAGCGAGTTGGCTAAGGTCACACAGCTAAAAGTGGCAGTGCTGTCCTTGAATATCCAGGCTGCCAGCTTCCACATTCATAAGACAGGGAGAAGGGGGGGTAAAGGGGGGCGGAGCGGGGAGAACTCTTCCCAGGGGGAATTTTTAACTCTAAATTCTTAGCCAAGGCAAAAATATCAAATGGAGCTGAAATCAAAGAACCCTTGCCCTACTTTCCAGTTCTCTGATTCGGGAGAATCAGAGAAGTGTCTCTTCAGAAGCCAGCGATCAAGCCATGATGGGTAGCTCAACTTTTAAGATTTTTAAAAATAGCTCCCTGGGAGAACAGCCCAGACAGGAAGTGGCCGACGGGACCTAGGCTCAGCCCAGCCCGCCCGACCTGCCCTGGCCTCATTATCTACCACCAGAGAGGACTGGTGTCCCTCCAGTATGCAAGGATGGTTCTAGGATCCTGCACAGATGCCCAAGTTCAAGGATGCTCCTGACCTCTGTGTGAAACGGCATCGTATGTTCATATAACCCTGCACTTTCTCCCAGAGACTTTCAACCATCTCTCCATCGCTTAGAACCCTTCATACCATGCCAACATGATGTGAAGGAGCTTGTAAACAGCTGTTGTGTTGCACAGGTTATGGAAGAGGGACGAGGGGACGGAGTGTGTACATGCTCAGTACCCAGGCAACCGCTGCAGCTTGACTGTGCAGATGTGCCAGCTGTGGGTACAGAGGCCGAGTGACTGCCACTCGACTGCCTTTTGGGGGACCCAGCTCATGGCTGAACTAGTTAAGGGAATACTGTCATGGTGCTCTGGTTGGATGGGAGGTGTCCCCAAAACCTTATGTATGAGACGGTGCAGGAAGGTCCAGAGGAGACATGACTGGGTGGTGAGAGCCTTAACCCAACCAGTGAATGGACCCCTGATGGGATTAACTGGGTGGTGGCTGGAGGCAGGTGGGTGTGGCTGGAGGAGGGGGCATTGGGGGCGTGGCTTTGGGGTCTCTATTTGTCTCTGGAGAGTGGAGTCTCTCTGCTTCCTGATCACCATGTGAGCTGCTTCCCTCCACCACACTCTTCCTCCATGATGTCCTGCCTCCCCTCGAGCCCCGAGGAGTGGAGCCTGCTGTCTATGGACTGGGACCTCGGAAACCCCGAGCCCCCAGATAAACCTTTCCTGCTCTAGAGTGGATCTGGTGGGGTCCTTTAGTCACAGCAGGGAAAAGCCGACTGAAACACACAGTAGTCAACCCCCTCCCCAAACTCAACAGCTTAGCATCACAAAAAGGCCAAAACCTGGTCCTGAGGTGCAGGGAGGGGACTTTGTCTTCTTGTTCAGTCCTTCAGGGGCCCCGCCTCCCTCCATCCGTGGCTCCTCCTCCTCCAGCAGGTGGCCTCCAATGGGGCGCAAAAGGAGAAAGAGAGAGGAAGGCACAGGGCAGCTTTATGGGTCAAGCCTGCAGGCAGCACCCCCCACCCCAGCCTCCAGCCTCAGCCAGAACGGTCACATGACCACACCTCCCTGCCAGGGAAGCTGGGATGGAGCCTCCCGGTTCAGACTGCTGAACAGCCAGGAGCCTCTGCCTCGCTGTGTGGGACCAACCGTCACCTGGCACATCTCCTCCTGCTGTATCGGGGTCTGCCTCGTTCTAGAGGAGGCTCCCAGTGCAGCTGCCTCCGTCGGAGGGGGCCATTCATCTTACAGTCACGGTAAAGAGCAAGGAGGGTTTCTCCTGGAGCGGAGGCTGGAGTGTAGATGGAGGCCGAGGGGAGGGGGAGGCGGCTGCCTGTGAAATTGGCTCCAGTCTGATTCTAAGAGCAAAAGACAGCTTGGTTCACCTTTTTGGTGTGGGTTACCTTACCCGTTTGACCTTGAATTTAATTCCAGACTTAAAAAAAAATTATTATTTTTTTATAGTTGTAGTTGGACACAATATTTTTATTTTATTTGTTTATTTTTTAAATGTGGTACTGAGGATCGAACCCCGGGCCTCATGTGTGCTAGGCCAGTGCTCTACCCCTGAGCCACACCCTAATTCCAGACTTTTCAAAATGTCACTAGAACTTTACTGAACACCCACTATTTTACAGACATAGTCCTAGGCCTTTGGATAACCGAATGAATAAGAGAGAGAGAGAGAGAGAGAGAGAGAGAGAGAGAGAGAGAGAGAGAGAGAGAGGGAAAGGGAAAGAGAAAGAAAGAAAGAAAGAAAGAAAGAAAGAAAGAAAGAAAGAAAGAAAGAAAGAAAGAAAGAATTGTAAGCCCCATTCTTTTCCTTTTTTTTGTACCAGGGATGGAACCCAGGGGTGCTTAACCACTGGCCTCATCCCCAGCCCTTTTTATACTTAATTTAGAGACAGAGTCTCACTGAGTTGCTTAGAACCTCACTAAGTTGTTGAAGCTCGCCTTGAACTTGCCATCCTCCTGCCTCAGTTTCCAGAGCTGCTGAGATTATAGGTGTGCACCACCGTGTCTGGCTACTGTATTCTTTCTGTGACTGAGATTTTGAAGGCACTTATGATACAAGTTTGACACAATTATAACAATAGATAGGACTGTTCTCAACACCTGACAAAGGATCTCATTTAATCGTTATAGTAATCCTATGGGGTAAATACTATTATTAACCCCATTTTACAGAGTAGGAAACTGAGATGTAAAGAGATGAAGATTTGTTCCCAAATCTCATGGCTGTAAGGAGCCAGGAATGATTCTTAGCTATGTCATACTGTCCTTATGGTTGAATTCCAGGACTAGCTACACGTTGGCCACATATAAATACAATTTGATCTGTTTCAAAATAAGAGAAGAGGGTGGTAGAGTTCTGAATAGTTCCTGAGGAGAGGCTGGGAGTAGCTCAGGGGTAGAGCATGTGCTCAGCATGCATGAGGCTCTGGTTCAAGCCCAGCACCAAAACAGAGGAAATAATGCTCCCAAGTAATTCAAAGGTGACCATGGAGCCAAACAAGCTCTGGGATCCTGGAGAAGATAATCTGTCTCTCTGTTCTTATTTCTCCTTTCATAAAATAAGGGAGCTGGCCTCCCTGACCTTGAAGTCCGCCCCCACACTGGAGATTGAACCCAGGGGCACTTAACCACTGAGCCACATCCCCAACCCTTTTTTATGTTTTATTTAGAGACAGGGTCTCACTGAGTTGCTTAAGGCCTCACTTAGTTGCTGAGGCTGGCTTTGAAGTTGCAATCCTCCTGCCTCAGCCTCCCAAGCCGTTGAGATGACAGGTGTGCACCACGGTGCTCAGCTTGAGGTTTCTTTAGTCAAAGCAGCACTGTAGCAGGAAGGGCACTCACTTTCATCAGCCAGATTCAAGGTGAGTCTTTTTTGCCTCTCTGATTTACAGTTCCATCTGTCAGACTGGAATTAGATCTGATTGGCTCTTTTTTCTCTCCTTAGTTTCTGGCACAGGGAAATTGATAAGAGCTCAATAAATCCTGGGCATTGCCTTATACTTCTACCAGATTGCAGGTAGCAGAAATTCTTGGGCTTCTAGCCACCTCAGAGAGCACAGGGCATTTGCACCTCCATTCTGGAGCATCTCGGCCAGCTGCCTCCTGGCTCGGGGAAAGGGCGCACAGCTGAGGAGCCATCTCACAGAGCCCCCCCCCCCCCGCTGCCTCTTCCCCCCCCCAACCCTCCCCATCAAGCACAGGCCCCAGCCGTCTGCATTCCCAGCACCACTCAGACTCCCCAACAGGCGAGCTCAAGGCTTCAGGACTCAGGGCTCAGAGAGGCGGAATAGCAGTTGTCCCCTGGGCCTCCCAGCAAGCCTTGCTTCTTTCCTGACTCTGGGGAGGGTCCCAGGAGCCGCCTGCCTGACAGATATTGAATAAGTCAGAAGCCAGCGAGGAGAGGAGGCAGCATCTTGGAACAGTTGCCTGGTTACAGGGTGGTCCAGGCCCGGCTCCCTCCCTTCAGGGTGAACCTGCTGAGAAGGCCGGCAGGGGGAGGAGGCTGGAGCCAGCTGCTGAGCGCCCTGCCCTCCTCCCTCCCCAGCCCACAGGCCAGGCCAGGCAGGGGATGGGCGGGCTGACCCAGAGGTCCCTCCCTCCCACAGCGGCCATGGGGTTTGGGACTTAGCCTACTTGGACCTCTCTTTCCTCACCTTTGAAGCAAATCTCATAAGAGTTGGGGACAGGGGCACACCTGTAATCACAGTGATTTGGGAGGCTGAGGCAGGAGGATCGCAAGTTCAAAGCCAGCCTCAGCAACTTAGCAAGGCCTCAAATAATTCAGGGAGACCCTGTTGCTAAATAAAACATAGGAAAGGGCTGGGGATGGGGCTCTGTGGTTAAGCACCCCTGGGTTCAATCCCTGGTACCAAAAAATAAATAAAAATTTAAAAATATAAAAGGAGACTAATAATAGTACACAGCTCCCTGGGTTGTCACAAGACTTAAAAAAGGACAAAAATGGAATTTCAAGAATGGGCTTCACACAGGACCTGGAAGGCAGTAGACCCACCGTGAATAAGCCACCGTGTCCAGCAAGCTGCCCCCTGGCTTGGGGAAGCCATGGGCAGGCGTCACAGAATTTCTGAGTCAGGACCGGCCAAGGCATTAAGATCCCAGCACAAAAATGTTCCAAAGGCTGCAAAAAGCACCCAAGTACCAAAGCAGAAGCTCCTCCTGTGGCCTCTTTTTTTTTTTAAGTACTAGGGATTGAACCCCTGAGCCACATCCCCAGGACTTTTATTTTTTATTTAGAGACGGGGTCTCACTGAGTTGCTGAGGCTGGCTTTGAACTTGTGATCCTCCTGCCTCAGCCTCCTGAGAGGCTGGGATTCCTGGCCTGCGCCACCACACCGGGCTCTCTTGTGTTTTTTAGCTGCTGCTTGCTGTCACTCTCCCTTGGGAGGCCTCACAGGGACCCTGGAGCCTGCCCTGTCACTGGGCAGTGATGTGTACTGGGGAGGCTGGAAGGGGAACCCCGCAGCCTCCTTTTCCATGGGTCCTTTGAGCCCAGACAGGCAACCCGCAGATCGCACACCATCCAGCGCAGGACGCCCTAGGTTCCTGAATCCTGAGGGGCATGAGGCTTGACTCTGTCCAGGTGCCCAGCGGCCACCAACCTAGACCTGTAATGACACCCTGCCCAGAGACACCAAGCAGTGTGCACTCAGCCCTCCCAGGGCAGGCACCTGCTGGATCAAGAGAACTGAGGGCAGCTGGTGGGGAAGAGGGCAGAGCCCAGGGGACAGCAGGAGCCAGGAAGCTGTGGCTGAGAGACCACCTGGGGAGGGATCGGCTGCACTCACCTGAGGCTCCTTGCTCCACCCAAGCAAGCCAGTGCCCTGCGCTTCACAGACAAAGGATGCACGGGTTCAAAGGTCAAAATCTCACAGATTTCACTGGGCTGTGGTGGTGCCCTCTTGTAAACCCTGAGGCTCAGGAGGCTGAGGCAGAAGGACCGTGAGTTCAAGGCCAGCTTCAGCCATTCAGTGAGGCCCTGAGCAGCACAGTGAGACCCTGTCTCTAAATAAAATAGAAAAAGGGATGGGGACGGGGTTCAGTGGTCAAGTGCCTCAGGTTTAATCCCTGGTACCAAAGTAAGTAAATAAATAAATAACCTTACAGATTTCAAGACTCAACAGCAGAACCTTAAATCACCTTCTTGTGAGACCGGAGTGGTGGCACGTGGTGCTGAATTGTTCTGAATTCTACCCTAATTCTCACTATCTTGCCATCTCTGAGCCTCAGTTTCCCCCTCTGTACATCAGCAGATGGGCCTGGATAGGTTTAGACCCTCTTTCCACTTTAGAAAGGCCCCCGTGGACGTGGCTGTGGCGAGGGGGCAAAATTGTGTCGTATGCAGTCGAGGGGAGAAATAAAGAATGTCCGCGCGCCTCTGCCCCTTTTAATGCTTTATTCACCCAAATTACTCAATACAGTTCCACTCTATGGGCTCTGAATCAAGAAAACGACACTCTTTAGTGCTAGGCCCTGCAATAGACAGGATCAATTCACAGCAAACAATTCTAGATTAATTCTAGCATTGCAAACACAATCATGACAGGCTCATGACAGACATGTCCTCTGCAGGCTAAGTTCCAAAGTCTTAAGACTTAGACTTTACGTCCAGCAGATGCACACTCAGATGGCGGTGACCAGGTAGGGAGCCAAGGCAGGCTTTTCCTGGCGTGGAGTGGACGACCGGTTGAGGAGAGGGTCCTAGGGGAGAAGCTGCGGCTCTCACCAAGGTCCAGAGGAGGGAGTAGAGTTTGAGAGTGATGAGGATCACGCAAAATCTCAGGAATGATGACAAGTGACAGGATGTCAGGTCCTCATCAGGCTCTCCGGCTCCAGTGCCTCCTTGTTTCCGCTGGCTGAATCCCTGTTCATTTGCTCTATTATTTATACTAGATTTGGGAACTTCCGATCCTCCTGCCTCAGCCTCCTGACCTGCTGGGATGGCAGGCGTGCACCACCGTGCCCAGCAACAATGGATATTTTTGCCTGTGTGTTTACTGCTCTTTGCTCCTCCGGGCTGTGTGTGGTATGTAGTAGGTGCTCAGGAAAATTTTGTTGAGCCAAGATAACTACTGTTTGCCCTTGGTCCTACAGCTCCTGGCGCCTTGTGCATCCTGGTGAGACTAAGGATGGAAGGTGCCCAAGATTTTACAGAAATTCAGATAGAAGGGTGGGGGGACCTTGACTCCCTGCGCCCCCTGCTCCTCAAAGTACTTCTGCCACCTCCTTCAGGAAGTCCCCACTGCAATGAGAGTAAGTCACATCGTCCCCATGACCCAGTGGTCCTTGTCCTTGTTTCACCCCCTCTTCGGGGCTACAGGGCTCTGAATCTCCACACCATCCCTGAACGAGCCTGTGGTGCTTTCGGAAAGCACATTTGTGCCCCATTGAGATAACAGCCCAGGCTCTTGGGTCAGAAGGGTGGGATCAAACCCCAGTTCCATGGCGCAGTAGCGCGAGGCCTCAATCCATGTTTAAGAAATATGATGAGAGCCAGGCTCGGTGGGGCAACTCAGGAGGCCGAGGCAGGAGGATCGTGAGTTCAAAGCCAGCCTCAGCAAAAGCAAGGCCCTAAGCATCTCAGTGAGACCCTGTCTCTAAATAAAATACAAGAAAATAAAAAGGCTGGGAATGGGGCCCCTGGGTTCGATCCCTGGTATCAATCAATCCATCGATAGATATATAGATAAATAAAAAAAATAAACTCCAGCCTGGATCTGCTTACCAGGCAAGTATCTTAAGTAAACTGGATCTGCTTACCAGTTTACTTAAGATATGCCCATAGACACCTGGCTGCCAAGGGACAGGCCCGCCAGGACACGCCGGCTTCCTGGGGGGCAGTCTGAGATGGTTTCTACCTGGGCTTCAATATTCATCAACGGAACCAAATCTGGAGGGAGGACAGAGCTGGAGAAGATGGGCCTCCCCTTAACTAGTTCAGGAGGCACCGAAGCTGCTTCCCGGTTGGGCCAGGGAAGCTTCAGGAGAGGGAGAGGGTGGGTTGGGTCCAGCTGGGGAGGAGGGCGGGAGGACAGGGGCGACAGAACACACTGCAGACCACTGCTCCTCAGGCTTTAGAATGCAGGCGGGTCTCCTGGGATCTGCTCGAATGCAGCTTGTGACTTGGGAGCTGAGCTGGGGCTTGAGATGGCAGATGTCTAACAGACCCCCAGGTGACTCCAACGCTGCTGGTCTGTGGCCCACACTTTGAGTAGCAATCTCTCCTATGGAAGCGTTATGCAAAACCCACAGTTAAAGCAGACGTACAAACAAATAAGCTGAACCCCCAGAAGGAGCAATACTGGCCAGTCCTTTGTTTTTATTCGTCTCAGGTAGGTGTCCTAGAAATGGTGCCTTAACATTAAAGCACCTTGGAACAAAAGCTGGTCAGATTGATTTATTTGCTCCACATATATTTATTGAGAACCTATTACGTGCCAGGCTTTGCTCCAAGTTTTGAGGTGCAGAGATGGACAACCACGACAAGTTCTGTGCCCTGGAGGAGTTCACACTTCATTGTGGGAAGACTCACAAGAGTCACACACACTCACAAAAGACATGTAAAATAGATGAGATTGTTTCCTCTTCATGAACTATGATAAAGGACCAAAGGAGACAATATAGGATTACGGGTTAGCAAGTAGTTTGGGAAGAAAGTCTCTTGGGAAGGGGTGAGAAATGATCAGTCATTGACCGTTCTAGGGGGAGAGGCTCAGGAGGCTGAGGCAGGAGGATCGTGAGTTCAAAGCCAACCTCAGCAACTTAGTGAGGCCCTAAGCAACTCAGGGAGACCCTGTCTCTAAATAAAATACAAAATAGGGCTGGGGATGGGGCTCCGTGGTTAAGCACCCCTGGGTTCAATCCCTGGGACCAAAAAACCAAATAAATAAATAAAGTTCTAGGAGGAAAGTGTCTTAAGCAATTAATACAAACATCCTAAGTTGAAACAGCTTGCCAAATTCCAGGGAGAGTAATTCAGTGTAGTGGAGGCCTAGTGACCAATGGCTAAAGCATTAGCCAGTGGTCAGGTAATAGTGAGGACAGGTGTGTCATGGGGCGCTCTCCTGGGGTTCTAAGCAGGAGAGTGGTGTTGTTATGGGCTGATTTGAAATTGAGTCAGGCTGACCTCATTCTGCTTGGACATCTCACCTGCGCAGACTCAGACTCCCATTTTTAAATTGAATATGACCCTGGCGTATACGCACAAATTGCTGTAGATGCAGTTAGGGCATGGAAAGCTTTACAGGGGCATGGAGATTTACAAGGTCAATTATCTAAGGTAATACAAGGAACTAATGAACCTTACGCTGAATTTGTAGATAGACTTATCCAGACAGCCTCTAGAATATTTGGTAATACAGAACAGGCAATGCCATTTATAAAACAACTGGCTTATGACCAAGCAAATCATTGCTGCAGAGAGGTCATTAGACCATGGAGACATGAAGATTTAAACACATATATTAAATTATGTAGAGACATTAATGAACAAGGGCAAGTCTTAGCAGCAGTACAACAGGCTTTAGATGCCAGGCCAAAAACATGCTATAATTGTAATCAAACAGGACATTTTAAAAGGAGTTGCCCCATAAGAGGAGGGTTTAACAAAGCTGGGTATCAAAGGAATAGAATACCAGGTATTTGCCCACGATGCCATAGAGGGAAACATTGGGCTAATGAATGCTGTTCACAAACCACCATAGAGGGTATTCCGTTATCAAAAAACGGGCAAGGACCAAGTGTTTACCCACGATATCGTGGAGAAAGGTATCAGGCTCCATTGCCAAAAAACGGACTAGAGGGCCCAATGCCCCGGGGCCCAAAACCACAAATATATGGGGCAATGGAGGAACCCAGCAGCACCATCAAGGTAGTGCCCAGGACGCATTATCCATTAAATCCCTCATCAGACAAACTAGAGGGAGCGCAGGGTTGGACATCTGCGCCTCTGCCAGAGCAGTACTAACTCCAGAGATGGGAGTTCAAATCATTCCCACAGGAGTAAAAGGACCTCTTCCCCAGGGAACAGTAGGCTTATTATTGGGACGCAGTTCTTCTACACTAAAAGGACTTATGATAAGTCCTGGGGTAATTGATCCCGATTATGAGGGTGAAATAAAAATTATAGCTAGTTCTCCCAGAGGTATATCAGTAATTTCACCAGGAGATAGAATAGCACAGTTATTAATAATACCCAGCCTGCATGATAAATTTTCCAGTTGTAATGTAGAAAGAGGTTCCAAGGGATTAGGCTCCACAGGTGTAGATTGGGCTATGCTGTCTTTAAATTTAGATTCTCGCCCAATGCTAAAATTAAATAGTCAAGGACATGACTTTAATGGGCTGCTGGACACAGGAGCTGACCTCCGCATCATATCTCGTCAAGAATGGCCAAAACATTGGCCATTACAACAAGCCACTCAAACGCTTCGAGGCCTAGGAGTGGCAACAAATCCCCATAGAAGTGCTATGGTATTAGATTGGAGGGATCCTGAAGGATGTGAAGGAACTATACAGCCCTATGTATTGGATCATCTTCCCGTAAATTTATGGGGACGAGATGTCCTAGATCAATTAGGATTGACATTAACAAATAACATCAATCCTAACGCGCCCACTACTAGGGCTAAACAAGGCTTTAGGAAAGAAAAAATATTAAGAGAACAAGAACAAGGTATGACAGCACCTATTCAAATAGATCAAGAAATAAATAGACATGGATTGGGTTTTCAGAAAGGGCCACTGAGACAATCAAAATTACTTGGAAATCAGAAAGACCAGTGTGGGTTCCTCAGTGGCCCCTGACTAAAGAAAAGATACAAGTAGCCCATGACTTGGTCAGACAACAATTAGCGGAAGGACATATACAACCTTCCGTATCCCCCCATAATACTCCCATTTTTGTCATTAAAAAGAAATCTGGTAAATGGAGATTATTACAAGATTTAAGAGCCACTAATAATGAGATGGTTATTATGGGACCTGCTCAATCAGGGATTCCCCAATTGTCTGCTTTACCCAAAACCTGGCATGTTTTAGCTATAGATATTAAAGATTGTTTCTTTTCAATTCCAATTCATCCCGAGGATAGTCCACATTTTGCATTTACTATCCCTGCACTGAATCATGAAGGTCCTGATCAGAGATATGAATGGAAAGTACTCCCTCAAGGGATGGCTAACAGCCCAACTATGTGTCAAATTTATGTTAATAAAGCAATCCAGCCACTTAGAAATCAAAATCCTGAACTACAAATATTTCACTATATGGATGATGTGTTATTGGCACATAAAGATAAAAACACATTGCTAGAATGTTATGCCACACTTACAAACTTATTGAAAAATTATAATCTAGAGATAGCAATAGATAAAGTACAATTAAATCTTCCAATTAATTATTTAGGAGTTCTATTATCCTCAACCATGGTCCGTCCACCAAAAATTCAAATACGAGTAGATCAACTCAAATCACTTAATGACTTTCAAAAGTTATTGGGAGACATAAATTGGATAAGGCCTTATCTAGGCATACCAACAGGAGAGTTAGGACCTTTATTTGATATTCTAAAAGGTCCATCAGATCCAAATTCACCCCGCATGTTAACGCCTGAAGCAATAAAAGCATTAAAAATCATTGAAACATATATGGAAAATATGCATTTGGATAGAATTGATATAAGTTTGCCTTTATTATTTATTGTACTACCAACAAAAAATATTCCTACAGGAGTATTTTGGCAAGAAGGTCCATTATTGTGGATACATTTATCTTATTCTCCTAACACTATTCTTACTAGATATCCTGAGGCTGTAGGACAATTAATACTCAAAGGAATAAAAGCAGCAAAGGGAGTGTTTGGGATTTCTCCCAATAAAATTATTACTCCATATACTATGGATCAAATTGATGAGTTAGCTAATGAGTTAAATACTTGGGCAATAATCATGTGTAAAACTAGTGTTTCATTTGATAATCACTTACCATCTAATCCTTTGTTGTCTTTTTGGTCTAAGCATCCTGTAGTTTTTCCAAAAATGACAAGAAAAACCCCTATCATAAATGCTCCAAATATATTCACTGATGGGTCAAACAATGGTACAGCAGCAGTAGTTACTCCTGATCAAACTTTTACATTTTTAGTACCCAAACAATCAGCTCAAAAGGTAGAGCTTAATGCAGTATTACAAGCTTTTATGATGTTTAAATATTCTGTATTTAATTTATTTTCTGATAGTCAGTATGTAGTTAATGCTATAGTATCCCTTGAAGATGCTGGTAGGATTTCACCTTCTTCTACTGTTTTCTCTTTGTTTTCCACTATACAAAGTCTAATCTGGGACCGAAAAGATCCATTCTTTATAGGACATATCAGGGCACATACAGGATTGCCTGGAGCCCTTAGTATGTGCAATGAACTAGCAGATAAATCTACACATGACATACATATTTTCTCCACAATAGAAGAAGCTATAAATTTTCATAAAAGGTTCCATGTCAATGCTAATACTTTACAAAAGTGTTTTAAAATAACTAAAGAACAAGCCAGACATATAATAAAACAATGTCAAAATTGTGTGACATTTTTACCACAAGTTAATCTTGGAGTCAATCCTAGAGGACTGATACCTAACCATATTTGGCAGATGGATGCCACACACTTGCCAGAATTTGGAAAATTAAAATATTTACATGTTACAGTTGATACTTCTTCCGGATTTTTGATGGGCTCCCTTCATGCCGGAGAAAAAACTAAAGATGTTATAGCTCATTGCTTACAAAATTTTGCCACTGTGGGCGTTCCAAAACAGTTAAAAATGGACAATGGTCCTGGTTATACTTCCACCTCTTTTAAACAATTTTGCTCATCATTTGGCATTACTCACATAACAGGAATTCCATACAATCCACAAGGACAAGGCATAGTTGAAAGAGCTCATCAAACTATTAAAATGTAGTTATTAAAACAAAAGGAGGGAATTGGAAAGGGGTATATATCCCCCAAAGATAAACTTAAAATAACCCTTTTTACTCTAAACTTTTTAAATTTGGATTCATCGGGACTTAGTGCTGCAGAAAGACATTTGTATCCAAAAAATGTACATAAGCCTAAGGTACTTTGGAAAGATATTCTAACAGGACAATGGAAAGGCCCAGATCCAGTGATAGTCTGGAATCGGGGCTCTGTCTGTGTTTTTCCACAGGAGGAACAGCAACTGATTTGGATTCCAGAGAGATTAACTAAAACAATTTCTACAGAAAAAGAAGATGATTTGACTCAAATCCATAACAGCTGATATCCAGAGCTCCAGCTTGGCTATTCTTACATCTGTGACAGTGATTAACCAAGGTGTTTTTTTCAATATCTATTTTATTATTGCATTTTTCCCACATCGTAAAGTTCTATTTTATTTTTGAGCTCATACAAACCTAGGTTAATGTTTTTCTGATCAGTTTTATTTTTTGACTGTGTTTTATTTTTTGACTGTGGAGTTTTTAAACATTGCAATGGAGATTTCACCTAGGTATAGCTACAAGGCCTTTATTTACTATTGTCTTATGTGTTGTATGTTGTGTGCACACTTCTGTTTTGTGTTGTATGTCTGTATGTGTGTATGTCCATATTTCTTATACGAGGAGCGCTCATGAAAAAATGGATCCGAATTTTTTCTTTATTCACGTGATTTATATGGCTTAATTTAAATTAGGTGAACAACTGTTAATGATTGTTTTTAAAGATGGTTAACAGATCTGTTTGTTTACTAATTTAAATTAGGTAAACAGCTGTTAAGGATTGTTTTTAAAGGAGTTTAACAGATCTGTTTGTTTACTTTCACCTTTCCTTTTCATTATATTTAATAATTCTGTTCAGGATAATGTCTCTTTAGCATCATTGCCAGAATTTCCATCTCCATCCCAATTCTGGTGAAGACTAAGATAAAACCAAACTACAGCTTCTATGATAACTATCACAGTAAACTGTATAAACTGATGCATCAATGAATATAACTCAACAAGTAATGTTCAATCAAGGACTTGATTTACTTTGGGAGGAAATGGACATATTGATAGACTCCTCCGATTTGAACTGCCTGCAGAACTTGCCTGGACTATATATCAGTTACATGCATTATGAAATATCATCTGGTGCAGCGAATTGTGGTACTGCTGGCATATCTTTGCTGATGGTGTCACCAGTGATGCAATTTCCTTGCCAGCTCACCCCATGTTAATTGTGGTAATGCTGGCATATCTTTGCTGATGGTGTCACTGAAGGACCCCAGCCCCATAACCTAAGGCCCGATTATGAAAAGTAGAAAGTATGCAGTAAACAGGGTGAGCTCACCACATAACCAGTTGAGAAAGGGCACCCTGCCCACGTCACAGGACATGCTTGAGCAAACTGGAATTGATGAGCGGGAACAGGGAGGAAACAAAATGTAAACCTGTGAGATTTATGAGTTTTTCGGGAACCTATAGTGAAAAACAAGTTTATCATAGTGAAAAATAAGTTTATCATAGTGAAAAACAAGTTTACCTTTTAAGTGACCTGTACGCTGGATTCAAAGGGACCAATGAGACACCTGTTACTGTGCTAGGCGGGAAACAACTCCTTTTTCCCTATAAAAGATCTGTACCCCAAAGCCCGGTGTGCCAGTTCACCAAAGCTTCGGCTGAGGTTTTGCTGTGCACCCGCAGGCGCCTGTGTATTAATAAACTTGCCTCTTGCTTTTGCAGCCAGTGTGATGCTAGTTCTCTTTTGGACGGGGGATTTGAGGGTCTGAGGGTCTTTCATCACCAGTGATGCAATTTTTCCAAAGGAGCCATCAATTGGCTTGGTGTCGTGGCATTTCTGTATCCTCCTCCCTTCTACTAGTGATGGTCTAAATTTGGGGGTCAACAGAGGTGAGGCAAAGAACCTCACCCCCCCATTGGCACCAAGGCTAAATTTGGGGGCCAAAAAAGGTGAGGCAAGAACCTCACCCCCCCACTGGTGCATAGGCCTATCCACAAGCATGGCTGAATGCTGGACCGGTAGTCAGTGACGGGTTGATCTGATTGCAGTGGATTCAACCTAAGACAGGAAGCTGACGCCTAAAGGTCAGTTTTCCCATGACGGGTAAGAACCATATGTTGAATTGGACAACTCACCAGGCACGGTCCCTAGCCACATTGCCTGTTGCTTAATTAAACAGAAGGGGGCAAATGCTAGGAGCCACAAGCAAATAATATGATGCATGGCACTTTCGGTTGTAAGGTGACGCCAGCTAGCCATTGAGATGATATGATATGATTATGTTAAGATTTACATTCATATGGAAATTGGACTCCTGCTGTTCACCTTGGCCTGCTAGGGGACTCAAGTTACGGGACTCCTGGAGAGTTCCCATTGGTTGGGGAAGGATAGTAGGAGGGAATTCCGGGGGAGGTGGGGGGGCAGTTCCGGTAGGCAGGCGCGCGTGGGTGGACCGATTCTGGCTTGCCAGCGCCTACGGAGTATTGGCGGCTTTTTCAAAAATAAAGTTTTGTTCCTGCTTGAGTGGCTCGTGATTCTGTGCCCAGCCAAGACTGCGGCACCTTCCTCACAGCCTCTTTCCTCATGGCCCACCGGCGTAGACGCTGACACCTCCGCCCTCACCCATCTGCACCCGACCACTATGTCTAAACTACGGAGCAGACCTTAGCCTACTTCCTGGATGGGGACAATAAAAGGCCACTTCTGAGAATGTACTAGGACTGTGCTCGCCTCCCCCGCCCTGTCCTTACGTGGCCCCCCCGCCCCCAGCTGCGTCCCGTGCCTTGGGCTGCAGAGCTGAGTGCTTCCCGCTCCCCTGGCCCAGGCCAGAAGAAATCCTTTGTCTTTCCCTCTAAAGGACCCAGAGGGCGATGGCCCCGTTGGTAGAGCGCTTGCCTGGCAGGCACCAGGCCCTGGTTCCATCCCAGCACCACCAAAACATAGGCCTGGAGTTGTACTTGGGATTTTGGAATAGGGCCTTAAGACCGCTCTGACCCTTTCCAAACCTCAGGTGGAGGCACACCTGGCCATCGCCTGAAGGACACCCTGTTACTTCCGAAATAGTCCTGCCAAATAGAAGGAGCCCTCCAGTTAGGGTCGGGTTCACAGGAGCCAGAGGAGTTAGAGGAGCCAGTTCAGGGACACATCCAGAAGATGGGCCTGCTGTCCTCCTTTCTTTTAACAAGCTGACAGTTTGAAAAAAGGGTGGTGGTGATTCAGATTAAAAGAGAGTTAAAAGGGACAATGAAATGACATCTTTTTAAAATTTTTTTTTGGTACCAGGGATTGAACCCAGGGGCACTCGACCCCTGAGCCCCATCCCCAGCCCTGTTTTGTATTTTATTTAGAGACAGGGTCTCACTGAGTTGCTTAGGGCCTCACTAAGTTGCTGAGGCTGGCTTCGAACTCTCCATCCTCCTGCCTCAGCCTCCAGAGCCGCTGGGATGACAGGTGTGCGCCACTGCGCCTGGCTAGTTTTGAATTTTTATGTGGCTCCAATGGGTAATTTTTCTTATTTGTAACTTCTGCAATTTTCTGCTCTTTCTAAAAGGGTGTTCTTTCTCCATGATGATGATGATGGTGGTGGTGGTGGTGGTGGTGATAGAGTCAGAGGAGTGTCAAGACATATTTCCTGGGTCTTGTGCACCCGGCACCCCCTGGCGGCTCTGCGTGTAGGATTTCACTTCTCCCTGAATGGCACTAGGATGTGGGCGCCTGATTCTAACCCTGATTGGCAGACGAGGAAACTGAGGTCCAGAGAGACATCACCTGTCCCCATTTCAAGCGGCTGCACTCTTCCCCAGCATGTGCTGGCAGAGGCTGTGTTTGGCAGGGGTCTTTTGTGATCTTATGCCAATGCAGAGCACTCTGGCCTGTGTGACCACAGCTCTATTTCCTGGGTTCCAGGGAGGGTTGTCATGATTTCTCTTTACCAAGGAAGCCTTTTAAGCCATAGCAAAGTGGAGCCATAAGTGATTTTGCACATTCAGGAGGCAGACAGGGAAGTCCTTGCTGAGAGCCAGCCTCCATCTGAGCCCTGGCTTGGGACTGGACCAGAAGCCAGCTTTCTGAATTGCTCACAGCCTATACCAATTAAGTGTTGGGGGACGAGGACAATGGCTTCCTGATGAGCAAATCACTTTGAAATACAGGAGTGGGTAGTTAAAGCCATTAGTCCCACTTGGAGTTCAAAGACAACCTCAAAGAAAATGTTTTGTAGATTGTAGGAGAAGCAGGGATTGGCCAACCCCTGGGTCAGCCGAGCTGGTCAGGCAATTGCTTTTAACACTTTACTTCCTAAATGGACTAATACCTTGGGGGGTGGGGGGTGACAAACTTGACTTTGGGAAGACACCCCGGTCTCTTTGCATGAGTGAAGGGCTTGGCTTTTTGCTGGGACCAAGAATTTCTATCTCAGTCCCAGGACGGAGCATCTGATCAGCCCAGTGCTTCTTGCTGACCTCTGTGCCCTGGAAAGTTCTGGAAATAGCGGGAAGGACAGCCTGGCGGGGTTTCTAAGTGCTTCTTGGCCACATTAAAAGTCAAGCCACAAAGAACAATGGAGCAGGAGGGACGTCTAAGTAACTGACTGGAAAATTACTTTACCTTGAGTTCTCCGAGGCCCGTGGCTCTTAACTGTCAGGATCCACCACAGAATGTACTGGGACGACTATAGGAAGCGCTCCAGTAGGGACTCATTCTTTCTTTCTCTGCTTGCTCAGGGGAGGCAAGGTTCTACATTTATTTTATTTTATTGTCTTTTTGTTGTTGCTGTTGTTTAATATCTTTGTTCTTTTTTAAAAATTTTTATTGTTTTAAATTTGAGATAAGGTCAGGTACTGGGGGTTGAACCCAGGAATGCTTTACCTCTGAGCCACATCCCCAGTTCTTTTTAGTTTTTATTTTGAGACAGAGTCTCACTGGCCTCTAACTGGCCATCCTCCTGCCTCAGCCTCCCGAGGGAGCTGGGATCACAAGTGTGACACCTGGGCTCGGCTCCTCTGTTCTGTGAGGACGCTTGCTGTGGGGGAGGCCAGTGTGTCAGGAGCAAGAGGGTGTTGACTCTGGTATTGGCACTGCTTTTTTGTTTTGTTTTTTGGTACCAGAGATTGAACCCAGGGGTGCTTAACCACTAGCCCCATCCCCAGCCCTATTTTGTACTTTATTTAGAGACAGGGTCTCACTGAGTTGCTTAGGGTCTTGCTAAGTGGTGGAGGCTGGCTTTGAACTCTCCATCCTCCTGCCTCAGCCTCCAGAGCTGCTGGGATGACAGGCGAGCACCACGGTGCCTGGCTGTGGCACTGCCTCTGACCTCATTGAATACCTGAGGTGGCAACTTTGGGGTCACCTACTGGGTATGAGACTTGGGCTGTGACTCCCCCTGACTTCCCCATTGTGAAAATGGGGATCAACACAGCAGCTTCTAAATAAAGTTTCCATGGGAGGACAGGGTGATGTTGACACAATTTCTGGAACACTGGGCTCAGAGTGGGTGGCACTTGCTGGAGGTATGTCTGGCTCTGGAAAATTCTGTCTCAGTCATCCTCAGGGTTCTCTGGACCAACAGAGTCAACAGGATGCAGAAGCAGAACCAACCTGAATTAGAGGGGTCTCTAGAGATCTGTATCTCTGTCCACACCTATCTGTGGGTGGGGGACACAGGGAGCTCAACAAGTAGGGTAGCTCCTGTGACTGTGGGACTGGCCGTCTGAAGTCTGCAGAGAAAATAGGTGAGCAGGCCGGAGCCTCAGAGATGATGTTGCACCCTGAGGCAAAGTACTGTCTCAGGTCAAATCCCTTCTTCTTTGAAGGGGGCCTCAGGCTTTTTCTCTCAAGGTCTTCAACTGGTTGGAGGAAGTCCACCCACACTGTGAAGGGGAGTCTGCTGAGTCGGATCTCAATCTTCACCACATCTAAGGCAACATCTTCACAGAAATATTGTTATGGATGGATGTGAGGTGTCACCCAGAAGCTCATGTGTGACATGGTGCAGGAAGGTCCAGAGGAGACATGACTGGGCTGTGAGAGCCTCAACCCAACCAGTGAATGGACCCCTGATGGATTAACTGGGTGGTGGCTGGAGGAGGCGGGTGTGGCTGGAGGAGGGGGCATTGGGGGCGTGGCTTTGGGGTCTCTATTTGTCTCTGGAGAGTGGAGTCTCTCTCTGCTTCCTGATCACCATGTGAGCTGCTTCCCTCCACCACACTCTTCCTCCATGATGTCCTGCCTCCCCTCGAGCCCCGAGGGATGGAGCCTGCTGTCTATGGACTGAGACCTCTGACACCCTGAGCCCCCAGTAAACCTTTCCTGCTCTCCAGTTGTGTTCTGGTCGGGTCTTTAAGTCACAGTGGTAAAAAAGCTGAGTAAAACAAATGTCTACAATGGTGTTTGATCCCAAGATACTGTGGCCTACTCAGGTTGACACATAAAATGAAGTGTCACATTTGGTAAATGACGAAGGTGACAGAGTTCTAGTGCAGAGTCCTTATGAATGGGACCCTTTACTGTGTGGGGTTACAGAGGGGACGCAGAAATCAACGAGAAAGTGACCCCTTGGCAGACATGGAATGCTCTGGAGTCTTGATCTTCGACTGCCTGACCTCCAGAACTGGGAGGAATGAACTTCTGTGGTCTGTAAGTCACCTGGTCCATGTTGTTTTGTTGTAGCAGCTCACAGGGACTGAGACTTGCTCTGTAAATGTATTCCCTATTATTCTTGTGACACAGTTATTCTGTCTGTTGGTCTGTACGTCCTTCCAGGCCCTCTCATGCTGCCTGCTGTCCTCCAATTCACAACTTTCATTCACATTTTGGAAAAACAAACAGAACTGCAGTAGGGTGTGTGCAAATGGAATTGGAGAGGGGTGTGTGTAGGAAAACCCAGTTTCCTCAGTCTAGGTTGAGGTTAAAGGTGAGGCCGGTAGCTTCCCCATAATAGCGGACCCCCAAGTAAAGCAGCGACCGTTATTCATTCATTACATATTTCCCTAATAGCTAAGAGAGGCAGAGCTCTAGCAACATACTAGGCTGTCTTGTAAATGCTTCCTAGGTACCACCCTGTCCATGCCTCAGGGCCACACAAGACCTGGGAGCCATTAATGCCCCTGGTCTCTCTGAAGAGGAAGGTGTGAGTTGTGTCCAAGGTCTCATGGGGCCAGAGCAGCCAGTGCAGGGCCATCATCTTGCTCTAGAGACCTGCATATGAGCTGAGCACTGGAGAGGTGGCCTGAGGGTGGGATGGAGGCCCCAATCTGGTGTGGGAAGGAGACCTTGAAAGGTGGTCCTCCATGGTGAGCTCACTGGTCTCCCAGGGAGCTGTGCCCAGGGACACAAACTAAGTAAGCCCGAGGTGTGCCCAGGAGCCTAGGAGCCCTGGGGGTCCCGGATTTTTCCAGGTGGTGGGGGCTCCCAGACACGCACGCACGCTGTGGCGCCATGCCATCCGGAAAGATGAAGGCTCTGTGACCAGGCTGCCCATGGAAGTGCCTGGGCTCCGCAACAGCTCACGTTCTGACCGGCTGTTCTGTCATAAGAAGCCCCACAGGGCATGATGGCAGGTCAGCAAAGCCACGAGACGTGGAGCTTTCAGAGGGCCGTGCCCCCACACTGTGAGAATTCTGTGTGCCAGGAAGCCTAGGTGACAATGCAGAATTCTTGACAAGTTCCAAAGTCTTTGGATCCAGGCAGGAAGACTTTTTTTTTTTTTTTTTTTTTTTGTGGTGGGGGAAACCGGGGATTGAACTCAGGGGCACTCAACCACTGAGCCCCATCCCCAGCCCTATTTGGTATTTTATTTAGAGACAGGGTCTCACTGAGTTGTTTAGGGCCTCGCTAAGTTGCTGAGGCTGGCTTTGAATTCAAGATCCTCCTGCCTCAGCCTCCCGAGTTGCTGGGTCACTGCATCCTGCTGAATGTGGCTCTTCTATTTAAATGTCTTCCTGCCTTCCTGGCAGCTCCAGAGGCTGAGGCAGGAGGATTGGAAGTTCAAGGCCAGCTGTGGCAACTTAGTAAGACTGTCAGGAACTTAGTGAGACCCTGTCTCAAAATAAAAAAATAAGCTACACTGGGGATGTGGCTCAGTGGTTAAGTGCTCCTGGGTTCAATCCCTAGTACCAAAAGAAAAAAAGAAAAGCAAAAAAAGAAGTAAAAAAGTTCATTGAATGCATAAATTTTGAATAAAATAATTCATAACTTTAAATTTCTAAGTTACAAATGAGGCAAACATTATTCAAAAGTATTTTAGTAAACCTTAAAACCCAAGTTGACCAATAAATAAAATAACAGGACCAAACTGGGCTTGGTGGTGCATGTCTGTAATCCCAGTGACTCAAGAGGCTGAGGCAGGAGGATTGCAAGTTTGAGGCCAACAAGTTAAGGAGACCCTGTTTTAAAATAAAAAATAAAATGGGGTAGGGATGCAACTCAGTGGTTAAGTGACCCTGGGTTCAATCCCTGGTACAAAAACAAAACAAAAACTTAAGGAAAACATAGGTGTTTTTGAACAGTAAATTGAATACGAATTGCATTTCCTACACACAAACCCTCCCTCAACCACACTGTGTCGTTCATGTCAATGGCCCCAAAGGCACTTAAGCCTAAGTCCTGACAGAGTGCACGACACCACTTACATAGGCAGGTGCACATTTCTATGCACAGGTACATTTTGTTTCTCTCCTCCTAGTTGGTGCCCCCTCTATGACTCTTTGTGCCTTATGTCCCAATATCACAGTCAGAATAAAGTCAAACTAGCTGGGCCACCTCCCCGGCAAAGCTCGTGCCCAGGGCCACAGCAAAAATGCTCTTCTGGCGTCTGATACTTGGCATTAAAATAGTCTCCCATGAAATAGACCAAGTTCATGGCCTGGAGGTATTTTTAATTTTGAGGCACAAATGCAAAGGGAGCTGCCCGATCTTTGCAGGGCTCAGGCTCTACCGACCGCCAACGCCTCGGCCCTGGTCACCACCAAAATGAGCAGAACCCAGCGACAGCGCAACAGTGCCACTGCTCAGACTCCCGCCATCTGTTGGTGACAGGTGGTTTCCACGCCCACTGAGCTGGGTGGCAGGCTTTGAGGGTGACCCGCCGCCACTGCTTTGTTCGCAGCTATGGAGGCTCATAAAGAACCTCTACCTAAAAGAGCATCACGCTCCGCCTTGGGCTTTCTTGGCCTCTTCTCTCCATGGATTCTTTTTGGGGGGCGGGGGCGGATATCCGAGATTGAACCCAGGGGCACTTAACCTCTGAGCCCCATCCCCAGCCCTATTTTGTATTTTATTTAGAGATAGGGTCTCACTGAGTTGCTTAGCACCTCGCTTTTGCTGAGGCTGGCGATCCTCCTGCCTCAGCCTCCCCAGCTGCTGGGATGACAGGTGAGCGGGACCATCCTGGTGAAAGGATTCATTTCTTTTGTTCAAGCCACTGAGCCAGTGGCAGTTAGAGCAGCCCCATCAGACCAAGCCTCTAGAACAGCGGTCGGAAATTAATAGGTGTGCAATAAACAATATTTGGGTAAATGAATGAATGAGCAGGACGCTGCTGCTTTTGCCGTCTCCCTTCTATGGCCTGCTTTCTGGTAACTAAGGGGATTTCTCTAAGGGACACCACCACCTCATTTTCCAAGCTGTCAATCACTGGATTCTAAGTGGGTGCTCAGTCCCACCCCCTTCGACAATGTGATTGGTCCAGGCATTGTGGCCCAATCAGAGCCTGCTGCCACTCATTCAAGCTCGGGACTATTTGCTTTTTAAAAAATTTTTGTTTTGCTGCTGGAGATGGAACCCAGGGGTGCTTAACCACTGAACCCTTTTTACTTTTCACTTTGAGACAGGGTCTTGTCGAGCTGTTTAGGGCCTCGCTAGTTGCTGAGGCTGGCCTCAAACTTGAGATCCTCCTGCCTCAGCCTCCAAATTGCAGGGATTACAGGTGTGCCTCACCACACCCAGCCCAGTCTGGCAACTTTAAAAGACAGACAGTCTTATTCCAACTTGAGTCCAGAATCCAGAAAACAAATGGTTTGGATGTGGTCATGATATTTATTCATAATATGTTTTCAACATGTGTTAATAATGGAAAACAATACTTATTCATACACTGAATATACCTCTCCCTGGAGCACTGTGGAGTTCGCTTGGAGGTGAATATGGCCAGGTGTTTTTTTTCCCCCAATCTCTTTGGTTTTTGGACATGGGCAGAGTTTCTCAAACCAAGGGTCTTCCATGGGCCACTTCCACTCCAATCAAGTTGGAAGAGCACAAAGACCAAGGCTTCCCCACTTCTTGGAAAGAAGTAATAAAATGTGGATTCACAGAAGATCAGAAAGAAACCGGCACCTTGTATTCCAAAGTCCATCTCTTCACACAGCATCGGATACTACAGGTGAACGGTGGGGTATCAGGCCAGTCCTCAGCAAAGGATAATCCTAATGACTCAGAACCTTCCGGAACATCTCCAGGGTGTGCTGAAGGACACTCGTAGGCTGTGCTTGCTCAGTGACCTTGGATGTCACGCTAGAATACCTTGGCCAAACAGTGTGAGGATTTCAATTTCCCAGTGTGTCTCTGCCAAATCCTCTGTCCCAATGCAGAGAGACCCAGGAGCCCCACACTGAAGCGGCAATACCAGCAAGAATAAAGTTCCACTCTCTTCCAAAAAAGGCATGTCCAAAACATAAGGGTGTCGTTGGTCTTATTCTATCCAAGTGACTCTGTCCACTGGAAACTGTCTTTCTGTTGCTCCCTTTTATTAGAAGTCTGAAAGTCACTTAAATACATACAACATTAGCACCAAGGCAGCATATATATATATATATATATATATATATATATATATATTTTTTTTTTTTTTTTTTCCCAGAGATCACATGAAACCGAATAGCTACTGAATAGAATTCCCAGTTGGTACAGTCTGCATGCCATGTCACTAACTGGTTAGCTAATGAGACTCATTGGCTAACGAACCTTTTCCAGAAATGCCCAAACTACCCTTGTTCGACTCTTGTAGCACCTTGATGATGGGATGGCTGGGTTGTTTCAAAACGCAAATCACAATTAAAAAAAAAAGTATCAGCAAAACACGGACAGATAAAAAGTAAACCGCAGTGTACCGTGATAAGGAAGAGTCACCTCTGTCGTAGTCCTACATATAACGTAGAGTACGTAAAATGCAGTGATCTTGACTGCAGGGGACAAAAGTGATAACGTGAAGGCAGTCACAATAAAATCATTTTACGTACAAAAATATTACATCACAATAAATAATTTCAAACATATAAATATTAAACTTTACATCATCAGGCTATTCCACAGGTTGAAGATCCCTGATCCAAAATGCTTGGGACCGGAAGTGTTTGCAGATTTCAGATTTCGTGATATTTGCACACACGGAATCTGATGTTCAGATTTTTGGACTGAGGATGCTCAACCTGCACATATATATATTTATATATATGCATATGTACACACATATACACACACACTCACACACACACACACACACACACACACACACACGAGCGTACAGGTCTCTCTCACACACACAGGCACCCAGATTTAAGGTGGAGGTATTGCATGACTATCCTTCATCCATCCCATAATGGCTTCCTCTTCAGAGCACCTGAAATAAACAAATCAGAAAATGTAAACCTTCTGCCTCAAATGCCAAAAGCCAAAGAGTAGGTAAGCCATATATTTTTACAGATATAATTTTAAAATGGCACTATTATTTTCTACCAATTTAAAAAAAAATGTATATTTTTTTCTATTTTGGTATCAGGGGTTGAACCCAGGGGCGCTTAACCACTGAGCCACATCCTCGGCCCTTTATGTATTTTATTTAGAGACAGGGTCTCACTGAGTTGCTTAGGGCCTCGCTAAGTTGCTGAGGCTGGCTTTGAACTAGAGATCCTCCTGCCTCAGCCTCCCCAACTGCTGGGATCCTAGGTATGCGCCACCTCATCCAGCTATACTCAATGAATTTTGCCAGCATTAATTTTGTTCTCCTTTTTCTGATAACAAATATCTTCTTGTCCCTTAGGAATGATGTCTCTCTTGAAGCTATCAGTCACTTGACTCTAGGAGGGTATGTGATCTCAGGCCCTTGGATATTGTGATTGGTTCAGAAGTAGCCATGGGACCCAATCAGAGCCAATCAGAATTCTTTTGCATAATGGATGCTGGGGGTGAGTATTTATTGGGTCATGAGCTATGATGAGGATGATGTCATCCTGGAGCTGCCGGGGACCATGGTGTGGGGGAGACCATCTGTCTGAGAAAGAAGTTATTTAAGAGGCAATCGCTGCTGATCAATAAAAAAAGAAAGAAAACCGATAACTTTGTTTGAGCCTCTGGATGCAGCCGTGCCCAAGCCAGCCACTGGACATCTTATTTATTTAATGTATTTCCTTTGTCCCTTGTAAATAGAAATAATTCCAATTTAAGAACATAATTTCGGATGTGGATACTTAATTAAATATTAAAATGCTCATAAATGTCACATAAGTACTCCTGTGTCAGGTTTTCATAAAGAGCTGCTGAAAGATCCGGGAAGATTAGGAGGCCCACGTGAGTTGGCTGAGCTTGTCCCTTGCAGCTGAACACACCAGGACGATGTTAAAACATAAAAAATAAAAAAATAGTGACCAATTCCACCCTGCGTCCAGCAGAGGGAGCCCGCGCCAGCATGATGCAGTTAACCAGGGACTGCGGATCTTTATGCAGGATTTCTCTTCCCCAAGAGAAATTTCTCTTCCTCGTTTTGTTAAAATGCAGATCCTGATTTTTGTGGGTGCAGGGTGGGGTCTGAGACTCTGCATTTCAAACAGGCTCCCAGGTGATGCTGCTGCTTCTGGTCCCAATGCCACACTGTGAGTGGCAAAGCTGGTGGCACTGTACAGTTGCCGAGAGCCCTCCTGAGCACTTGGAGGGACCGTGAAGCAGCTTTTTAATAGATGTGGGCCTCAGCTTCTCTAAAGCCCCAAAGCCTCACTTCATGGGTTCCTCAGGAGAATTGGATTAAATAATGCCTGTAATTTGCTTAGCATGGCGAGGACTTGACAATTACCATTGCTATTATTATTATCATCGTATTCCTGGACAGTAGCTCTCAAAAGATGATCTGTGTGCTCCCTGCATTAAAAATACAGATCCCTGAATCTGCCTGAAGCAAGACTCCTAGAGATGGAGCCTGCCGGTAGAGAAGATTTTAAATACTCAATGCAGAGAAATCGGATTCATGTGGCCTTGGGAGGGACCTCATATTCAAGGGTGGAGGACAGATGGCCTCACTCATGTGAAAGCAGATGGGCAAGAGAGAAAAAGATAGGATAGTATCAGGCCAGTTTCAGTACCCTTTCTAGTGACCCTGACTGGGGGAAATGACTGGCCCACAGCTGCTCCTCAGTAGGCTGCAGAAGAAATGGTGGGGGTGGGGGGGTATGAGAAAAGAGAGAGGAGAGACAGATCAGAGATGGAACACATACCTTAGCTATAAAACTTGCACCTCCAGGCCAGTACCAGAAGATGGAGTGCATTTTCCACAGTAACCACCACATTTCCCTACGACTCGGGTACCATCCTGCAAAGAGACACATCAACTTAGATTACCTAACATTTTCAGAGCTCGCAACACCTTTTGTGAAAAATCATTATTGTACACACAGTAGGCATGACCTTCTGAAATTAAATGAAACCTAAGATGCTCACCAGGGTCTAACGCTGGGGTTGGCCAACTATGGGATAAGGGCCAAATCCAGCCAACCACTTGGTTTTTCATGGTGGACGAGCCAAGATTGGTTTTTACATTTTAAAATGGTGGATCAGGGCTGGGGTGGTGGCTCAGTGGGAGAGCACTTGCCTGGCATGTGTGCGGCACTGGGTTCGATTCTCAGCACCACATATAAATAAATAAAATGAAGGTCTATCAGCAAGTAAAAAAATATTTTTAAAAAAGTCCATCAACAACTAAAAAACATTTTTTTAAAGTATTTTTTTTAAAAAAATGATTGATCAAAAGCAAACCAAGAATAACATTTTTTTTGACATGAGGTGATTCTATCAAATTCAAATTTCAGTGTCCCTTAGTAATTATAACCAGCCATGTTCACTATATTACCTAAACTCTATGGCTACTTTCACTTTGCAACAGAAATGAGGAGTTGCAGTAGGTCTCAGTTTCACATTGATGCTCAGTGTGAAACAGCGACACTGTTTTAACTTGATACATCTTATTTATTTGTTTTCTACCAGTGCAATCATGAAGACAGATGAAGAAAAGAAGGGAAAGTGGGCTTTGCATGCTATACTTTTGGGCTGGGATTAGGGGTCCAGCTCAGTAGTAGAATGCTAGTCTTGGGTTTGATCCTTAGCAACAAATAACCATTTCTCTCCCCAAAATGAATGTTATACTTTTAGGATATAATGGCAGGTAGATTGTTTTGTTATCAAATTTAGATGACAAAGCATTGCATTTATTATGTAATGACAATATAGTCTTGCTAAAGAAAAATGATATACACCAACATTACCAAACTAAAATCATCACAAATATTCCCGTGATGGTTTAGAAATGTATAAAATGTAAAATGGGGTATATTATCAGAGCATGATTCTTACCCAAAAATAAAATATGAAAATGAGTAAGTCTCCAGTTTGCTCGCTTGTTAGTTGGGCAAGGAAAACAACTTACTCATATGAATTAATGTGAATTAATGACACCTTATTTAATTGCAGCAGCTCAAGAAATGTGTCCAGCAAAAATAAACTAATTTAAGGAAACTACCCTTTTGGCAAGAAGAATTGCCCCAGAAAGTTGAAAACGTTGGCAGCCATGCCAATAGGTACTTAAGAACAAGGCAGATGATTTTGAGTGGGTTTCTTAGGTTCTTGATGAGTCAACAGATATTACTGATACTATTTAGGGGCTGTTGTCATTTGTGGAGACAAGGGCCAATCTGAACTGACTTACAAATTAGCCTTTATGAATGGCTCATATGAAACAAGCATGGGTGACAATATTTCAATGAGGTTGAGAAAAAACACTCTTGCAGAAAAACTACAGTGGAATCTGCTAAGAGGTGTTGAAAACAGATTGTGGTAAAACTAGGTTTGGAGTGCAAAGAGTTTTAGTTGGAAAACTTACAAAGCTTGTGAAACTGTAAGATTTAAAGCCTATGGTTATTCATTGTATTATTTATCAGCAGGTACTGTGTGGAAAATAATTGAACCTATCAGGTTTAATAATGTATTGAATATATAGTATTGTCAATATAGTAATGTCAATCATGAATTGTCAATAATTGAATATATAGTATTACCCATGAAGTATTGTCAATATAGGATTGTCAATAATTAATTCATTTGCTATAAGTTAATCATCATCAGTCTTGTGCCTTTTTAATTTTGTAAAAAAACTAGAAGCTGAATACCTTGACTTGTCTTTCCACTGCAGTGTAATCACTTAGCAGTAAAGTTTTATTTTGACTTTTGAGCGCAGGACCCAGATTAAAAGTTTTCTGAGTAAGAATTGTTCCCAGTCATTCCAACTGGATGCTTAGTGTTTGAACTTTAGCCTTTCTATAGACTTGGTAATACTTCCTAATGAAGTATACCTAGGGTGATATGGCAAATCTGCAATTACTGGCGGAAACTCCTACTGTAGTAAGGGCATTTCAATGACAAGGAACATTATTTAAATCACAAGTAATGTTAAGCTGCTTTAACACCTCCCCAGACTGTCAAAAGTTAAAATGAAAAAAAAAAAAAAAACTACATCTCATCGCACACAAATTTACAGTGGTTATATTTTCTGAGTTTAAACGGCAGTGTGATTTGGACTTTGATGTAAGTGCAAAGGAAATGTTCATATTTCAAAAATTCATTTAGCTAGGTAATTGAGGAGCTTCCATTTCATTTTCAGTTGCAAGTGTTTAATGGTGATTAATGTGCAATGAAATGATATGCTAAAAGGCAAATATCAGGAGAAAACTCCAACAGAATTCTATAAAGGCCTGCCAAACCTTGAGTACGCTCAAATGAAATTAGACAGCTGTGGACAGATATAGGTGTCGGACAATATGTATGCATGTAAAAGAACACTTTGCAACATGCATGAATTAGATATGATCTCATTTCAGATCTGCATCAACAGGTAAATATCTACAATACAGTTTGATAACTAGAGAACACTAATTAAGCCAAATGTTTCTTCCACCAATACGCCAGTCTTCTCATTGGTAGATTTGTATTATAAAAAAAGTTCTCAATCATTACATTATGCATTTATCCAAAATTTTTACATATTCTTTCTCTCTTGACATATAAATACACATATGACATCACTGGTTTTGCTTCTTGGTCCTCAAAGCCTAAAATACTTGCATTCCGGCCCTTTCTTTGTCGATCCCTGGTCTACAGACATGCATAGTTTGTCTTTGACTTTTCAGAAATCATCTTGTGCATCTTGTTCACGATAGTATTTCTTTGGGCTGTTCTTCTGATATGCCCCTTATAACACAGGGCCTCTGCACATGCCCAGTCTCTCTAATTGGAACTTTCTTCTCTTTCCCTGCGTGTGTGCATTATACCCACCCCAATATTTTGCCTAATAAATTCTTCAGAATTCAGTCAAAGGTCGTCTCCTCTAAGAAACCTTCCTGACCCAGTTACTTGCTGCACAGCACCCTGCAATTGGGCAATTAAAAAAAATTTTTTTTTTGTCTTCTTGCTGGAAGGTAAGCATCATGATGCAAGGTGAAATTTCTCTCTGTACTTGGGATTGAACCCAGGGATGCTGAACCACTGAGCTACATCCCCTGCCCTATTTTGTATTTTATTTAGAGACAGGGTCTCATTGAGTTGCTTAGGGCCTGGCTAAGTTGCTGAGGCTGGCCTTGAACTCATGATCCTCCTGCCTCAGCCTCCTGAGCTGCTGGGATGACAGGCATGTGCTACCATGCCTGGCCTAATTTCTCATTAAAATCCAAAAGCATCCATAACTTAGCATGGTGTGTGGCTTATAGTGATGCCAAACACATATCTATTAATGGGTAAATGAGTGAATGAATGAATGTGGCTGAAGCTGCTTTGTGTTTCTGAAATGTGGAACACTGCCTTGCTTTAATGCTATAATTGTTTCTGTTAATTGTAGCATTGCATTGCATTATGTATGTACCATGTCACTTAAATCCTTTTCCACCTCCCTCTCCAAACCATGTTCCACTATTTCTGCTACTGGGACTAACACAATGACGAAGAGATCAGGGTCTTAATTTCAGGGTGTCTTTGGGCTGTGTTCTCAGAACTGGGTGAAGGGGTATGAAGATTTGGTTCAGGTAGCCCATCTGTGAAGCCTCCTGCAAACAAAGGATCCCCTCCTTTTCTTTTTATAAAAGAAAGAAGTGTGGGGGAGGAGGAAGAAAACAGTGAGTTTAACTATGAAGAAGAACAAAACATTTTCTCTTTAGTTTAAAACTGAAAGAGACCCTGTCTGGAAGAGTTCTTCCTTCCTTCTTGTTGGGACGGAACCGGGACCTTGCCAATGCTAGGCAAGGGCTCAGCCACTGGGCTCCTCCGAGCTCAGGAGAGTTGTTTCTAGGACCCTACTTGGTTCTGGTTTTAGGGGTCCATGTTAGTTCTGGAACTAGTTGGTACAGGTACTAGTTGGTACAGATACCAACAAGAACTAGGTTTGATGACAGAACAACTGATCCCTTAGCTAGGAACTTCTCCCAGGCGTGAGTCTAGGGCTGGTGCCCTTCAGGATAACACAACATGCTAGAAAAGTCTTTAGGATCCTCAAAGCTAAGCTTTACCCAAACGCTCCTCATCCAGCAGAGGAGGTAACTTGAACCAGATTTGCCTGGTACGGAACTGCCTCTCTACACAGGCTCCTGAAAGCCTTCGTGTGCTGGGGCATCTGTAAAATGGAAAGCACGAGAGTTTCTCTAACGTGTTTGCCATAAGCACTTAATAAGTGCTCAGCAAAGTGCTTGGCCCAATGCACGTGCTCAGGAAGGGTTTGCTCTCTTGATCATAAAGGCATTGGGGGGAGGGGGGCTCTCCATCCTGTTTTCCTGAGGACGAGAAAAAAATGTGGGTAATTATAAGGTTATAAAATTGAAAGGTAAACGCCAATCCTTTATTGGAAGTCTGTTAATTTGATTTAGGTAAAAGCAGAGCTAAAATTTATTTTTACTATAAGATAAAAAAAAAGCACCATACCAAGCAAGCAAATAAGATAAACACAACTGTCATGGAGACAGTGTCTCTTTCAGGGGGGAAAAAAAGCAAAAATTAAAAAAAACCAAGTAGATAAGAAGCATCCACCCACACAGCATGCAGTGTTAATTTTTATTCCTTCATTAGAGTGGGCCTTCCAGAATTCACTTTTCAGCTAATGTGCAATTAGCGTAGTTCAAACTATTACATATAAGTCAAACGGATGGATCTCTGTTCCATTAAGAAGAGCTTGTATTTTACACTTGGCACTAATTTTTTTCTGTGTTCTCAGTTATATAACTAGGGAGTGACTACTGTGATTTAGGAAGGCACGTGCTTGTCTGATGGCAGGGCATTTACCGGTGTCTTTGGAGGGCGCTATAAGGGGAGCCTGCTGGGCTGGAAGATGGGCAGTTTGCTGAGAAAACCCACAGAGATCCTAAGTAATGGACACATGATTTTAGGACCCCAAACCAAAATGTTAGGGTTGAAATCATGTGCAATGAAATTTGCTCTTGACTATTGGCTATTGCCCATGGACACTATTCATATACATATATGTATGCATATGCATATATACACATACATGTATGCATATTCCAAATTTAGCCCTTGACAGTTATGTATATACAAATATATGTATAAACATGGCCGGTTTCTATAAGAATGTACAGAATAAAAATGCATGCATGGCCAGGTGTGGTGGTGCATACCTGCGATACCAGCGGCTCAGGAGGCTGAGGCAGGAGGATTGCAAGTTCAAAGCCAGCCTCAACAACTTAGCAAGGCCCTAAGACAGTGAGACTCTGTCTCTAAATAAAATATAAAAAGGGCTGGGGATGTGGCTAAGTGGTTAAGTACCCCTAGGTTCAACCCCAGTACCCCCAAAAAATTAAATTAAAAAAGAAAACCATCTTTCATTAATGTTTAATTCCAAAACAACTCTGACGGCCCTTTTCCTAATGCAAAGAATGTCAGGTAGATGGCAGGATGTAGAGAACAGTCCCCTGTCCCCTGCCCCTGCACATCCTCCAGGCACACAGGGTACACAAAGCCCTTGCCCTCCTGGCCAGGAATTCTCCCAACCCCAGGGCTCTTTGTGCTGCCTGGCTGTACAGGCCTATTCTAGAACCTTCTCCTGGACTTGCATTAGAGGGGCAGCTCTGAGAAGGACATTTGGGCCTGCAAGGGGATTCTGGATGGGCTGGAAGGGCATTTTTGTATCCTGAGCACATTGGTGAGTTGAGGAGCTCTCCCCTGGTGGAGGAGCTCAGAATTCCATCATCTTGTCTCAGATCTCACCTCCGGGCCATGGTCCTGCTTCTGTCCATCTGCCTCTCATGCAGAGATCTGACGGATGAGTAGAAACTCACCTGCCCTCGTGCAGAGATCTAACGGAGCGCATGGAAACCACTAGGCCCTGTGTGAGTGGGCGCAGCCAAAGCATTGGCCTAGAAGTCTAGAGTGGGCCTACGTGCACAGGCTCACTCAGCTCACACCGCAGTCCGAGGTCCTTCCACCCAGGCAAGCCCACTCCCTAGTCTGCTCTGCCCGCCTGCAACATTCACACAGAGACCTTGTGACACCCACAGCCAGTGCGCCACTTCTGTTATCTTCCTGGAGACACGAAATCAACTTCACTTCCTTACTCCATTTATGCGTCTCAAGAACCCAAAGAGACGACGAGGGACACTACAGTCTGCACGGCACAGATGAAGAAAGCAAGGGCCCCCCTTCTCTGTGCAGCCACTGAGGGCTTGACTGTGGCACCCAAGGCTGGGCCTGCTGCAGGCTAGACTGAGCCCGTCACCCAACGACATTAGGCTTGTATTCCTCTGCCCACCTCCTCACCTTGCTCTCCCAAGAACTGACCTCACTCTTAAACCTTGCTGTCCCAATCCTTTGTGATGTGACAGCCGGGAGGAATACACAGAATTCATGCATGTAAACTGCCCAATAAATAGCTACAGTAGCCTTCCTCTTATCTGAGGTTTAACTTTTCACAGTTTCCACTATCTGTGGTCAAGGGAGGTTCAAAAATATTAAATGGAAAATTCCAGAAACAATTCATGAGTTTTAAAGTGTGTGCCAAATTGGAGTAGTTTTCGCCATTATATTCTGTCCTAAACAGAATGTGAACCATCACTTTGTCCAGTGTATCTGTGCTATATATGCTAACCCTCTCCTTAGTCACTTAGTAGCCATCTATCAGATGGACTTTCATGGTACCACAGTGTCTGTGTTCAAGTAAACCTTATTGAGTAGCCCAATGCTACATCACAATGGCAACATCCTTCACCTCACTTCATCCCATCCAGTAGGCTCTGTATCATCGGACATCATCACAAAAAGGGTGAATGAGTACAGCATGGTCAGATATTTTGAGGGACTACATTTGCATAACTTTTACTATAATATATTGTTATAATAGTTCTGTTGTATTATTAATTATTGTTGTTAATATGTTGCTAGCTCCGTGGTTAAGTGCCCCGGGTTCAATCCCCATTATCTAAATAAATAAATAAATAAATAAATAAAATACAACTTTCATTAATTTTTAATCTCAAAGCCACTCCGATTTATAGCACTCTTCCAAAATGGCACACATTTTAAAACATATGAATTGTTTGTTTCTGGAATTTTCCATATGCTATTTTTGGACTCCAGTTGATCACAGATACCGTGCCTGATTTATTAAGTTAAGCTTTATCGTAGATATGAAGGTACAGAGAAAAACCTAGTGGTTCTAGGGTTTGGTACTCTCTGAGATTTCAGGCATCCCCTGGGAGTGAAGGAGGAACTAGTGTATTTGAATTACAATCATGGTTATTTTTCTGAGGTGAAAGTAGGAGAGAGTTTTTTTCATGGCACACAGGAAGTCAACAACAGTGAACTTGGTGTGGAGGCTTCTTTTTGAGGGGTTTTGCCCCTGGTGGTGAGGCAACACCTCAGCTTTGCATTGGCCCCAGAGATCCAGTTCCACCTGAATGTCCTGATTCTGCTTTCTTTGAGTGTTGCCTGGGGAAATATTTTATTGCTAAGCAGGTTTGGAAAAGGGAGGCTTTCACCTTTGGAAAAGAAGGTGTTATAAATGGCCAGGGCCCACACTGCAGAGGGCTTGTGCCTCAGTCCCTTAGGGCGAGATGGCAGTGAGCATCCGGTGGGGGCAGGTTATTTCACCATTTCCAAAGTGTCTCCCATGCACACTGACTCTGTGGGAATATTAAAAAGGTGTGCCTTTGACAGGTTTTGTGGTTGATTTAAGTTAGGTCAGTGGTTCTCAAAACAGAGTTACTGACCAGGAGCACCAGCATCACCTGGAGACTGTTATAAATGTACAATCCTGCTGGGTGTGGTTGGGATGCCTGGAGGACACCTGTCATCCCAGTGGCTTGGGAGGCTGAGGCAGGAGAATTGGGAGTTCAAAGCCAGCCTCGGCAACTTAGTGAGGCCCTAAGCAACTTAGAGAGGCCCTGTCTCTAAGTAAAATATAAAAATAAGGTTGGGGATGTGGCTCAGTGGTTGAGTGTCCCTGAGTTCAGTCCCTGGTACCAATCAATCAATCAATCAGTACGCACAAAAACCAACAAAACAAACCAAAACCAAACCCAAACCCCACACAAACTCTGTTGAGGCTTACACACACTCCAGCCTGAGAACCACTGCCTGAGGGGAATGTGGGTTTGAATAAAGTCCCGTGGGTGGGTTCCTTTCCTGTGTGCTTGCTCCAGTCTCCAGCACTGCAGTGCTCTCTGTGACTCTTCAGGAAGGAGATCCCACGTGCATCCTTCCATATGAGGCCATGGAGACCCATCGTCACTGAGCACCCTTAGGGGACCCTGCTCTGTGGTCTAGACTGAAGGTCAGCCACAGAGCAGCACTTGTCCAGGCTGCCAGAAGCCATGGGGTGTCCCAGATCCGGGTATTCATAAGGAGAGCTCCACAGGCCCTGGAGATTAATTTTGAGCTCAGGCTCTCTAAACTGTCATAGAACACACCAAGATTAAAAAAAAAATAATGGTGACAGGCTATTGTCAAACCAGCTTCCTCCAGCTCAGGCAGAGCCCTCCCTGCAGGCGTGAGGAAGAGCCTTTGCTCTTCATTCTCTCCATAAGGTGGCGCTCCAGGCTTTCATTATTTTGTTTCCCCTGAAACTGCAGTATCCTTGCCAGGGGCTAGCCCGCCATTGCCACCCACATTATGCAGTTTACTGAGATGGTTGCTTCCCCACACCTACAACCATGATTTTGACAATTTTTTTTTTTTGGTACTGGGGAGTGAATCCAGGGGTGCTCAACCACTGAGCCAAATCCCCAGTCCTTTTTTATATTTTATTCAGAGACAGGGTCTCAGTGAGTTGCTTAGGGCCTCGCTAAGTTGCTGAGGCCGGTTTTAAACTGTTGATCCTCCTGCCTCAGCCTCCCCAGCCGCTGAGATTACAAGTGTGCATCACCACGCCCGGCTGGACAGTCAATTTTTATTGTTGTTGTTGTTCTGGGTCACTGAAACAATGTATAGTTTAAAAACACAATAAATATAGTTTTATTGTACACAATAAAACTATACTAAACTTTGTTTTTCAATAATAATGATAATAAAATAAAACCCATAATGCACAGTTGCTGGAGGAGAGAGGAAAGGCAAGAATGCTGTAATCTCAGGCACATTCTTAATCCCAGGTGCTGTTTCCATTCCTTTCAGTGCTACGAAAATATTTAACGATCAAATTGTGAGCAATCGATATGGCTATTTAGTTAGCTCTAATGGAGGTCAGTGATTGATTGGCTCAGGCTGAGAAAACAAGGAGTGAGGTAGATTTTTTTTTCTTATTCTTCACAAATGTAACCCTGGCACTTAGAAAAAGGGATCAGTAAACAGATTTCCTCCAGAAAACAAAACTGGGTGTCTCCCTTCCCAGAGGTAGGGCACTGAGCTGCTCCCGTATATTCTGATTTTGACTAGGCAGAATCATTATTGATAAGATTGCCACATTGAGTGAATAATGTCCACATGGCCCTTGGACCACACCTGGAGCACAAGATTTAAAAGCACTAACAAACTAGAGCAAATAAATAAACGAATTAATTTAAAAAATAATAAAATAAAAGCACAAAAACATTATTATTGTACAACCTGCATATGTATCCCTAATTGTCCAGAGATATCACTTGATAAGTTATCCCTTTCTTCCAGACCCATTTGAATGGCAGTTGTCTCTAAATATTTAAAAAGGGGGGAGTGGGTGGGAGGGAGGCATGGTGGCACACACCTGTAATCCCAGCAGCTTGGGAGGCTGAGGCAGGAGGATCTCGAGTTCAAAGCCAGCCTCAGCAACTTAGTGAGGCCCTAAACAACTCAGTGAGACCCTGTTTCAAAGTAAAATATTAAGAAATGGCTGGGGTTGTGGCCAGAATGACTTGTTGCAAGGGCATGTTAGAGGCTTCTCCCTGCTTTTAGCCTCCAGGCGAGGCGGCCTCAACCACTGGGATGGTTCACACAGTCACGGCTTGAGAAAAACCTCGTAGCCCCATGAGGCTGCCACCCTGGACTTCAGTCCTACACTTTCTTCCCGAAACTTTGCAAAGAAATAGCAGAGCACACTCGCCCTTGGCACCACCACCGTGGCTCCAAAACCTAAGAAAGGCTGAAAGCAAGCCCCGCCCGTGCCACCCCGCAGCCTCACCGGGGACTTCTTGATGTCGGAGACGGCGTAGTTGCCTTGCGAGGTCCACCTGGCCGAGTCCGTCAGAGACAGGCCCGTCCCGTGGAGGTTGATGCTAAACCGACCCTGCAACACAAAAAGCCTTTTTAGCCCACGTGATGTCCCAAGCCACCGCAAGGGGACACCAGGAGAGGTGCCTGGGGAGGGAGGAGGACGTTAATGAGCTCTGATGGCCCCTGATTGTGGAAGGTATTTCGTTTGGGGCAGGGCCAGGCACTTTGCAAGCATCGCCTCATTTTTCCTCGCGAGAGCTCTGAGAAGGGGTTTCTTTACAGATGGGGAAACTGAGGCCCGGCGGTGCGGTGTCCCCGCTGGAGCAGGAGGAGGGAGGCTCATCCCGGCCTCACTTTTACATCCTCCTCCTCCTCCTCCTCCTCCTCGACTCGGCCTCCCTAGCACGGCCATTCTGGTGTTGCTCACAATTATCAGATTCCTCCGGGAACAAAATGCCACCGTGTAATTTTTCTAACAAGATCTCGCTGCCAAAGCGTCCTGGGCTTCGAGCTCCCCGGGACGCTGGGCACAGAGTGGCCTCGGCACAGCGGGGCGGGACTTCAAAGAGGAGGCGCTTCCCCGCCGCGGCCAGCAGAGGGCGCGCGTGGCCCGCGCAAGACCGCAGGGCCCGACGGGCTGCTCCTTCCAGGCCAGGGACACAGTGCGCCAAGGTTTCCCGGGTGGTTTGCAAAGCATTTATTCCTAAGGCGTGGAGCAGCAGAGCGATCCTCTGGCTGCTCCCTCCCTCTGTTTCTCTCTCTTAAAAATGACCCTGCAAAGGCTTCTGGAACTGGCTGCTTCTTGGAGGCTTCCTCCCTGGTGAGCAATTTCAGGGCTGGACATATTCTCATGTGCAAGCTCTCTGATTCGGGCGCCTCAGTGCTTTCATCAAGACACTCCTTACAGAGCAAAGACAGAGTGGGAGCGGGTGTTCACGACCAGACAGACCCCAGTATGAGGTGAGCTCCTTTACCAGCAATTAGATCCTGGGCAGTTTTTTTAGCATCTCAGAATCTCAGTTTGTCCATCTGTAAAATGGAAGGTAATAATAACAGTAACCCCTCTGTAGTGAGGGAGAAATGAAATCATCCCCAGGTAGGGAGCAGAGATGCAAAAACCCTGATATCTGTCCTGCATTCTCTACTTGTGTCGTGAGTTAGTTTACTTTCCCCAGTATAACAGTAAGCGTATTGAAGGCAGGGCCTTGGTATTGCTTTATGCATATTAGTTATGGTTTATAACATGACTAGTCACTTGATGATGATGATTATTAATATTTGGACTATGGGGGTATTCTACCACTAAGCTACATCCCCAACCCTTTTTGTGTTTTTTAATATTTAATTCTGAGACAGGGTCTCACTGAGTTGCTGAGGCTGGTTTTGAACTAGCGATCCTCCTACCTCAGCCTCCAAAGCCGCTGGGATGACAAGCGTGCCCCATTACGCCCGGCCTTGACAGACTCTTGATAAATATTCCATTCTAGCTGATCAATGAGATGTGCAGGAGCAGGACTCTCCTCTCCCTGCCTGTTCCATAAACAAGAGCTTATGGACCCCTTTGGAGCCTCAGATTACACAAACATAGGATGAGGACGAACAGGACTCCTATTCCTGGAGGAGACCAGAGGGCTTAGTCTGGTCTCACCCACAGCAGTTCTCAACCATGGGCAGGATTCTTGCTGCCAGAGGAAACCCTTGTCCAGGGACATGTTTAATCATCTCACCTCCTGGCAATGAGCAGAGCCCAAGGATGCGTCTCAGCCCACCACAGAGAGTCCGCCAGCCCCCAGGGTCAAGAACACTGCGCATGGGAAGCCTGGGGAGGGCTGGATCTCTGGGGAGCGGCTGGATCCCTCTAGAATGCCGACTCCTGTATTCTCTTCAGTGTGGTCTCTGGCAAACGGCTCAGCCCTCCTGAGCCCAGGTGTAAAATTGCCTAGTGAGACCTAACCTGTGACTAGGAAGCAGAACGCTTGTAATTTGTCACCTGGCAGAGAGTAGGAGACATTTGGAAACTATTTTTGGAAAGATTTTCATGACAGTACTACACAGATGTAAGGCAGCGGCCTCAGTACCCAGGTGTTGGTGTTGTGGGGGGACTGTCCCCGATTGTCCCTTAGACCTTGGGTTCTAGCTTCTGCATCCTCCCATCTGGCCGTTTGCTTAGTCGCTGTCATTCATACCCAGAGCTGCGGGTCTCACCATGCATAATACCCAGACCGCAAAGTTGCCAAGGATCGGTTTTTTAAAAAATATTTTTGGCTGTAGATGGACATCACACCTTTGTTTCATTTGTTTATTTTTATGTGGTGCTGAGGATGGAACCCAGGGCCTCACACGTGCTAGGCAAGCGCTCTGCCGCCGAGCCACAACCCCAATGTGATCACCTTCTTTGCAACCCCTCTGATCCTGCTTCCACTCACACCGTTTGATCCCTTGAGTGTCCTGTCCCAGCGTCCAAGTTCCCAGGGAGTCCAGACCGCTGACCTGGCTTCTATCCCAACAATGGCCCCAGCTCATCTGGGTGTCCCGTGTCTGAGCACCCGATACAGAGTCGACCAGCTCTGTCTTCTCAGCAGGGTAACAAACCCAAACGCAAGAGAGATGGTCCTCACACTCCTCCTGCTTTTTCTGGATCAGAAAACTGCAAACATCCTGGCTAAGTATCCGTACTTTGAAAGCTGAAGACTGTGAAAGAGGCAAAGACCTTATCTGATGTCTTTTTAGCTCTGTTCTGGGACACCTTTGCCCCTAAAGGCTTTACTTTCAAGGCCTAAATGGTGTAAGAGTTGTAGCTATTACCTCCTGTTGCTGATTTAAAAGAGGGAAAGTAATTAAGAGTTAGGCACATCCCCTAGAGATCTGCAAAAGACGTGCTTAGGCCAAAGAGAGATCCTGTCCTCTGACCTAAAGAATATGAGGCAGAAATCTTGCCTGGAAACAGAATCAGAAAAGACATCTAGCCAGGCGCAGTGGTGCACGCCAGTCAACCCAGCAGCTGGGGAGGCTGAGGCAGGAGGATCACCAGGTCAAAGCCAGCCTCAGCAACTTAGTGAGGACCTAAGCAACTCAGTGAGACCCTGTCTCTAAATAAAATATTAAAATATGGCTGGGGATGGGGCTCAGTGGTTAAGTGCCCCTGGGTTCAATCCTTGGTACCAGAAAAAAAAAAAGACATCTACTATCACAGATATGGATTCAGACACACTTGGGATCCAATGCAGCCTCTCCCATGAGCTGGTTGTGTGGTTCAGACAAGAACCAAACCTCTTCCATTTCCTCACCACAGAATGCTGGGCTGTGGACCCAGGAGCCTGGTGCCTGAGACACAGAGGAGGCTCAGGAATAGCAAGCTATGAATGCCAGCAAGGGTGATCCCAATAATGCACATGCCTGATCAGGGTGACCGTCTCACACAATATACTCCTGCCATTTCTTTCTTTTTAAATTTTTTTATTTATTGGTACTAGGCATCGAACCCAGAGGTGCTTAGCCACTGAGCCCCATCCCCAGCCCTTTTTTGTATTTTATTTAGAGACAGGGTCTCACTGAGTTGCTTAGGGCCTCACTTAGTTGCTGAGGCTGGCTTTGAACTCATGATCCTCCTGCCTCAGCCTCCCCAGCTGCTGGGACGACAGGCATTATTCACCGTGCCTGGCTCACTCCAGCTTTCTCTGGAGGTGAGAGCGCTTCTGTTGGAAAAGAAATACTCTAAGCAACAGGAAGAAGAGTCAGAGAGCCTGAAACAGAGAATGTCCACTGGGGAGATGGTGCAGGGGCAGTGCCCTGGCCTAGCACGCTCAAGGCCTGGAGTCTGATCCCCCAGGACGGGGTGGGGGTGGGGGATCCAAACAGAGCCCCTCTCTGGTTTCTGCACAATCACCAGGAGCAAGGACTCATCATTTACTCCATAGCAGTGTGCACAATCGTTCTTTCTGCAAACCTTTCCCCGGAAAACGGATGTGAGAAGCTCCCCTCTCTTATCAGTACCCGGGGCTCCCTAAACGTCTCAGGAATGGAATCCCAGAGGACACCGTGGGATTTGAAAAAAATACACAAGAGCTCCTCACCGGCTGGGGCTTTTCCCTTTTAGCAATTGCGTTCTTTGTCAGAATTCAGCAAATCCATCAGGCCATCTGTCTCTGAATTATGAAAATAAATGAATGCAAAAGACCCTTCCTTCAGTCATGTTTCCCAAAAGATGTGCAGACAGAAGTAAGAGACCTCTGAGCCATCTGAAAGAGGCAAGGCAGGCCCATCTATGAGCCACTAAGATGCGAGCCGTAGCACCCGGGTGTTGAGGCCAGGCGGCCCTAAAGAAACAGCACTTCACACGCTTTCAATCCCTGACTAATAGAGGAAAGGCCCCTTTTTACCATCAGGCCTGTGTTTACTTTCTTTCTCCCTGAAGAGCTCTCTTTTCCCTTTCCTAAATGTTCAGCGATGGGGGCTGAGAAAACACTTCCTTAAAAGAAAATTCCCTTGTGTTTGTCTCGGGCCTTCTCTGTGGTTGGGGCTAAATCCATCCATCCTACGGGAGGCCAGGGCCTGAGCACAGCCTTCTGTCCTGATCCCCAGACCTCTGAAGGCCAAGTGGGAAATTCCCAGCACAGAGCGGAATAACAGCTTTGTGAAGACCTCAGATGGACCAAAGAAAAACCCAGGCCAAGTTCCCTGGACCAGAATCCACAAGTTCATTAGGTTTTGTCCTGCTTCCCAAGCGGAGAAGCTTCTTGCAAAGACTGTTGCTTGTTTTGCAAAATTAGCCTGGGCTGATGATTCCAGCATGTCTCAAAAGGCCACACTTCTGGCTGGGTGCCGTGGTACATGCCTGTAACCCCAGCGACTTGGGAGGCCGAGGCAGGAGGATTGCAAGTTTGAGGCCAGCCTCAGCAACTTACTGAGATCCTGTCTCAAATAAAATAAAGTAAGATCAAAACCAAAAAGGACACACTTCTGAAGAGACTTGAAAGGGTAGAACTACAGAATGGACAGATCCAGTAGAAGATGATGAATTTGCACTTCTGACCTGAACATTGCAAATTTTATAGACCTGAAGTAGGACTAACCGATTGGGCTAATGACATCCACAGAGCCCCAAGCTTCAGTCCTACCAGACTTCTAGAACATACTATTACATCATGGTTTTTAGTTTACTTGTTATTCTCCTCAAACAGCTATAAATCCCTCAGGAGATGGACATTTGTGGGTCTCTATTAACCAGAATGGTACGTATCAGAGAGATCAATGATCTGCTAAGATGATTCTAGAAGTGTTCCGATTACAGAATCAAAGGGACCCATATAGTGCTTGCAAATTTTGAGACCCCCAGGTCCAACATTAATTTCTCAAAAATGTTTAACAAAATATATCTCACTAGTATTTAGAAAAAGGTTCTTCCAGACTTTGTTTCCACTTAGATGTTTTTTAAAACACATCAGAGCTGGGCATGGTGGCACACACCTGTAATCCCAGTGGCTTGGGAGGCTGAGGCAGGAGGATCACGAGTTCAAAGCCAGCCTCAGCAACTTAGCCAGGCCCTAAGCAACTCAGCACGACCCTGGGGGCTGGGGACAGGGCTCAGTGGTGGAGGCCCCTGAGTTCAATCCCCCGTACCCCGAAACAAACAAACAAAACATACACAATACACAGGAACTGGGGGAAGGGCTTGCTGTGGCGCAGGTGCTCAGCACACACAAGGCCTGGGATGGATCCTCAGCACCACAAAACCCAAAACCCAAACCAGAAAGGGGACATAGCGAATACGCCACTTATTTTTGATCGCTAAATCCATAAGCATTTTCTACATTATGCAAACTTCAGAATTTTGAGTGGCTGAGCGGAGTGCGGTGGGGCCCCTAAAACAGGCTTTTTAGTCAATGGTGAGCATCTCTCTCCAACTGTCCATTCAAGGACATCAGACTGGCAGCTTGAAATCAATCATGGGGCATTTTTTTTTTTTTTTGTACTGGGGATGGAACCCAGGGGCGCTTAACCACTGAGCCACATCCCCAGCTCGTTTTTAAAAATATATATATTTATTTTTTCAGTTTTAGGTGGACACAATATCTTTACTTTATTTCCACGTGGTGCTGAGGATCGAACCCAGTGCCTCAGGCATGCTAGGCGAGCACTCTACCTCTGAGCCCCAGCCCCAGCCCCAGCCCCAGCCCTTTTTATTTTGAGACAGGGTCTCACTGAGTTGTTTAGGGCCTTACTAAGTTGCTGAGGCTGGCTTTGAACTTGTGATCCTCCTGCCTCAGCCTCCCAAGCCACTGGGATTACAGGTGTGTGCCACCATGCCCGGCTATATTTGGTGCCTTTTGCCTGAACTCAGAGATCAGGCGTGCAGCTGGTTACTTTGCTGGGAACCACTCTGGGAATGGAATCACTGGATTAGACTCTGCACAGATTTGCAAGACCCGCTAATGCATGTGTCCACACGCCCTGCAGAGAAGCTGTTCCCGTTTCATCCTTAGAAGCATATGCCACCGAGGAGGGTGGCCCTGGGGTAGGCAGGGCGTGGAGGCTGGGTAAGGGGCGAAGCTCTGAGGACATACCTGTGGACACTTGGCAGCACTGTAGCAGTCCCCAGCTGTGGCAAAAGGCACGGGGTGCCCTTCACTTGTCCTTGCAAACTGTAAGTCAGTGGCTGTTGGTGGGGAGAAAGGGTTAAGGGGAGAGGAAGAGAAGAGGGGGGGAGGGAGGCAGAGAGGGACAGGATATGAGTGAGGAGAAAGAGGGAAGAAGAGGAGAAGAGGAGGAGTGAGCAGGAATGGGAGAGAAAGAAACAATTCCAAGGATTAGCCAGTAACTGGATCCAGATGTGCTGCGGGGGTTCCTCCTTAGATCTGTGGTTCGGAGACAGAGCTTCGCTCCCGGGGTTTATCGGCACTGACTGTCTCCCCCCAGTATGGAAGTCCAAAGGGAGTTTCTTGCGACTTTGGAATCTAGTCCTACATAAATAAATAGGTGAGTCTCCTCCCTGAAAGGCAGGACCCCTGAGGGACCTTCTGTCACTCTGCCTCCCAGGCTTAAGGATGGGACCAGGGGAGCTTTGCCAGCCACTCAGGGCCTATCCCCCGAGGGTCCATCTGTCCTTCTGTGGCCTGGGCACCCTGATTGCCAAAATGTAGAGCAATTAGAACCCACATCTTGAAATGATTAATGGCAGTTTCCCAAGTATAGCTAACTGCAGGTTTTTTTTTTTTTTAAAAAAAAAGGAACAAGAAAAAGCCAATCAAAATACTGCTGACCCAGAGCTTGCGTTTTTAACCCTGCCATAGCTCCAGAGCCCAGTTCTGCAAACGCCTAGGAGCCATCAAAGTGAGAAGGCTGTCGGACATGTCTTCTGGTGGGACTGGAGGCCGGAGTTTATTTATCTTCTGCTCTTTTCTTTTTCTTTTTGGTAACTTGAGATTGAATCTGGGGGCACTTAACCACTGAGCCCCATCCCCAACCCTTTTTTATACTGTATTGAGAGACAGGGTTTTGCCAAGTTGCTTACAGCCTTGCTAAATAGTTGAGGCTGGCCTTGAACTTGCGATCCTCCTGCCTCAGACTCCGGAGCCTCTGGGATCATAGGTGTGCGCCACTGAGCCCAGCCTGCTTTGATTTTTTTCAGGAATGGCCAAAGCCCTTCATCTTTCTGCAGAGAACCACACTTGGGTGGGAGGGAAATGGGAGAGTTTTGTTCTGCAAGCTGAGGTGCCTTCTAAGGGGAGAAATTGCAGTCCCTGTGCCTTGAGCCCTCATCAGTCCGGCCGAAGGCAATTAAAAATATGTTGGAACAAATCAGGTTGAATCTACCTCGAGAGGAAAAGCCATACATATTCTGGTTCAATGTTAATGAGGAAAAATTCATTATTCATCATTTCTGTTTTTCCTCTGTTGGAGGGAGCACGTTTGGATAGCTGAGCTGTCTTTAAGCACTCTGGTGATTAATGTCCCCAACAGAAATGCAGGGTGGCCAGAGCATGGAGCAGCCCTCCTGCAGGCTTGTTAGAAAAGGTCACTCTGTGCTCCATGTTTCTTCTGGAAATTGACAATCAGGTGGAATACGTTTCCACTGTGTTTGGGGGGCACTGTGCTGGTGGGAGCTGCTGGGATAAAATCTGCTCAGCTCTGGGGCTTTCCAGCTGTTGACTGTTCTGGAAGTTTCTGCGTCCACCTTTGCTTTCCTCACACTGACACCCCTGTGCCTGGCTGACCATGTTTTTTTCTTTTTCATTTTTTGATTGAGCCCAGGGGCACCTAACCACTGAGCTGTGTCCCCCACCCTATTTTTTAATTTTTATTTTGAGAGAAGAGCTTACTAATTTGCATACAGTCTCCTTAAATTGCTAGGGCTGGCCTCAAACTTGCTCTCCTCTTGCCTCAACCTCCGTGAGCAGCTGGGATTACAGGCAGGTACCACCGTGCCCTGATCTGGGTGGGGGAGGTACTGGGGATTGAACTCAGGGGCACTCACCACTGAGCCACACCCCTAGTCCTATTTTTGTGTGTGTCTTAGAGACAGGGTCTCACTGAGTTGCTTAGCCCCTTGTTTTTGCTGAGGCTGGCTTTGAACTCTTGATCCTCCTGCCTCAGCCTCCTAAGCTACTAGGATCACAGGGGTGTGCTACCAAACCAGCCTGAGCTCTTCTTGATCCTCATGTCATAGCAAGTGTCATTTGTCTGTGGTTCTGTCCTGATTTCCCACACTGCCTCAGAGACTAGGGGACACGGGCCTCGGTCATTCATCACAAATCTGTCAGGTACAGTACAGGGAGTGAAGACCAGACCCTGCCTTGGGGCATCCTAGCTGGGGACTGTGGTTACCGAAATGCAAGCTCTCGGCCTCCGGCCTCACCCGCCCCCCCCCCCCCCCCCCCCGCAGGACAGTGGGTGGCCCCCAACTCACTGACTATCTGCATGCTGCTGAGGTCCAGCCGGATCTTCTGGAAGCTGGAAAACCCGGCAGCCGTGTAATCCTTCCTGCACGGGCAGTCATCGCGGCGGCTCCCATTGTAGGGACACTCGGTGGGGTTGTGCAACCTACGCCATGGAGAGGAGGCTCAGACAGGAGGCTCAGACTGGAGGCTCGGGTGGGGACAGCCCGATTTCCTGGGGCTCCCCAGGCTTCGCCTGGCTGTTTCTGAGCGGCTGTCCTACCTGTGCCCGTAGACCTCAGAGAAGTTCTCAGCGTCCCCGCGGGCCAGTGTCACGTACTCCTTGGGGTGGTCCGACTTCATCCCCGCGCAGAAGACCTGGGGAGGCCAGAGGAGGCCTTGGGGAGCGGTTCTGGGACATAGGACGGGTGGGTCCCCAGACACGGCTCCCGGACGACACTCACCTTCAGGGGCTTCCCCCTGATGATCAGGAAGTACTCGCCGTCCTCTCTGGCACCAGTGAGTCGTTGGACCTCCCTGCAGTTCTGGGGTAACTCGCCTGGAACACCCGAAATGCAGAGAGGGAGTGGATACTCCCAGATGGGTGGGGACCGACAATAAAATGGATGGTGTCCTTGGCACCAAGATGTATGAGCAAAGGGGAAGATTTCTTTAACAATAGCGTTAATAGTGCCCGCCTCTAATCCCAGAGGCTGGGGAGGCTGAGGCAGGAGGATCGCAAGTTCAAAACAGGCCTCAGCAAAAGTGAGGCGCTAAGCAACTCAGGGAGACCCTGTCTCTAAATAAAATACAAAATAGGGCTGGGGATGGGGTTCAGGGGTCAAGTGCCCCTGGGTTCAATCCCTGGTAACCTCCCCCCCAAAAAAAAATCCTGCCACTGTGTTTCTAAGACAGATGAACAAAGAACCCCATTCCCAATGCTGGAGAAAGGGCTCCCGTCAGACCACTTACAGTTATAAATATTATGGCAGGTTTTTTGTTCCTCTGGCTTCAGATCAGCGGGACATAAGTGGCTGGGCTGGTCCTCGTTCGTTAAACACTGCACCGATCTGCTCATCACCCCGACGCCGCAAGACACGGAGCACTGCGAGGGAAACCAGGGTCAGCGGGAGGCTGTCAACCCCGGCTGGCATGGGCTTCTGGCCGGGTGGGGCTCAGAGCCCCGATGTCACAGGCAGGGTGACCATTCAGACCCCGTGTGGATGACAAGAAGTTGGCATGTGCTGAGCACTCACCATGGACCAGTCTCTGTGCTAAGCCTTAGACAGACACATTTTAGCTTTATGCATAGGTATGCAACATACCCAGGAAACACCTTTACATATGTGTAAAATTACATGTGATTATATGCATACAGACATTTTTAAAATTCAGGCTGCACAGTAGTCCTGTGAGAAGGACTACCATTGCCCTGTTTTTACAGATGAGAGATTGAGGCTGAAATGTTAGGGAATTTGTTAATGTCATGGCGAGGCCAGGATTGTGTGTGTGTGTTGGACACAGGGCATTGAACCCAGGGAGCTGTACCATTAAGCTACAGCCCCAGCACCCTGCCCCTTTCTAATTTTAAAACTTGCTGAGTTGCTGAGGCTGGCCTCAAACTTGTGATCCTCTTGTGTCAGTCTCCTGAGCTGCTGGGATTATAGGTGTGAGCTACTGGGTCTGGCACAAGTCACCACATACTTGAGCCTAATCACCTTTCAAGAATGAGAATCTCATAGCCCAGGCAGGAGGCTGCAGCAGTTCTCCAGCAGGGCTGACTCAGTTCAAAATACCATGACATACTCCCAACACAGGACAACAAGAACCTACAGACTCCCTGAGAACAGAAGCTACAAGACATAGCTGCTACCATGAGTAACTCCTGCCAAGGGCCAGACTCCAAGTGCTTTTCATGTTGTTTTATTTTTAAAGTGCTGGGGATCAAACCCAGAGCCTTGTGCATGTTAGGCAAGCTCTTCAGCACTGGGAGAATCCCCCAGCCCTCCTTTGAAAGGAAAGGGTAGTAAGTGGGGCACAGTGGCACACCTGTCGCCCCAGCAGTAAGGAGGCTGAGACAAGAGGATCCTGAGTTCAAAGCCAGCTTCAGCAACTTAGTGAGGCCCTAAGCAACTCAGTGAGCATCTGTCTCTAAGTAGAATATAAAATAGGGCTGGGGATGGGGCTCAGTGGTCTAGTGCCCCTGAGTTCAATCCCTGGTACCAAAAAAAAAAAGTAATTAAAAAATACACACACACACACACACACACACACTCACACACATATATAATAAAATTAGCATTCTAACCATTTACATATTAAGCCTTTTGCATATTGACATTTCACCTCCACCCACTGTCTAGATGAGGAAACCGAGGGCTGTCCAGCTCACATTGCCCTGGAAGGTGGACAACCCGGGATTCAGTTCCAGCCCAAGTGGCTTCCAAGCACAGAGCCGTCCTGTCAGAGACCAGAGAGGCCCCTCTCCTGCTCTGTGCAGCCCAGCGCTAACATGTGGCCCCATCAGGCCAGCGGGGCTCAGGGGCAGGGCCCTCTACTCACGCTCCCCCAGTTGCCGACTCTCCAGGCGGCCGAGGCAGGGCAGGTCCCGGGGTAGCAGGGGCGGACGCTGGCGGGCTGAGGGCCGGGGCAGGGGGCGCTGGCCTGGTAGGTGTACTGGTAGCTGTCCTTGCCCGCGTAGACCTCGCTGCACGACACCAGCCTCTGCTGGTAGCCCTTCCCGCAGGTCACCGAGCACTGTGGACAGAGGGCCCCGAGGGAGCTTCAGGCAGGGCTCTGGGCAGCCCTGGGGGTCACTCTCCAGCTGGCCCTGTCTCCAGGGTGCCTAGGGGCTCTCTGGCGGCCATCTCTGGAAGTCCATCACAGGGCAGCCCAGGCACCCGGGGGACAGGCAGCCTGGGACACTCCCACACCTGGGACTCCCACTGCAGGGACCTGGGGTCCCTCCCATCCCTCTCTGCGTCTCCAGGGGAGAAGGACCAGGAGGATCCATAGTTGTCACCAAACTGTGCTCTTCCAAACCTACAGTCACCACATCACAGAAGCCACCAACAGCCAACCCATGAGCTGTCATTTTGAGTGTGGAATGCAAACATTTAGCCAGAGGGGACTTGGGGGGAGTGTCCCTTCCCTGGGAACTGAGTGCTTCCACACAGGCCTGTCTCTTCTCTCCCTGGCCAGGGATCATCTTGCTCCCCACTGCACCCCAGGACTGGGGGTTACTCTAAGGGTTCTTTACCATGGGCCATGTCCCTAGTCCTTTGACATGATGATGAGATGATGAACTGGCATTGAACCCAGGGGCGCTTAACCACCGAGCCCCAGCCCCAGCCCTTTTTATTATTTTTTATTTGGAGACAGGGTCTCATAAGATTGCTTAGGGCCTCTCCCGGGGCTGACCAGTGCTTGCAGGCATCGACCTTGGTCTGTCCTGACTTCAAAGAGGCTGTATGTTTGAGAAGATGGGTGCTGAGAGCCCTGGCCTCTACACACCACAAGCAAAAGCAGCCCACCGGCCATTCCAGAAGGCACAGGCGGGCATTTGTTTGCTGAGGACACTGAGCCCCAAGTATGGCCAGGCTTGGTTCAGAGGCCCCCACTCTCTGAAAGGAAGCTGGGAAAAGCAGATCCTCTCAACCGGCTGATAAAAGCCTTGTGAAAATGTCCCTTGCCCCTGGGTTCTCCAACCAAAGCAGACCAGAGTGTTGAAGGGTTTGAGTGGCCCCTCTCTGAGGAGGGAAAATCATGCATGTTCTGCCTGTGCTCCCTGTCCTGGTTTTATATGTGGGATTCTTCATGAGCCTGTCTTCCTGATCTAATTTGAAAATAAACCAGGCGCAGAGGCACACACCTGATCCCAGCAGCTGGGGAGGCCGAGGCAGGAGGATCGTAAGTTTGAGGCCAGCTTCAGCAACTTAGCAAGGCCCTAAGCCACCCAGCAAGACCTTGTCTCTAAATTAAAAACATCTCCAAAAAAGGCTGGGGATGGGGCTCAGTGGTTAAGCACCCCCGGGTTCAATCCCTGGGACCACACACAAGAAAATAATCATCATAAAGTAAAATAAACAAATATATAAAGAAAGAAAATAAAAAGAAAGCACAGGACGGTGTCTCCTTCCCAGCAGGACCCTCTAGGCCGCACTGGAGGGCATCTCTGTCGGGGGGTGGAACTTCTCTTTGCAGGTCTTTCTCTGTTCTCTGCAAACCTAGAGGGGGTGACCTCCAGAAGGACACAGAGAGCTCTCTAGGAGCAGAGGTCCCAGGGACTGGGCATGCTTTGCGGTGGCACTTGCACGTTCACAGATCCTTCTAGAAGGAATTGCTCTGCCAACCCCTCTCTGCATCTCTCCCTTCCCTGTGGTCCTTCCGTCTGTGCCCGGTCCTGCTTTAAGGCTTCTAGACCGTCTGCAGATCTGCACAGTTTTCAATTCATAATACAGCTGAAAATCCATGGAAGTGTGGGACTATTATTTTTTAAAAAATCTTTCTACCTCCTCTGTCAGGGGTTTCGTGTAGTATTAAAGCTACAAGAGTGACATGACTGAAGTCTTAGAAAAAAAACGCGAACTCTTTTAACATAAAAAAGCAGCACATAGAAGACTGGCTGAGAGGACGCTGTCATAGAGGCTGAGAGGAGGCTGTCATAGAGGCTGAGAGGAGGCTGTCATAGAGGCTGAGAGGAAGCTGTCATAGAAGGCTGAGAGGAGGCTGTCATAGAGGCTGAGAGGAGGCTCTGTCATAGAGGCTGAGAGGAGGCTCTGTCATAGAGGCTGAGAGGAGATTGTCATTGAACGCTGAGAAGAGGCTGTCATAGAAGGCTGAGAGGAGGCTGTCATGAAGCTGAGAGGAAGTTGTCATAGAGGCTGAGAGGAGGCTATCATAGAAGGCTGGGAGGAGGCTATCATAGAGGCTGAGAGGAGGCTGTGAGTCTTGGCCAGTGAGAGGCACAGCAGCTCCAGCCAGCTCTCAACTGAGCAGCACTTGACTGAGCTCAAGTCAAGAAGCAGAGTCCCCAGGAGGCAGAGGAGTCCACAGTCACAGGGACAGAGGCCTCAGGTGGGAGAGAGGGAGGGAGGGAAGGCAGGATGTCTTTTCCCCTGCTGAGATCCAGGAGTAGCTTCCTGTGAAAGCCTTGGGGACAGAAGTTGGAGACGCTGTCTGATGAAGAAATAAGGGGCAAAGAGAAGACCAGAGGAGCCACTTCCCGTGACTCCCTCCTGCCTCCCTGGCCTCAGGACAGTGGGGATGCAGGCCTCAAACTCGAAGGCAAAGACTTCTGAACTCTCACCTGGGTCACATGCTCCTGCCCGGGGAACTGTCCGTCTGTTTCCTAATAGCCTGACCCGTGTCCCTTCACCCTACAGAGGCCGGAGACACTGTGAGGCCATCAGAAGGCAAACGGCGTGGCAGGGCAGGACCACCCCTCAGCCAGGACCCCTTTCGGACCCAGCTGTCCAGAAACGTGGCCCCCTCTTCCCTGGCCCGATTTTCCCAGAGAGGCCACACAGCTGGGCTTTTGTGTGAGGCCTCCTAACCCCCAGTGCAGCCTCGTTTCTGCCGTTGCTATTTCCAACTCTGTGCAGGCCAGTCCAGTCACGTCTGGCAAGGCCAATGTGGATTTCCCATTTCACCAATTTTGCCCAGAGAAACACAACAATCTTCTGTGATATCCAAAGAACCTCAGGGGTCTATCTCCCCTGTACACCCCCCTATGCTGCCTACCTAGACACCTCTCTCTATCCGTCAGTCCACACAAGTGATAGCATGACTATCTTCTTTTCAAACCTTATGATTTTTTTGCCGGGGGGGGGGCAAGGATTGAACCCAGGGGCACTCGACCACTGAGCCCCATCCCCAGCTCTATTTTGTGTTTTATTTAGAGACAGGGTCTCACTGAGTTGCTTAGCACCTCTCTTTTGCTGAGGCTGGCTTTGAACTGGAGATCCTCCTGCCTCAGCCTTCCGAGCTGCTGAGATTATAGGCGTGGGCCACCCTGCCTTGTAAACCTTATGATTTCTTTTTAATGCTTATATACTTAGTTTGGTACTGGGGATTAGATTCTGGGGTGCTTTATTGCTAGACTGCACATCCCCAACCTTTCTCTTAAATTTTATTTTTTTTTTTAACTGGGAATTGAATTCAGGGACATTTAACTATTAAGCCCAGCCCTATTTTGTATTTTATTTAGAGACAGAGTCTCGCTGAGCTGCTTAGGGCCTCACTGAGTTGCTGAGGCTGGCTTTGAACTTGGGATCCTCCTGCCTCAGCCTCCTGAGCCACTGGGAATACAGGTGTGCACCACTGCACCCAGCCCTTCTTAATTTTTATTTACTTTTTAAAATGTAGGCCTGGGTCTTACTATGCTGCTAAGGATCTTCTTGCAGTCCCTGTCACAACTCATCATCTCATCCAGCGGAGTCTGCAGCAGAAGGAGTTGAGGGAAAGGAGACCCAGCTGCAGACCTCCCGGGCCGCAGACCACCCGAGAGCACGAGGGTTCTCAGGGCAGAGCTGGGAGGTGGGTCCCGCCCCTTCCCTCAGCTGCTCCCAGGCCAGGCTGACCTGGAGGCGCCCCCCCCCCCCCCCCCCCCGTGTCCCTGGGACCGTACCTCTGACCACTCGCCCGTGATCCACACGTACTCGCAGGGCTGCAGACTGCAGCTCTCGCGTTCGGCTGGCCGCTGGCCGGGTGCGCAGTGTGCGCTGTGCACCTCCACTTCGCGGGCGTCCACGCACAGCACCCGGCGGAACCGCGAGCCCTCCCCGCAGGTCTTGGTGCACTGCAAGGACACAGCGGTGGGAGAGAAGGTGAGGCCTGTCCTCCGATGTCCCCGGCTGCCTTCGGTTACCTGGCCACCTGGCTCTGAGCTCCTAAGGCTGAGGCCCTGTCTTCTGAGAAGTCCCGGTTCAGCTCCTTTGCCCACTGATTGATCGGGCTATTTTACTTATTTATTTTTTTGTAGTTGTAGATGGACACGATACTTTTTAATTTAATATTTGTTTATTCATTTCTATGCGGTGCTGAGGATCTAACCCAGGGCCTCCTCACACGTGCTAGGCGAGCGCTCACCACCAGCTTCAGCCCAGCCCTGGTTAGTGTGTGTGTGTGTGTGTGTGTGTGTGTGTGTGTGTGTGGTTTTTTGAATTCTTTGCATAGCCTGAATATTAATGCTCTATCTAAGGTGCAGGTGGTAAAGATTTTCTCCCATTCTATTGGCTCTCTGTTCACATTTTTGATGTTTTCCTTTGCTGTAAAGAAGCTTTTTAGTTTGATTCTTGATTTTACTTCCTGTCTTGTTGAGGAAGTTGGTTCCAAAGTCAACATGGTGGAGAACTGGGCCTATTTTGGGCCTACACATTCATGTTTATAGCAGCTCAATCCACAATAGGCAAGCTATGGAACCAACCTAGATGCCCTATGGACAGATGAATGGATAAAGAAACTGTGGTACCTATACACAATGGAATATTACTCAGCCTTAAAGAAGAATGAAATTATGGCATTTGCTGGTAAATGGATGGAACAGGAGACTATCATGCTAAGTGAAAAAAAGCCAATCCCCAAAAAGTAAAGACTGAATATTCTCTCTGCTGTGCACATGCTAACACACCACAAGGGAAGGTGGGTAGGGAAGAATAGAATTTCATTGGGAAATGAAGGGAAGGGAGGGGGATAGGAATAGGAAAGACAGTGGAGTGAATGGGACAGAACTTTCCTATGTCCATATATGAACACACGACCAGGGAAACTCCACATCATGTCCAACCATAAGAATGGGAAGTTAGACTCCATATATGTATAATATGTCAAAATTCAATATATTCTCAGGTATATCTAAAAAGGACAAATAAGAAAAAACCCTGAGATCCTGAAGCAGGATGTCAGAGCTCTCCATTTTTTACCCTTGGCTCCCCAGGGCACGTGATGAGCCTGACGAGGAAAGGAAAGTCCAAGGAGTGACTCTCAGTCTTGGAAAGGCCCTCAGGCCTAAAAACTCAACACCTACCCAAATGCAGACTCGACTTTAAAACCAAAGCCCCAGGGTCACCCAACTGCCACCTGAATACCTCTGGTGCCAGGAATGTGGTGATGGGTGCTGATTCCAGCCCTTGCCCTATCTCCTATCCTGGGGAACCACAAATGACAAGTCCCACCTCTCCCCAGAAAGCCCCTCAGACGTGGAAATGTGCTGTCCTGGCCACAGCCTGTCCTACTCCAGGGTGGACGGTTCACACCCCCAATCACCTACACACTCCAAGTCTCCGCCAACGGCCAGGCCCAGGGCAGGTCCTGGTGGGGGAGAGTGGACGAGAACAGGGAATTCCAGGGTTTCAGGGAGGTGCTCCTGTTTAAGCACTGAGGATAACAGCAAGAAAGTGAGATTTAGAGTTTTCTATAATTTCCACATTTCAGATAAAGGAACTGGAATTTTTTTTTTAAACCAGGAATTGAATTCAGGGGCACTCGACCACTGAGCCACATCCCCAGCCCTTTTTAATATTTTATTTAGAGACAGGGTCTCCCTGAGTTGCTTAGGGCCTTGCTAAGTTGCTGAGACTGGCTTTGAACTTTCCATCCTCCTGCCTCAGCCTCCAGAGCCCTGGTATTACAGGCGTGCACCACTGTGCCTGGCAAGAAACTGGGATTTTAAGAGCCTTAAGTAACTCATCCCTGGTCATACATGTTTGCTCCTGTCAGTCAAGACTGGAAAAGAAAGCTAAGGATATATTTTGTTCTAGAATGATCTCTGTGTTGTCCACAAAGTTCTTATCTTTTTTTGCTCCAACCAACAGCAAACTCCACCTTAGAAGTCTCATCTTGGTGATGTGTTGCTAAGGTCACCAAAACCTATTCTTTCTAAAGAGTCCCTGTCTCTCTCTTTAAGACTCCAGATGACTTTGGACGCTGATGGACACATGTGCTGAGCCCAGGGTCCATTTCCTTAACCCCAGTGATAATCCTGTTGCCCTGGGTTATCAAACAGTCAGTGAATTTTCTAATTTAGGAGTCCAAGGAGAGCCCCAGATCTCACCTCTCACAGACAGACTTTCCCCCAAGGCATTTGAGATCCAACCTCACTCAGAGAGGTCTTTCCTAATCTGCCCGATGGACATTTTTGAGTAATGTTACTATGAACATTCAGACTGTTTATAGACTGGTAAACCCGGTTTCAAATCTTATTTTTAATTTATTTTTTTGGTACCAGGGATTAAACTCAGGGGCACTTAACCACTGAGCCATGTCCCCAGCCCTATCTTATTTTTATTTTTTTTAGAGACAGGGTCTCACTGAGTCACTTAGGGCCTCGCTAAGTTGCTGAGGCTGGGTTTGAATGATCCTCCTGTCTCAGCCTCCTGAGCAGCTGGGATTACAGGTGTGTGCCACTGCACCTGGCCGGATTTCAGATCTTTAGGGTAGACTTCTAAGAAGGGAATGGCTGTCGATCCTTCAGGAATGACTTTGTTCCTTTAGGGAGCAGAAGCGATCTCCTGCTATGTGCTGTTAGCTTCTCATTATTCTCGAACTTAAAATTGCTTGCTTGGAAGCAAAAATCTCAAGAGTCTGGAATTCGGACCCTCATCCATTTCCCAGAGGACAAATCTGACTTAAAACCACTTTGAGGAGAGCCTGGGGGAGCAAACATCATGTCAAGGAAGGGCCTGCTTCCCCGGCTCACCCCTGCCTCAGTGATTCTGGGGGTTCCGTTTTCCTGAACTAAGCTGACAGCTACTGCAAAGGGATAATGTTTTTGTTTTTTTCATTAGTAAGCCAGGTACAGGGGTGCATGACTGGGATCCCAGCGGCTCTCGAGGCTGAGGATGGAGGATTGCAAGTTCGAGGCCAGCCTCAGCAACCTAGAGAGGCCCTCAGCAATTCAGCCAGACCCTGTCTCAAAATAAAATATAAAAGGGGCTGGGGATAGGGCTCCGTGGTTAAGCACCCCTGGGTTCTATCCCTGGTACCAGAAAAACAAACAAAAAAAAAAAACAACAAACCAAAAAGTGTGCAGATAGCTGCAGAAGAAATTTGTAGCTACATGTGGAAAAAGTAATGCCTTAAAAAGCAAAGAATTGGGTGACTCAGAGAAGATGGTGATCAGTGAGCAGCCGACCTGGACTACACGTTCCAGGCCTCCGGCTCCTTTTCCTTAACCCCCAAGGCTCATCTTGGTGTCAATCAGTAACAGCTCAGAGCAGCAGCACCCAGACTCCTGAATGCTCTCTGCCTGCTACGTGCCTGTCCCTGCGTCTTGAGGAACAGTTGGTTAACTACCAGGAGAGCTATTTGACCACGAGTAGAGAAGTGAGTTGGGAAAACCTCTCCCTTTTCAGAAAATTAAAAATTAAGCCAGGTAAATCAGTGACTGGCCCGTGCCTTGGAACTGGTCAACAGCAGCTCTGAGAGTCACGCGAGGAGGGTTTTGTCCTGGAATCTTTAATCCTAATGAGACGGTGGGGGCTGGGTAACCAGAAAACCAGTCCTGCCGTGAGACTGGGGGTTCAGCAGAGTCTGCTGAGACTCCTCCCCGTCCTGTCCTGGAATATGATCTAGAATGTTCTAGAAAGCACCCAGGAAGTTCAGGGAGTCTTATTTTCATGTCCAAAGGGCTTTCTCATATTCCCTTATAGCTTTTAGAGGAAAACCTCCAATAAATGCATAAGAAACACCTGCAGCCTCCGTGAATTCCAGCGCACTGTGTAATTCAGGAGGAGAATAATCACAGGGCTGGACTCAGTGGGTTAGGTTGCTGGGGGTGCTTCGGGCTGCATTTGCCTTTAAATGTGCTAAAATTAACAGCGGAGAAATAGCTTTCCAAATTGGAGGTTGAGGAAGCCCTAAAATAAACTCTTTAAGGTACTATTTTGCTCAGCCAGGTAGGAAGGCCATGGGGTGCCGGTCTAAACAGGATCATTTAATGCGACAGGTGGAAATTGTCTGTCCTTAATGATTGTAATCAGGTTGCTTTATACTTTCAAATATACTTTTTGGTGCAGTTCCCTCACCATAGGGGGAGACCAGTTACGTGATATTCACAGGCTCTGCCTTTTGAGATTGTTGATTCTCTCCAAGGAGGAAAGACTGTCACTTCTAGAGTCACAATGCCTGCAGAGCATACAGAGGAGAAATCACAGGCTGCAGGTGGAACCCAGGGGTCCTCGTGTGACCTTAAGGGTTTTTTTGGCGGGGGGTGGTACCAGGGATTGAACTCAGGGGCACTGAACCACTGAGCCCCATCCCCAGCCCTATTTTGTATTAGAGACAGGGTCTCACTGAGTTGCTTAGGGCCTCACTTTTGCTGAGGCTGGCTTTGAACTCATGATCCTCCTGCCTCAGCCTCCCCAGCCGCTGAGAGTACAGGTGTGTAGCACCACGTCCAGCAAAGACTTTAAATTTTTATATTATGAGATGCAATGATGGAAAATCCCCCACCCCACAGTAAACTGTTTTTAAATCACAAGGGCTTCTATTCTTAAGCTCATTTTAAAGTCAGGGTCTCACTGAATGGCTTAGGGCCTCCCTGAGTGGCTGAGGCTGGCTTTGAGTTCTCGATCCTCCTGCCTCAGCCTCCCCTGGGATTACAGGCATGCATCTCCGTGCCCAGACAATGTGGACATTTCTGCCCCCTGATTAACAGACTTCTAAGGAAAAAAGGAGGCAGAAATGTTACCACGGAGACATTTTACAACTTTGACGTCACTCATTCAGTCAGTATTCACAGCAGGCCCGGTTCTGGGCTGGGGACCAACACACAGCCCGGACAGCTCCGTACCCAGCTTCCCTCCCTACTGTGCCACGCAAGGCTGCAACTACTCTCAGCTCGGGGTCCTGAGTGTCACTCAGTCGGCTCACTGGTGGTTACCGGGCTTAGCACCTAGGGCCACCTGTACAGCTCTGCGAGCAGACGTGGGTTCCTCATAGAATATACTTGAGTATATCTCAGGGAAAGAAGAGGAGGCCAAGGGCATCTCCAAATGCTAAAGGGAGGCCCTGCTCAAGCAGTCGGGGTTCTTGGATGGCATGATTTGAGGACTGGGATTTTAAACGCCTTCCTAAAGCACAGTACGTGGAGCTTTGTAAGTGGCCATACGGATTTATCAAATGAAGTACTGAATGATAGGAGCCCTGTGTCCACACCCCACCCTGTTCCCACCCCACTGGGACCATTGTGAAGATCACTAAGACCTCCTGCTCGTCCTCAGAGTCCAGATCTGCGTGAGCAAAACCACGTTCCTCTGCTGGGCCAGGAGCAGGTGGGCAGAGCTGCAGAGATCTTGCTTATCAGGGCAGATGCCTTTCTGACAAGGAAAGGGGGGCACGTGCTGAAACAAGACATCTCACCAACGTACAGGTGAGTTTACGACCTCAGAGAGGAGGAGCAGAAAGCACAAGATACTCGCAACATGCCACAAGATGTATAAAGTGTTTGCCAAGAACTGATAAGAGAGAGGGTCCTATCCAGGGAACTCCAGCTGTCCCACTCTGGAGGCCCGGATGTTGCTCTGGGCTTTCTCGTCAGATCAGGTCAAGGGTCATTAGGGAGGAAAGTCAAAACATGTGCCTGAGTGAGAGGGTCCAGGAGAACAAGACAGAGCCGTGGGGGCGGCTGTGCCCTAGGGGCCAGGAAGGGCCTGCATGGGGAAGCAACCACCCTCCTAAATGTTTAACCAGGACACCTGTGACCACAGAGGTAGGAACAATCAAGGATCCCATCAGGTGGCCCCAGGCAAACAGGTCCACGTGCAAAGGGTCACACCGCTCCTGATCTGGGCTCCTGATCTGGTCGGCTCAGGTTCTCAGGCACCTGGACACTCCCTCTCCACTGTGCTGCCCTGGGGACATTCTGAGAAGGCCACCAACAACCTTGTACCTGGGGACATGAAGGTCCGGATGGATTTCTCAAGCTTCCAGCTGCCCTGAGCGTCACTTTGCCACAGTGCACTAGCCACCCGTGACTTCAGGTCCTCCTCCAAACTCTCAAGCTTGGGGGCAGGCACAGGAGAAAGCACAGGGGCCAGGAGGGAGACTCTCGGACCTGCCCGCCATCGTTAATGGGGTCTCTTTGGTTAATCTCTGGAAACATCTTAAACACAGGTCCCAGCCAGACTGGGTCCGTAGGTCTTCTTCTTCTGTTTTTTGGTACCAGGGATAGAACCCAGGGGCGCTTAACCAGAGCCCCATCCCCAGCCCTTTTTATATTTTATTTACAGACAGGGTCTCACTGAGTTGCTTAGGGCCTCACTAAGTTGCTGAGGCTGGCTTTGAATTCACATCCTCCTGCCTCGACCTCCCACCTCAGCCTCTGAGCCACTGGGATGACGGGCGTGAGCCACTGCGCCCGGCAGGTCTTCTTACTCAGAGATTGGAAGCAATACCTGAGGATAGATTTTCAAAGATCCATCTGCATAGCGTATGTGAAGACATAAACTTCCAGGTTTACTTTGTATGACAGGAAAAGAGGAATTTCATCAGTGCTTCTGGGGCAAGGTCCCCACTCCACCTTTATTTTTGTTTGTTTGCTTTTGAGATTTAGAAGGAGTCTCAAGGGAGCTTGGGGTGGGGTTTGGTGATTGGTTCTAGCAGGTTCAGAAACTGGCTGAAGCCTGAACAGTCCCCTTTGGTCCATGTCTAAATGCTCTCTTACTTCTACTCCCTGGAGCAGTCACACAGAGCAGAGTTGGCGTGAGATGGAGAGGGACAGGGCAGAAGCAGCCAATAAACAAGAACTGCACGGAGAAGAAGCCGGGTGTGGTGGTGCACGCCTGTCACCCCAGCAGTGGGGGCTGAGGTAGGAGGATCACAAGTTCAAGACCAGCCTCAGCAACTTAGTGAGGCCCTAAGCAACTCGGGAAGCCCTGTCTCTAAATTAAAAAAAAAAAAAAGTCTGGGAATGTGGCTCGGTGGTCAAGTACCCCTGGGTTCAATCCCTGGTACCAAAACAAGAAAAAGACAATTGCAAGAGAATTAAGAGGTATTATTAAGGCAGGGGGACAAAGGAGCCTCCAGTTTCTTCTGCATTGGACATGCCAATTCCCAAACCATAATTGATGCTTCTCTCCATCTTTCTCAGAATAGCTCTGCATAGTTCCTGTTATCCCCACCCTGCAGATGGTGAAGCCAAGACTCAGAGAAATCTAGAATCCCTGCTCTGAGTCTCGTGGCTGGCAGGCAGCAGAGCTGGGGTAGGAACCAGGTCTGTGTTCTAAGTCTCCGGGTTCCCAGTAACGTACAGGGCTCCTGTGCAACGAACCGGAACTGTATCTGATGTAGGCACTGCTGCCCGCTACCCTCTGATGGACACAGACCTGCCTCATGGGCTGGGGATGTGGCTCAGTGGTTGAGTGCTCCTGAGTTCAATTCCTGGTACCACCCCCCCCCAAAAAAAAGAATGCAGGTGGACATCTCATCATAGTTAAGAAAACAAACTTAAGATCCCAACTTTTGCTTCTTCCCAGTGATTAGTATGTGACACGGACTCTCAGTTTTCTCATCTATAAAATGGGATGATAACAATATACATCTAATCTAGTGGTTAGAAAGATTGAGTGAGGTGACATGAACACAAAGCACCCACCTCACTACCAAGTATAGTGTCTTTGCTCCCCAAATTGTAACCCTTTCTGTACATTCCCAGAGCGATTCTGGGTCCGGGGGACTCCCGACCTATCTTTGAGCTTTAAACAGCTTGCAATTTTATTTATTGCAACATCAGAGGAGGTGGTTTTGCTTTTCATTTTCTTCCCCCCCTTTCTGCAATCAGAACATACACACATACTATGCTCTGGAAACTGAGGTCACCTCTTATTAATGTCTTACCTTCCCAGCCAGACTTTTCTCCAGGGACACTTAGTGTTTTCTTTAGCTAAACATTAACTGGGGATGGGGCGGGGGGGAGTAAGTCCGGCTTATTTCTGCACCCATGGAAGAGTTTTAGATGCTGTCCTTCTTTCACAATCACTGGAAATCCTTCACTAGTGAATCCCAGTTTCACAGGAGCACCCGTCTTCTACCTGACAGCCCAAGTCATGCAAAAGGGGGAAAAGTACACAGCAGGTCCTACCTACAGTCTGCCTTCTGGCTGGCGGCTATTGCAAGAATACAGAGTGGCCCAATCTGGACCTGCAGAGTTAACATGTCCCTCCCGCCTGCCCCTCCTGTGAGCCTTATCTTTAGGCATTTGGCTCAAGGCCTGGAGAACTTGTCTGGCACAGTCAGACCCAGGACGTTGGGGACACACGGAGCCTGGGGAGGAGCAGCTTCTGCAGGGCGCTCCCCACCCCGCCGTGGGAATGCTGCAGACTTGACAGCCCGCCTTTGGGAAAGGGCCAGCCACCACGCCACCCTGCTGCAGGGCCCCGGGCTTCCCAAGGTGGAGGTGACGCCGGCCAGGGGCGGGGCAAGCGACAGGTGTCCCCACTCACCTCCTGCCACTGCTCGGCCCTCCAGGCGAAGCGCGGGCAAGGCGGGCTCTCGCAGGCGCGCTCCGACGCGGGTCTGGCGAAGGGGTCGCACTGGGTGTCGCGCGCTGGTCTGTGCGTCCCGATCTGACAGCTCACGCGCCTCTGCTGCACGCCGGGGCCACAGGACGCTGAGCACTGGGAAGACAGAGGACGGTAAGTGGCCGCTTTGGCTCATTTTTTGGTGGGGGAAGGTGAGGAGGCGGGCGGTGCCCTCCTAACCCAGTGACCTTCACTACTAGCGCGACAGTGGGACCCACGGGCACTTGGGAACTCAGCCGCTGGAGGGGCTGGGGGGTTGGGAAGAGCCACCCGAGTGTCAGGGGGTCTCTGAGTTAGCAAAGCCCCCCGAGGGGGGTTGGAGCTCTGGGAAGAGTGGGGTGGAGCAGTCAGCCCCCCAGAGGACAAGGCTGTCACAGGGAATGACAAGTCAGGATGATGTCTATCCTGGAGGGTCTGAGGTTCTTGAAAATCAGGAAGAATTCACAAGAAATCGAAATTCTACAATTCAAATCCAAACTTACAATTGGTCTAAGAAGAATTTCTTGGCAGATTCAAGTCAGAACCCAAGGAGAGTAAACCCCGGGCCATATAAGCAGAATTATTTCCTCTAGTCTCTTCCTTTTCTGGCTCCTATTTTTGGAAACAGTTTTTTTTTTAAACCATGGAATTCACTAAAGTATTTGTGTCTATTTACAACCTCAGATAAATGTATGAAGAATAAAAGCTGACAAGAAAAAAAAATCACTTCCTCGGGCTTAATGTGCTCTGCTGTTGAAAAATAACTGTTAATCACGCAGAAACATTTTTGTTTGACCAAGTTGCAAAACACCATATTAAATCTGCAATTAACTTTCCTCTAAATTAATTTTTTAATGGCTTCCTCGTTGCTGGGTTTCATAATCTCACTTATGGTCAGGCCCAAGAATGATGGTCTTTATTAAGGTTTTGACAGGAACGAAAGGCAACCTTTGATTGGAAGGAGCTGCATCTTACTGCTTAGAGCAATTACAAATGATGACCCAGTTTTTGTGATAGCTCAGCCCCCATTAATTTGCTGGGGTTGAGACAAGGAGTTTGATATACATGAAAGCTACACGGCTAACAGAAGTCTCCCTAAAGAACAGGATCTTGCTGTTTTAACCTGGAAAGACGGTCTGGTTCAATTAACCCTCAGCGGTCTCTGCTGTCTCTGGGCTAATGACCTTCCTCTGTGCACAACCCAACGGGTTCTGCTGGATCTTAAGTTCCCCCCTATTTCAGATTTTAAGAAAACAGGTGACACTCTTTAGAAGGCGGTGGGGACGTCATATTGTTTCAGCTGAGTCTCTGCTCGAGAGGCAGGGTTCACATCAAAGCTAGCGAAAGAGAAGGAAATAGGTTGGATCCACGTTGCTGTATTGTTTGGGCTTAATTGTATTAATTAAGTGAGTTTAATTAAGTTAATTGTATTAATGGAACTGAGTTTGTGACCCACAAGGAGCCAGACTTTTGAAGTCATTATGTCCTGGGTGACAGGGGAGGGTTCCTGGATGCCAGGGACAGCTCTGTCTCCAGGGAATGGCCCTTGAACGCACATGGGAGGGACAGGAATAATATTTCTCAATGATTACTCCATGAAAGAAAATGAGCTGAGGCATAGCAGAGCTACCCAAGTGACAGAATTGTTCAAACAACAATGCCACCAACCATTAACAGCAAGAACCAAGAAGCCCTTTGGCTATTTATTCACAAACTCATAAATATTTGAATCACCTAAAGGAAAATAAAATGAAAAAGAGCTGAAGACTTTTAGAGTGTATAATACTATGTTGGCTATTCAGTAAATGGAACCTCTTTTTGATGCTCTGGTTATTGAATAGTTAAATTATGGTTAATGGAGGGAAGGTGTAAAGAGTCATAATGATCTAAAATTTTTAAAAAATCACTACTTAAATTGTTTGATCGTTTTTCAAAAGACAATTGAAGACACACACACACACACATACACAAAAGAATTCAATTATGCAATGTGTTGTTTGGGGCTTCTGATCTGCATACTATCAAAACTAGCTCTGAAATAACCCATTCAGAAGTTTCAGCCCCCCTGAAATGGTACAGCAAACCACAGGGCCTGCCTTTCTGAATCCTGCTTTTATGCTCATTGCTCAAACATCCTGCGAGTTCATCTTTGGTATTGGATCTTTCTTCCTGGGCTGTCTCAAGGGACATAACAATTTGCATACAGAGCTGGCCAGTCTTGGTTGGTGAATTCTAAGAGATCTGTGCAGAAACTCCATGAATAAAACAGCTTCGGAAAGACCTCTGTGTGACCCTGGAGGTGGTGGCCAGGGGTGTGCTCATGTGTATTTAATTTTGCTAACTCCACTAAGTGTACCTCTGAGTTACTTTGAGTGGCCTTGGTTAATGTGTTCCCCCCACGGCCACCTCTGCAGCTGCTGCCAACATCATCTGAGCACAGCGGACTGCGCAGGGTTGAGAGATGTTGTCAATGCTGACCTACGGAGCAGGGAGCTGCTGGAACCCAGAATTCACCAACTCAGAGCGGGAATTTGGTGCTTATCTATGTAAATAGGAAGAATCTCTGCAGAACTTCTGGCATTTGGGGAATCATAACACATATGTGAAAACCTGTAGAGAATTTTTACGTACTTTCTTCTAGCATTACCGATAAAATTATGGAGAGGGGACTTTATTTTAGAGTAGGAATTAGATAGAAAGATAACTATATCAACCCACTTTTCTGAATAATAACAACAATACTAGCAGACGTTTACCAAGCCCTTAATAGATATCAGACTCTATGAAGAGTCTTCAACCTAACGATTCCTTTTTGTGGGGGCTGCATGTGCACTGTGGGGCATTGAGCAGGATCCTTGGTTTGTCCCCACTAGGTACCAATTACACTTTCCCTCACCCCGAGCTGTGACAACCCAAGCTGTCTCCAGACATTGCCAAATGTCCCATGGGGTATAAAATTACCCCCAGTTGAGGGCTTAGTTCTATGCTCAGCATTCTCCATGAAACATCTTTTTTTTATTTCCTAACGAACCTTTAAATGTAGGTATTCCACAAATAAGTAAAGAGCAGAGATAATCACCTTAGCTCCAACAAAAGCAAAAAGGAAAAAATGAATCCAAATAAACCTTGTCCAGGGCAATGCAGCATAGATACTGTGGGTTGGAACTGACTCCAGTTTTAAACTACGGCAATCATGATGTTTTCTTGTACTCTCTCAGCAAGAGTGTTGGTGAGGAGTGCAAACAAAACCCAGGCAAATGGAGAGCAGAAATCATGAAAGCAACTTTGTTCTCATCCTGGCCATATGCATAAGGTTTCCTTAACCTCTCAGAGGACACAAAGTCAACATATACTCGTTTCTCCATTACACACTGAGGCACGTGTCAGTCTCAGACACCACCACCTAGTGGCTCGCATTGAAATTACAAGAAAAGTCATAACTCAGAAGAGCTGCTATTTCAACTTTAATACTGAAGATCTTTAAAATCTGGATCCTTATTTCACTACATCAAAGACACCATGGACTACAAACATATCCTTGCATTTTTGAATAAATAAGAAAGAAACCCGGGCTGTTAATTAAATCACAGCATTCCACCGTGTGTTAGGCCCATGCTAACTGCAAAGGTGTTGAATCATGATAGAGACCTACATCTCAGGATTGACGCATGAACTGATTGAAAGAATCATGATTAATGAATGGTGAAGTACACTCTCATTCCAAACCAATCATTGATTTTTATTTTCAGCTTCATTTTAAGTAAAACAAAACAAAACAAGCAAAAAACCAAGCTAACCAACCAGCCAAACAAAAAATCCTTTATATAGGAACAGGAATAAGTTTTAAAATTCTGCCCTGAACTGTTTTTTAAAAATGAGAATACAGAGCCTTCAAATTTATCAGGCTGAATCAAAAAGCCGATGGTGATGTTTGTTTTAAAATTTTATGGGTAGCTGGGCACAGTGGTGTATGCCTATAATCCCAGTGGCTTGGGAGGCTGAGGCAGGAGGATTGAGAGTTCAAGCCAGCCTCAGCAACAGTGAGGCACTAAGCAACTTAGTGAGACCCTGTCTCTAAATAAAATATAAAATAGGGCTGGGGTCGAGTGCCCCTGGGTTTAATCCCCAGTACCAAAACAATAAAAACTAAAACTGAACATGAATTTTCAGTAATAGTGGTGGGGAGCCCCTTGAAGTCTTCAGTGATAATGTTTTTTTTTTTAACAAAAACAAACAAACAAACAAAAACCAACCCAGCTGATTCCCTTCAAAACTTCAAGATTTCTAAAAGGACATTGAAACAAAACATTCCACTTCAAATCGCAAAACACCAAATTTTGAGGAGAGACTATTAAGAGTAACATGGCTATAGGAGTCTCCCATCCCAATACTCTGTCTGCCTTATTATCATCCAGTATTTTTGACACCATGAAAAATTGCACTAATTATTCTTGCTACCTTGAAGACAGGAAGACTGAAACATAGCTACTAGCAAAAGAGTAGGAAGACCAGATATAAAATCTCCTAAATATCCTTGCCAATGGGCCATAATCACTCTTGCCTAACAGTCCTGCCTTGGGGACGCTGCTGTTTCCTGCTGATCTCTAGGGAGCCAACAATCTCTGATCACGTGTGGATGAGTTTCAGGCACGCTTCTAAATTGCACAAAGCACACCTTCCCAGGCTGCACCCTGTCTGCCCAGCTTTTATAACGCATTTCTACAAATCAAATCAGGACATTATCAAGCTGGCCACAGACCATTACATAACTGGGTTTGCTTGCCTCTCCTTTAAAGGTGACAATTGGTTTGAACAATCAGTGTGGTTTGTTTGGGAAGGCATTCTGATAATCCCATTACCTTATGTTTACAAAAATTAAAAAAGCCAGGTGCGGTGGCACATGCCTGTCATCCCAGCAGCTCAGGAGGCTGAGAAAGGAGGATCCTGAGTTCCAAGCCAGCCTCTGCAAAAGCAAGGTGCTAAGCAACTCAGTGAGACCCTCCTGTCTCTAACTAAAATACAAAATAGGGCTGGGGATGGGGCTCAGTGGTCCATGCTCCTGAGTTCAATGCCCAGTACCCATTCCCCAAACCCCCCAGAGTTAAACCTAATCATCCCAATTTTGTAGGCTTCCCCCATAAGATCATGGGATACTGAGTAAACTCCCTGTGTTTACCAATAAGGAATAAGATAGTCTTTTAATCATCTCTTTAGTGAGTAAACTGGCCTTTAAAATGAGCATCGTTTATGTGCTCTGAGCTGAATATTCAGGGAGAAATGTAGAATAGATAAATAGAGGCCAAGGGACATTAAGAAGAGCAAGAGTGTAAAGTTTACAAGAAGCCAAGCTAATTAGTGTGGCATCTTTAATCACGCTGGCTGCAGGCTTCAGATGAACCAGAGAGCTCCCCAAATAAGGAGGACGGGCAGTTAGCAGATGACAGTGATCATTAGAAACCATTAGAAGGCGAGCAGTAGGACACAATGTTTGAATGGATTCCTTAAGGAACCATCTCTACCTGGGCAGACTCTTTGTTGAATTAAAAACAGACAGCAGCTCCATGTTTCCTAATGATGAAGGGCTTGGGAGGGATGAGGTTACTGTGCCGGGATAGTGTCCTGTATGTCACACTTCTGTGATACGAAATGTGTCTGGGGGTAGGGAGGACAAGGCTTCCAGCAGCTCTAGACATTTAAGAAAAATCTGGGCTGGGTGCTGTGGTGCACACCTGTCATCCCAGCAGCTCAGGAGGCTGAGGCAGGAGGATCTCAAGTTCAAAGCCTGCCTCAGCAACAGTGAGGCCCTAAGCAACTCAGGGAGACCCTGTCTCTAAATAAAATATAAAAAGGCCTGGGGATGTGGCTCAGTGGTTAAGGGCCCCTGGGTTCAATCCCTGGTGAAGGAAGGAAGGAAGGAAGGAAGGAAGGAAGGAAGGAAGGAAGGAAGGAAGGAGAGAACCTCCAAGATAAATTCAAACCCACTCAGCCTCCATGGGACCTGAATCAGTGGTTTTCTAAGTGGTGAGTGACCAAGGCCATTAGCCAAGGATCAAGGGGTGCAAGACCTCAGACACCCACTACCACATGGAACTCCTCCTTGCAATCACCCCCAGAAGGTATTATGCAAAGCTCCAGGGACTGAATCCACCTGCTCAAGGTCACCTGGTGAGTGTCCACAGTGTCCCATAAAGACTCGTCCCTCCCAGTCTCTGTGACACCAAGCCCATGCAGAGAAACGGGAGCGACCGCGGCGGGAGGCAGCAGCCGGTAGGGAGAAGTGTTGCTCACCTGACTCCACGCGCCAGCCTTCCATTTGGGGCACCGTCCTCCTCGGCACCTTCTGTGCCCATGTGGCTTAGCCAGGTGTTTACAGTAATCACTCTCTAACTGGCTTCCATCTTTTGCCATGCAGTAAACATTTCGCTGTTTGTGCCCTCGACCACAAGACACAGAGCACTGCAACATAAAGCAACGGCAAGGTTGTAGTTGTTGAATCACATGGAGGTGGGTAAAGCCTGCCTGAGAGAAGTCAAGGTCAAGAGCGCATCTAACCAGAGTCACCATGCCCTCCTTTTCCAGAGCCATTTTGGATCCTATCTCAAGGCTCCACTGGGAACACAGGGGGCATTGGGAACACATGTCCCACAGCAACCCGGGGTGGCATCCTGTCTCCCTTAAGAGTGTGGATAGATTCTGATCACTGAGGCCAGAAACAGAGCTCATGTACCCAGAGTTACCTTGAGAATCTGATTAAAAGAGGTCCTTCTATCAAGGCTGAGGCAGGAGGATCCCAAGTTCACAGTCAGCCTCAGCAACTTAGCGGAGCCCTAAGCAACTCAGTGAGACCCTGTCTCTAAATAAAATACAAAATAGGGCTGGGGGCATGGCTCAGTGGTTAAGACCCCTGGGTTCAATTCCCGATACCAAAGTAAATAAACAAACAAACAAGCAAACAAATAAAATAAATAAATAAAAAGTCCTACTATCAAATAGTAAGATATGTTTTCAAAATCCCCTGTGATTCGCTGATGGGGATAAATGTACATTTCCAAAACTGTGTCCATATTTTTATGATATTTTTTAAGGAAAACTCTTGGGCCATTTTCCAGAGAAAAAGCTCCCATGTCTCCAGTCCATTGGGAAGAGGTGCAAAAGGCCAATGGAAAACCGGAAGATAGCAGGTAAGCCTGTTCCAACTGTGTGTGTGTGTGTGTGTGTGTGTGTGTGTGTGTGTGTGTGTGTGGTGGGGGGAGGCGTCACCTTTCAACTCTGATCTGCAGGTTCCCTGGGCTGTTTTAAATGTGACCTTGTCTGACCGCATCTGAGAAGCTTGACTTTGATTTCAGATTAGGTTTCTCAGAAAGGTTCAGGAATCAAAGTGCCCACGGAGTCTGGACAAAGATCTGATCTGACAGCTTCTGTGGACCAGGCAAGAGGCTGGCCCTAATCAGCGCACCGAGACAGTCAACGTCTACCCCTCATTAGCGGTTCCAGAAGTCATTACCGCTGGATCCTAAGCTGCTGGCTCAGGTTTTCAAGACACATTACTCCCCAATATAATGGTCCGGCTTTTTGGAGGGAAATGAATTTAAGAATGAAGAGCAAAATGTGAATATGCGATAAAAATAGATTTCAACTGTCCTTTCCCTCAATTCAGTATTTCTCATCCCCCCCACCTCCGCTAACTGGGTGATTTCCTTAGCTTACATTACCAAAGTGCCCTTTTATGCCTCATAGATAAATAGCTCCATGTCAAACAAGGAGCCTCATGTTAATTCAGCCATGGTCACCAAGCAGGCTCCTGGTTAAACCATCCAAAGGCATGTTTTTATAGTAAATCAAGCCATTATAAAAGTTTCAATGGGAGCGAATAGAGAAGTTTAAAATGTGGATGTCAACACATTTAGGTTTTTCACTTTAGAAGGTGGAAACATGCATTTGATCTTTCATCTTCTGAATGCTATGATTTGGAGTAGTTATTCTGGAAAAATCTTAATAGTATTCAGTATGGAAGAAAAAAGTCCAATTCACTGGGTGAGGTGGTGCACGCCTGTAATCCTAGCCGCTCGGGGGGCTGAGGCAGGAGGATCCTTGAGTTCAAAGCCAGCCTCAGCAACTTAGTGAGGTCCTAAGCAACTCAGGGAGACCCTGTCTCTAAATACAATACAAAATAGGGCTGGGGATGGGGCTCAGTGGTCAAGTACCCCAGAGTTCAATCCCTGGTACCCCCCAAAATTTAAAAAAAAATAGAAAAAAATTTACTTTGGCTACTCAGTGGAAATTGGATATGAAATATAGCATGGGTGGAAAGAAGAAGAACCACTCAGAAAGCTACTGAAATTGTCCTGGCAAGAGACAATGGTGGCTTGGATTAGGCTGCACTGTCTGGGTGGGGAAGGGTGGCAAACTAAAACCGTGTGTGTGTGTGTGTGTGTGTGTGTGTGTCTATATATATATATATATATATATATATATATATATATATATATATTTTTTTTTTTTTTTTTTTTTTTTTGGTGTATACATGATATTGCCCAATGAATCCACTGTGGGGTAGAGGTTGGGGGGCAAAGTCAAGAATGACTTTCAGTTTTCTGTTTTGGATGATTAGATAGACAATAATAACATCTACCACCCTGTTAAGAGATGGGGACTACCGGGAAGAACCGCACGGGGAGTCAAGAATATATTCATTGGTAGGAAATGGGTTGGACATCAGGGATATGGCATCGTAGGTGGTAACATTTGCTTGATCAGAGTGAAGAAACATAGTTCTATTAAATCAAATGAACAGGCCTGAATGAACTTAAAGCAAGGGTATCCTTAGGGATAGTCACTCCTCCATACAAACAGTCCAAACAAGCTGTCTCTTGCAATGAGGAGGGTGATGGAAGGTGATGGAAATACTGATTAAGTAACCTGCTATGGTCAGCAGAGGATGCAGCATAAAAGAAGGCAACCAACCAGGATGGCAGAATCAGCAGAGGCTTAACTGTCTCAAACACGTTATGTGCCAGGAAGTGCCCTAAGACTTGATGTGTATTATCTCACTTAATTATTTCAATAACCAATGGCGCTCAATACCAGAGATAGGTGCTATATTGGAGACAAGTAGTGCTTTCACAATGGTGTCCCCACAAGGGCTGTGAATCCCACTTCTCACAAGTGGGTCTATTTCTGTTGGGAACAATAACCACACATTGGAAAAGTAATTTAATCATCAACAACCTACCTGCTAGTAATTCATCTGATGTGTGTCATTGATGCTGCCACCATATATATAGCTAATGAAATGGGGTTGGATGAAGGAATTTCTACATAGCATGCCTTAAAGATTTTTGTTTGGAGGGGGAATACTGGGGATTGAACTCAGGGGCATTCGACCACTGAGCCCCATCCCCAGCCCTATTTTGTATTTTATTTAGAGACAGGGTCTCACTGAGTTGCTTATGGATTCCCTAAGTTGCTGAGGCTGGCTTTGAATTCTCAGTCCTCGGCTTCCAGGGCTGTTGGGGTTACAGGCATGCACCACCGCCTCTGGCAATATCTTTTTAATATCTAGACTAGCTGCATCCTTTCCATTCAAATGTGCATTTTTCCCCCCTTCCTTGAGGACTTGAATGGAAGCGCCTTGGATGTGGGGGGAGGGGAGAACGTAATACTTTGCATGAGTCACCACACATATTCCTTGCCTGAAATCATTAAGATCTGAAAGTGATTAGGAACCACTCAAGGTATCTAATCTGACAGCAAACACTTCATTTAATGCTTTCTAAATGACCAATGAAGAAAAGCAGCTGTTGATGGAAATGTTAAAAAATAACAGGTTTATTCATGGGTCTGGGGTGACTTCGTAAAGGAGCTGTCATTTCGATAATCAAATAAACACAGGTTTTAGCTCTGGGGAAATTTCCATCTGATCACTTCTAGTCCTTTTCCAGGCAAAGAGGACTTTCACATCAGCGTGCGTCACTGGGCTGTAATAGCTATATTTAGTGCATCACCTACTCCGTGTTATTTATTGGCTACGTATCGGAGAGCTCTTGGTCTTGGGAACATTTAATTCCCTAAATTTTCAGCTGAAATAGGCTCTTGCTTTGCCAGTAGGATTCTAACATTTTTTTTCCTCCTGGGAAACAACCCAACTTATTTAGGAGATTGATTTCCCCCACAACTTGGAGCAAGACTGGTGAACAATGTAGAATCACAAAATCAAGTATCCCAAATGCTGGGGCTTTCTGGCTTTGTTCTTTTTAATTAATTTTTGTATTTGTTTTAATTAGTTATACATGACAGTAGAATGCATTTATGCACTTTGATAGATCATACATAGATGGGATATGATTTCTCATTTTCCTGAGTGCACATGTTGCAGAATCCTATTGGTCACACAGTCACATTTTCAGGTATTCAGAGGGGATGCTGGGATGAGGAGTTTTGTTCAGATCTGGGGTTAACACCTTCCATAAGGACAGACTAAGAGTTTGAAGTCTTACATTTCAACGCATCTGGTGGAAATGAAATTCGAGATGTGGGCAGTGTGTTCACAACCTCTCTCCTAGGGCTTGCTCTCTCTTGAGTGGATACAGAACCAAGAGATTTGGGTCCTGTGTCCTCTTCTGGTTCCTTTTATTGGTTCTTTAACTTACACTGGCAAGCATAATTTCTTTTCTTTTTTTTTGGTGGGGGAGATTGAATTCAAGGGCACTCAACCACTGAGCCCCATCCCCAGCCCTGTTTTGCATTTTATTTAAAGACAGGGTCTCCCTCAGTGGCTCAGGGCCTCACTAAGTTGCTGAGGCTGGCTTTGAACTCATGATCCTCCTGCCTCAGCCTCCTGAGCTGCTGTGATGACAGGTGGGCACCACCATACTCGGCGACAATTTCTTAATCATTAAGAAGCCAGTGAATAACCCCGTGTGTCTGCCTGGGTGAGAAGACCTGGAGACCTAAAGGGAACAAGATCCCCAAGGATACTGCTGAGGTCTGGGACCTCACCATGAAGATGGAGTCACACACAGAATTGGTAAGTCCACCAAATGGATCAAGAAGGAGGAGGAGGGGAAGGTGAGGGTCAGGGATGCATAGGCTCTGGTTAGAAGGAAGCTTCTGGTGGGGCTACAAGATGCTGGGGCTTAGAAGTCCTGGTGAGGGAGGGGTGCCAACCAGGACCATCCGAGCCAGAGCAGATGCCTCCTGATACCTATGGGTTAATGGATGGCCCCGGGGGGGGGGGGGTGAGGTGGGGGGGGTGGCAGCCTTTGCTTATTTAGTCTCTAGGCACAGATGATTCACAATCAGGATGGATGAGATGGAGACTCTGTATATTGCAAATGTGTCACAGGGGATGCTGATAAAGGATATATATACATACATACTTATACCAGGGATTGAACCCAGAGTGTATAACCACTGAGCCCCATCCCCAGCCCTATTTTGTATTTTATTTAGAGTCAGGGTCTCACTGAGTTGCTTAGGGCCTCGCTTTTGCTGAGGCTGGCTTTGAACTCAAGATCCTCCTGCCTCAGCCTCCCCAGCCGTTGGAATTACAGGCATATGTCATCATGTTCATCAAGTATTACATATTTCCAAACCAGATCTGGTTAGAAATGATAGGGACTGAAAGGCCAGGAGGAAAGCTGTACCCTGGAGCCCTGCCAAGATAAGTCAGGACTCTCCTGGGGTCTTTTTTTAACCAGGTGGTAGCATCACCCCAGGCAGGTGGGTCAAATCCTGTTTGCAGACAGGAGATGGTCTTCCTGTCTTTTTCAAGGTCTTTTGCCTGTGATTTCACAGAAATTGAAAATAACATCTAAAATCACTTTCCTTTAAATAATATTCGGTTGTACCTTTTCATCACAAGAAAGCTCTTATTGAAACAAAGTCAGAGCTCACCTGAAAAGTTCACTATCAGAGATGTTATGCGTATGCTCAAGGGACGGGCCTGGCTGTGCCAATCACAGTGACAAATGGAGATGCATGTTGCCTGCGGGTCACACCATTAGGAAAGGGCAACAGATGCCTGCCAGTTGCTACTGTTCCATGGGGGAAAGAAAATCCAAATTCAATGATGCAGACTTAGGGACCAAAGTCTCACACACAGCTCCACGGAAGGCCCAGGAAACCACGTGGGCTCGCCAAGTAAGACAGAAGGGGTCACTCACGCACGTGTCCTTCCTGCTTCCTAGGCTGTGGCCAGTCAGCAAATATGGATGGAAATCAATGATCACGTGAGAGCTATAGCCACAGACACATCATCAACCAAATGTCCTGTTTCCATAAAGAAAGATCCACCTAGAATCAGACTCACAGCGCTAATCCGGCACAAGCTATTTAGATTCAAAAGAGCTACGCTAAGCTATTCTTTTCCTTGGAGCAAAATGACCTTTTATTGAGTTTTAACTGTAAGCAGACACTGTGCTAAAGTCCACTGGCTTCTCTCAAATCCAGAAGTGTCCTTATGACCCAGGTATCATCAGGATTCCTTCTTATAGATAAGAAGACTGAGAATCAAAGAGTGATATCACTTGCCCTGGGTCACCAAGCCAGGTCGCAGCAGAGTCAGGCTTTCTAGATAGCACAGAGGTGTCTAGAACCATCTGATCATCCTAAAGCCATCCTAGAGAAGTGACCTGATTAAATCAGCAGGTTGCTCAAGTCTGCCTACTCAGGACAAGGTGGCAACAGGACCCTGGGCTATTTCAGAGTTGTCTGCTTCCTCTACCTCCCAGGAGGAATGAGGATAAGCCAGATTTGATGGTTCACACCTGTCATCCCAGCGGCTTGGGGGGCTGAGGCAGGAGGATCTTGAGTTCAAAGCCAGCCCCAGCCACTTAGTGAGAACCCAGCTTGTAAAGGTATATTCTAAAAAAAAAAAAAAAAAAAAATTGTCAACAGAGTCTAAGATGAGGACTCTTTTTCTTGGGAGGTGATTGGGCCATAGCACATGGTAGGCAAGCATGTACCCACCAAGCTATAGCCACAGCTCACTGAGGAGTCTACTAGAGACTTCAACAGGCACAGCAGGAATAAGTCACACAAAATCCCATCCTTATGAATGAGTGAAGTGCTGTCTTTTCTAAAGGGCACAGAGAGGTCCACGGGACAGACACACATGATGAAGATTCTGTTTCTGGTGCCCTTTTTCCTCCTATAGATGATACCAATACGGGGACCTCTCACCAACAAACAGAAAACTAAGGTACCTCATCCGAATGCCATGTGTCTTTTATATATTTTTCTTTCTCAACTCGAGCCGTTTCTCTTTAGTATTTTGTGATATCAGTTCTTCAAAGGACCAGAGACACAGACTTGGCATCAGAGATAAGAATCAGCAACTGTGATCATGTCACCCTATACATTCTCTGTAGTCACTTGTTTCCTTGCTGTGCCCAGGTGCTGTGGGAGTGGTCACAGTCCTGGGTCAAAAAAGCATAGCTCCAGCCAGGTGCGGTGGCACACGCCTGTGATTCCTGAAGCTGGGGAGGCTGAGGCAGGAGGATCCTGAATTCAAAGTTAGCCTCAGCAACTTAGCAAGGCCCTAAGCAACTCAGTGAGACCCTGTCTCTAAATAAAATACGGCTCAGTGGTAGAGCACTTGCCTGACATGAAGGAGAATCTGAGTTCCATCCCAACACCAAAAAGAAAAAAAAAAAAAGGCTTTTATGGGACTTCTCACAAAACAAGAATGGCTTTGAACAGAGCCACCAAAAACCAAAAATATTGAGGAGGAACAGGGTGCAAGCTTCACCAGGAAACAAGTTCTCTGACCTTCGGGCATAAAGCCAGGGTTGACAGTCCTGCTGATGGCTGCTTGTGTCTGGGACCACCCTGGCACCTATGACCATGGAAAGAAGCTGAGAAGCATGAGATTGGCAGGGAATACCCTAGAAGAAAAGGGGATGTGGGAGATACTGTCATTCTAGCCAGATGGGACATTTGGCCATCCCCACTGGTCCCCCAACGTCCCAGTCTTTGCAATGCTACAAAGATCTAAGAAAAGGAACTAAGACTCGCATGTCAACTTTTGGAGCACATGTGAAGGCTGCTGTCAATATAAGAGCCAAGTAGGTGGCCCTGCCTAACAGGGTTAATGGCAGGACCAGGAATATAAGGGGACACAGCAAGAGGCGTCCCTGCCCTCCACTTCCCATTTTTACCTCCCCACCCACCTACAGAGAATTAGGGGACACAGGGCTCTCTAGCTATCCCTTCACAATGTAACAACTTCATAGTAGAAGGGGAAATATATTTTAGCATTAGATACAGCAGTAATTGAAATTAGTTACATAAGCTGTGGAAACCTAATCAGGGTTCCTTTTGCTCTGCAAGGCTGTGATTATTACAGTTTTTCTCCTTATCAAGAAAGAATCAGAGCTGGGAGTGGTGGTGCACACCTGGAATCCCAGAGGCTGAGGAGGCTGAGGCAGGAGGATTGAAAGTCAAAGTCAGCCTCAGCAACTTAGTGAGGCCCTAAGCAATTCAGTGAGACCCGGTCTCTAAATAAAAAGAAAAAAAGGTGGGGGGTAAGGATGGGGATCAGTGGTCAAGCACTACTGGATTGACTCCCCAGTACTAAAAAGGAGGAGGAGGAGGAGGAGGAGGAGGAGGAGGAGGAGGAGGAGGAGAAAGAAACAGGGAGGGAGATGGGAACAGGAAAGACAGTGGAGTGAATGGGACAGAACTTTCCCATGTTCATATATGAACACACGACCAGGGAAACTCCACATCATGTCCAACCACAAGAATGGTTAGTTCTACTCCATGTAGGTATAATATGTCAAGATGCACCTGACTGTCATGTATAACTAAAAGGAAAAAATAAAACAATTTAAAAAGAGAGAAACAAAAGCTAAGAAAATCTGCAAACTTGGTAGCTGATGAGTTCTACTGGGCATATCCAGGGCACCCCTGGGAACATGATGCCTGCCCCATCACCAGGCCCTGCCACCCCCCAAGTGTTCTTGGAGTCCCCTTTCTTAAGCACTTGACCTATTTCTGCAGGACTTACTTATGTTTTCCCTTTCAACCTTATAGCTCGTGATTCTTTGCAACCTGGCATTAGAATAACGGTGTTGGCGTTTCTCAGGGAAGACGTATCAGGAGCCCTCCCTCCGTGCCGGCTGCGGGAGTGTCTATGAAAACCATCAGGACGACAGGGAGGGGCAGGGGTGAGACGGGACCCAGGATCCTGACTCTCAGCTGTTCCAAAGGTGAGTGAGGAAATGTCTGAATACATCCTTGATGGGGAAGCTATGGCGGTGGGGGACAGCGACCAAAGGTTTTGGTACTTTCAGGTGATCAAAGGTCTGGGCTGAGGGGCCCAAGGCCACCTGGAGATGTCAGTCTGCCTGCGGTGACAGTGCTGGAGCAATCTCACTTGATGTTCTATGCTATTGCCCAAGGCGGTCAGGGACAGATCTGGGGAACTTAGGACACCATCAGGAATGTTTCTGCCCAAAAACAGTCCCTGCGGCCTGTCTGTGCTACGTGCAGTTTGTCTCATGTTCCCAACACACATCCACCCCCTAAACCTCAACCATTTCTCAATAAGCTACGTATGTGTCCATCAAACATTTTAAAGACACCAGGACAGCCAGGCAGGGTTGCATAGACCTGTAAATCCCAGCCACTTGGGAGGCTAAGGCAGGAGGATTACAATTTTGAGGCTAGTCTAGGAAATCTAGAGAGACTTTTTCTCAAAAATAAAGAATCAAAAAAAAAAAAAAAAAAAAAAAAAAGGACTGGGTGGCTCATACCTGTAATCCCAGCTGTTTTGGGGAGGGTGAGGCAGGAGGATTGCGAGTTCAAACCTAGCCTCAGCAATTTAGCGAGACTCTGTCTCAAAATAAATAAATAAATAAATAAATAGATAAATAAATAAATAAATAAATAAATAAAAATAAATGGGCTGGGATGTGGTTCAGTGGTAAAGCGCCTCTGGGTTCAATCCCCAGTACCTAAATAAGTAAATTTAATTTAATTTGATTTAATAAAAGCCACCAGGACAGAGTGCATTCCACTGTCTGAATTCTTGCCTTTCCTCGTAAGCTTAGTGCTAGGGTAGTATCTTTACAGACTAACTGCCCAGTACACCATGGAGTCTGCCCTTTGTATCTCTTTGGAGTCAGGGTTCCTGGATCCAACCGACCTCATATTAAAAACATTCAAGAGCCAGGTTCAGTGGAGCACACCTGTAATCCCAGTTTCTTGGGAGGCTGAGGCAGGAGGATCGAAGGTCCAAAGCCAACGTCTGCAAAAGCGAGGCGCTAAGCAAGTCAGTGAGACCCTGTCTCTAAATAAAATTCAAAATAGGGCTGGGGATGGGGCTCAGTGGTTAAGTGCCCCTGAGTTCAATCCCCGCCTTCCCCTCCTCGAAAAAAAAAAAAACATTCAGGAAAAACCAAAAACTGCATCTGTACCTAACATGCAAGATTTTTTTCTAGTTATTATTTCCTAAAAGATAGAATATAACAATCCTTTATGAAGCATTTATATTTTATTAGGCATTATAAGTAGTCTGGAGAGGATATAAAATGTTAGAAGGAGATGCATAAACCATATGCACGTACTACACCATTCTCCGTAAAGGACTGGGCATTTGCATCTGCAGATTTGGGTATCTGTCTGGGATCCTGGAACCAATTCCCTATGGTTACCAAGAGGGCAGTGTGCTGAAAAGTTTGCAACCTTTTATGGGGGGGTGGGGAGTCAACTTATATAATCACTTGGCTTTGGTTGGATATTAATGCCACCTAGAAACTGAGATGAGAATAAATATCTGAGTGGAATCCAGGGAAATGTATCTCAGCCGGAGGGGAAATTAGCTGTTCTCCCTCCAATCTTTCATTGCTGGGCTGCTAGTTCAGAGAGCACACAGTCAATGCTAATATGCATGGTTCAAAATCTTCCTGTCTTTTCTTGTTCCCTCCTCCTGCCCATCTCTGGGCAAAGAAATGACTCACAAGTGCCACCATGAAAGGATGAATACAACACAGATATTGGCTAACATGCAAATGGTAGACAACAGCAAGGCTGGGCATTAGGAATGACTACAATTATATTTGATGGTTTTCTGAAAATTGAAGTTATTTTTGTACTACTCTAAGATTTATTCAGATGGGAGTCCAGGGACTGAGGTAGAGAAATGTGATGGTTATGAACACGGTTTTGGGACTAGTCGGAACTGGTTTGTCTACTGCCACATATTCCTCAGTTTTCTTATGTAAGATACTTAGCTGGGTGCAGTGGTGCACGTCTGTAATCCCACCAGCTAGGGAGGCTGAGACAGGAAGATCGAGAGTTCAAAGCCAGCCTCAGCAACTCAGTGAGGCCCTAAGCCATTCAGCATCTTCTTTCAAATGTCTCCTTAACAGAGACTTCCCCAAACTTTCTTAAAATAATAGTTCCTATCCTCTCTCTTCCCTACTATGCCCTATCCATTTTTCCTTCCGCCTATAGCACTTATTTCCTCCTTTCATGAAATATATTTAATTCCTCTTGTTTTGTTATTTACAGGTCTCCCCCCACTCTAGAATATAGGCTTGATGAATTCAAGTTTTTCTGTGTGTGTGTGTTTGTTCAATTGCCTGGTGTATGGAAACGCTCGACTAATGTAATTCACAAACTAATGCATCCAATAATAGTCCAGGACCTAAAGCCATTTATCCCACCATAATACATAAGGATGAAGTAAAGATTCTGCCCAATGCACCGTTTATCATAAAGACCAGGTAAGTAATTATGGTACTCTCTATCTAATCTCCTGTGTCCCAAACTGAGAGAGTACTCTTATGGCTTAAAATTTAATTCATAACTGCACAGCTACGTAGATCACAGGTGACATTTAGGAGGAAGGTCATCTGAGAATGTAACATCAGACAAACAAATAAGTCACAGAAGCTGGGAACTCGAAATACTACGCCACCTTGGAAAAGCCAGGAGAGCACTGAAAGTTCAGCTCAGAGCCACTGATCTTGCCAGGACCCCGATGCCACACAGTGTCTTCCAGACGGAAAAACCACAGCAGACAGACTGAAGATAGACTGCAAAGAAATGACATACATAAGACAGAGTTCTAGCTAGGCTCAGTGGTGCATGCCTGTAATCCCAGTGGCTCTGGAGGCTGAGGCAGGAGGATCGCAAGTTCAAAGCCAGCCTCAGCAAGAGCAAGGCCCTAAGCAACTCAGTGAGACCCTGTCTATAAATAAAATACAAAACAGGGCTGGGGATGGGGCTCAGTGGTTAAGTGCCCCTGAGTTCAATCCCCAATTGGGGGTGGGGGGAAGCAATGTCCTCCTACTTCATGCCATTCTTTACAAAGCTGATCACTGGTGCCAAAATGCAGACTGTCTGCCCATCACTGGGGCACATAGGCACACCCTGACTTCTTCCTCCCTCCCAGTTGAGTGGTGCTGCTAGATGTTCAGATTCACAGCCTGGAAGGACAATTGCACACCGACTTCTGGCTCATCCTTGAAAACCTCATTTGGATCTGGGAGCCCTGCATGCCTGCCTGGGATCTCATGCAACGTTTCGCAGGAATGTGAACTCTCCAGAGAGCAGAACTTCTAACGGCTCTGCTGTCATTACACACAGAGTTGGCAACTGTCCCTTTAACTCTGACTTCTGAATGGGACACCTGCCTGTCCTCACCAGAGGCTCCAATTTTGGCCCAAGTTCAGTTGAGATAATCCTTTGAGATCAGGGAGGGGGCGGGGGAGGGTTAGGCTGTGCCTGGTAAGCTGGCCCTGACCTCCCTGGTCACTACCTCTAGATCCCAGGAGCACTTCCTGCACAATATGTCATCACCAAAACTGTCCCCAGGCATTGCTGTAGGCCTACAGGAGGGTCAAAATCACCGCTCATTGAGAACCACTGAACTATCCCTAAGGTTCTCAGGAGTGACTTAGTTTTAAGTCATAGCTTCTTTATGTTGGGAGTTTCAAAAAGCCTTCCACGTATCAATGCAGCCAGGTCAGGGGCTCAGGGCTAACAGGTGCGGAGGCTACCAGGGGGGTTATGGAGAAGGTGTGTGTCCACCGGGAAATCAGTTCCCACACACGACAATAAAGATCCCGGTCACAATGAACAAACGTGTTCTTTGGGACAGCACTTCCTCCTTGACGTCATGTTTGTGACCTCCAGATATGTCAGGTCTGACTCAAACACAGCCAAGGACAAGGAGAGAGGGACCTCAAGGGTGAGTCCTGCAAATAGCAATGCAGGGATTGAGGTTATTTATTTATTTATTTATTTTTTGTTAGGCTCCAGGAAAACTAACAGCATACATTTTTGGAAAAAGTCTTTAGTTTTCAAAGGAATGTGGAGTTTGGGTAGCAATGGGTTGAAAAAAAAATATGAGGGGGAGCTCTTCATATGATCTGATATTTACTGGAATTTAATAGTAAGACTCGCAGTGAAAGCCAGGAATTGGCGTTATTCCCAGAGACATTTTATTTCAGTTGCCTGGGTGGGAGGAGAGACAGGGAGGAAAGGAGAAGACCAGGAGAGAGAAAATCGTGGGGAAAAAAAGAAAAAATCAATGAAAAAGTAGAAGAGATCTGTTTCTCTTGTGCTGTGACTGCAACAGCTACTCCTCTTATTATCGTTACAGTGCAAATCTGGGATTAAAAACAGCTTCCTAAAATACGTCAGAATTATTTTGGGGGGCGTACTAGGAATTGAACCCAGAGGTGCTCTACCATGGAGCCACACCCCCCAGCCTTTGTTAATTTTTTGAGACAGGGTATCTAAGTTACTTAGGCCTTCGCTAAATTGTTGAGGCTGGCCTCGACCTCATGATCCTCCTGCCTCAGCTTCCCAAGCTGCTGGGATTACAGGCCTGTACCACCGTACCTGGCCCAAGTCAGAAATTTACAAATACTATAATAAAACCAGCTCTGTTATTCACTCCCTTGGGAAAGAAAATACATACTCTGAAAATATATATATATATATATATATATATATATCTTAAATTTTAACAAATAACTTATTTTGAAAAATTTCCAACTTAAAGAATATTGCAAAAACATCACAAAGGTCTCCCTTATCCCTTCCAAATGGGATACCAGAGGCTCCAATTTTACCAACCTTGCTCCTCCTGCCTCTATATTCATTATTTAGTCTTTTTCTGAAAAACTGGAGAGCAAATCATAAACCTAATATCCCATCATCTCCAAAACTTTGGTCTCCAAAACTTTGCAACATGAATATCATATAACTAAGTCAAGGTATAGAAGGATCCTATGTCTTTTTTTTTTTAATGATTTCCTCCATTAAATTTTTTTTTAATTTCTAGATTAGTGATAAGAAGCTCAGCTCCTGAGTAGCTGAGCTCATTTATTCATTCATTTGTTTAACATTTATGTCTGCCCACGTAAAGTATATCATGCCCCTTAACTGTGGGCATGGTATGCCAGAGGAAATTAAGGTTTGGAGCAGTTAAATAAATCATTTGGCCAGTAAGTTTGTCACTTAACCCTTGATGGGATCTGTCTACATTTCCTCCCTTTTGTCTTCGCTAAGAAAAAGAAAGCAAATCCCTCCTGTTTTTTTTTTTTCTTTTTTTTTTCTGTTATCCTTCTGTTCACCTTAGCAAGTTCCCCAACCATAAGCATGTCTTGTCATTCGCTGGCCACATGGGCCAACAAACACAGCAGGAGTTGGGAGGATGAAGGGGAAGGGGAGGAAGTGGAGTCAGTCTAGGAGTCTCAGGGGCTGAAGGTTTACCAGTGGGAGTGAACTGGACTTCACATTGCTAAGAGTTCGAATCCTCCCGTTCCTGTTAGCTCACGAAAAAGTCTGGGTGACATTTTGATGCATGGAGGGGCAGGTTTTATTTCAATCTGAGCGTTATTAGTGTGAGGCCATTTTCAATAAATTTTAATTTCATTATTTTTTGTTAATTTGTTTGTAGTGCTTCAGCACCTTGCTCCTCTCCCTGAAGAATCTGACCACCACCACCACCATCTGCAAAAATCTCCTAAGTGGCTCTAATCAAATCTGATCTGTCTACCTAATTACCTAGATACCTACTGGGAAGCATTTACATTTGTTTTCTTGATTTTTTTCTGTTCCTCTTCATATATTAAAATGTCAGAAATAGCAACCCCAAAGGGTGCTTAATAAATACCAGATGAGTTTCTCTTGAAATCTTGTTAAGACCTCTGATAACTTGCACTTCCCTTGGTTTAATTTTTTATTTTTTAGATACCAGGGATTAGTATTTCATTTAGAGACAAGGTCTTACTGAGTTGCTTAGGGCCTCACTTTTGCTGAGGCTGGCTTTGAATTCATGATCCTCCTGCCTCAGCCTCCTGAGCTACTGGGATTGCAGGTGTGTGTCACTGTGCTCCGCCCCTCAGTTTATTTTTAAGAGCAAGGATTTTCTCATATTTATCTTTAATTTTCTTGGGTTACCCCATGAGCAAAGTCTGCAAATGACTCCAGAATGTTTGAAATCATTACAATCTGGCACGACAAAAAAAAAAAAAAAATCTTAAATTGTGACTTCAAAGTCAGAAAATTCTGTGTTCAAATTCAGGTAGAGCTATTCCCCAGCAATGTGATCTAGGATCAACTAATTTCTCTGATAGTGTTGACTTCAACAAGTATAGAGGAGTCAATTAGACAACGTGGGTGAATTGCTTAGCATAATCTCTTGCCCAAAGCAAAAGATCCACAATTTAAGTGATATATGAAAAACTCAAAGTCCTCCCTATAATTCTGGAGGACACGCACTAAGTGGGTGAAAATCAGTTCTTTTGTGGATTACTGCAACTATCAAACTTTGTGAGCTACTTCAGAAGAAAGTGGCTTAGGGAGAATGATTTGAATTATTTTTCTTTTTGGTGCTTAGACAACATGAGAAGGAGCTTCATAGACCAGAAAGAGCTTCAGACCACCTGACTGTAGGATTATAGTTTAGTTCAGGATGAGGGGCGTGGGAGACCGTCAAACAAACAAACAAACAGCTCTATCTGGCCACTAGAAAAAAGAATCGATGACATCACTCATTTGTGGCTAATGCTGTTCCATAAATTTAGATTTCTGGGGTCCTCAACCTGAGGTGACTGAATGAACCCATAAGGGTTTACTGAACACTGAAAAGGTTGAGGATCGCAAAGTTAACAGATGACAAGCTCTCTGGGCTTGGTGGCACATGCCTGTAATCCCAGTGACTCGGGAGGTTGAGGCAGGAGGATTGAGAGTTCAAAGCCAGCCTCAGCCACTTAGAGAGGCCCTAAGCAACTCAGGGAGACCCTGTCTCTAAATAAACTACAAAATATGGCTGGGGAAGGGGCTCAGGGGTTAGCACCCCTGGTTCAATCCTTGCTACTGCCCCTCAACTAAAAAAAAGCAAAAATAGATGAGAAGATCCGTGCTGGAGGAGACACTGCCTCAACTCTGAATCTTCTGATGGCTCCTTAAAACAGAACCCTACAAAGCTAAGTTGCTCCATGTCACATCCAGGAAGTGCTGTCTTCCTAAAACTTTTCCTGCGAGGAGAGAACTGTCTCTGGGAACTGCAGAGGTATGGTAGCCACCTGATGCTCTTCCCTTCTGCCTTCTGCTGAAAGCACCCATCCAGCCGTGCCCTTTCGACCCACTGCACACATAAACCTGCTTTCTCCTTAAATGAACTTACTGCCACCGTGAACTTGAACTGTGAGATACACCGAGAGGAGAGTTTGTTTTAACAGCTGCTTTGACAATGAAGCCTTGCATCTCCTCCTCTGGGGACAGCTGGTCCCTACAGCCTGTCTTTTAGCTGATCTCTGATTTCCCTCCTGCCAGCTGTCAGGGAACACCCACCCACGTTTTACTAAACGAAGGCCCAAAACACAGGGTCCAGTCGCTGATGGCTGGATGAGAGGGCATCCTACACAGAGACCTCCTAAATGCTGACGCAGGGGATTTCTCCTCCATTTATTTTTGTAAGCTTTGTTTTTGTGGCTAGTGCATGGTTAACTGCTGAGATATACCTCTGCCTGAGGTCACCCTGTCCAATATGGTAGCCACCAGCTAGAGGGGGCTGCTTAAAATGAAGAGTAATCACATTAAATAAAATTGTAGAGGTGTAGTGTTTCCTTCTCACTTGAGCACATTTGAAGGGCTTGGCATTAGCAATCTGAGGCTGGTGGCTTCCATGTGGAAAAGCAAAGCCACAGAACAGGCCCATCACATGGGAGTTTATTGGACTGTGTGGGCCACAAGGCGTGATCTCTTTCTTATGAGAGACAGCGGATGCAGATCTTGGTAAGAACGACAGGTTTCTGGGGTTGGCTTTTGTGTTATCTTCCTTACTACCCAATGAACCTCCTTATCTTGGCTGCCCATTTTATATTTCAGAAAGTTCTGGAAAGGGAAGTTGGGGTCTTTAAAAAACACCCTTGAAAATGAGCAAGCTTGAGAGAAAGCATCAAGATGCAAAGAGGGTGGTGGAGAAACCCACACATTCCAGATCTTTTTATTGGTACCCATCAAATAACAAAGGGGAAATGTACCCTCAGGCCACAGCTTCCACAGCTGCAGGAACCTGAGGACCCCAGCAAGGAGGAGGCAAAGTCAAGTTCACCCTGGCTTTGGCTCTCAGACCACTGAACTCACATTGCAATTCCTTTTCTTTTTGGTACTGGAGATTGAACCCAGGGGTGCTTAACTACTAAGCCATATCCCCAGCCCTTTTTATATTTTATTTAGAGACAGGGTCTTGCTAAGTTGCTCAGGGCCTCACTATGTTGCTGAGGCTGGCCTCAAATTTGTAATCCTCCTGCCTCAGCCTCCTGAGCTACTAGAGGCTAATTAATATTTTTTGAACAAGCGTCATCAGCATCAGGCTGTATATTCTTATTAGCAATTTTTATTTTTATGGTGGTGGTGGGGCTGTGAGGGAAAGAAAAGTGTCAGTGCTTGAATCACACGATTTTAGATTTCTTCAATTATTACTAAATGTTCCCTTTTTTCCATTAGAAGCTCTGACTTGTTTGTGGCTATATCTTTAGCACCTAGAAAAGTGCCTGTCCCACAGTAGGCACTTTAAAAGCATTTGTTGAAAAATGAATATCTTTATTTTTAAAGGAATGATGGGAGAGTTTTATTCCTGCATCCTATCCCCCCACAGAATAAATCTTCCGGATGCTTTGCTATAACCTCCAGGGTTCCCTCCCTGCTCATGAGGCTCAGCCTCCCCCTCCACATTCCAAAGTGGCCGTTCCTTTCAATTCCAGAAGGACAGCACCAGGACAGGAGCTGGGGAGAAGACACACTCCTTGGGGTCCAAGCACCTCCTACCCTTTCTCCCTGCACCGACTTTGGACTTTTAAGACTCATGAAAACAGAAATCAGTCCAGCTACCAGGAAGCAGCTGTCCAAAAGCAAAAACAGAGTCCAGTAGGCACACAATCACCGTGGGGACAAGAAAGAGGGTTTCAAGACTGCTAAGTTTTGTCTCCAGTGAAATCCATGCAGTCGCTTGTTCACAGTGTTCTAAACACACAGGAGGGGAGGGCTTTATAAAGTCTTAAACTACACTAAATTCAGAGAAATGCTGTAGTTCTATAGGTCATATTGTTTTGGCATTTTTCTTCTTTTTGGGGGGGTGGGGTAGGGAGGAGGGAACTGGGGTTGAACCCAGGGGTGCTTAACCACTAAGCCACATCCCCAGCCCTATTTGTGTTTTATTTAGAGACAGGGTCTCACTGAGTTGCTTAGGGCCTCCCTAAGTTGGTGAGGCTGGCTTTGAACTCATGATCTTCCTGCTTCAGCCTCCTGAGCTGCTGGGTGTCATATTCTTCTGATTTTTAAAAAAAAAAAAATCTTATCATTTATACTCCACACTGACACAGCCAAATAATGGGCTCTTTTTGTATTATTCAAAGTGCTGGGGCTGGGGCTCAGTGGTAGAGCATTTGCTTCTCACGTAGAAGGCACTGGGTTCGATCATCAGCACCACATAAAAATAAATAAATAAAATAATGGTATTGTGTCCATCTACAACTAAAAATTAGTTTTGAAAAAGTGCTAGCAAGCAAGATGTTTAAAATATGTCTTCGTTTTTATAAAAATATATTTACAAAAAACACATGCTTAGTGTGACATCTTTTCATGGTGACAGGCTTGATATCATTTCCTTTAATCTGACTCAAATTGTATCTTTAACAGGTATGAGAGGGATGTTTTCTTATTCCCTAAACTTGAACAAAAGTTTTCATAACTGCTCATTTGGGGAATTTATCAATTGGTGTACTAAATTGGGATTTTCTATTGGAATCAATTGGACAATGTCAAAATTATTTAATATTGTTAAAGTTAGGTGATGTTTAAATTTTACTGAATATCAACATAAGCCTCAAGCATGGTGGTGCACACCTGTAACCCTAGCAGCTCAGGAGGCTGGGGCGGGAGGATCGAGAGTTCAAAGTCAGCCTCAGCAACTCAGTGACATCCTAAGCAACTCAGGAAGACCCTGTCTCTAAATTAAACATACAAATGACTGGGGATGTGGTTCAGTGGTTAAGGGACCTGGGTTCAATCCTTGTTCCCCCCCCCCCAAAAAAAAAGTTCATTCTGAAATCTGGGCTTTTTTTCCCCCACTGAAGTAGGATTAATAGATTAATACAGTCAAGCTACTGACATGAGGTCTTCTCACTAACACAGATCATCACATAATCTAGAAACTTCCTTACAGCACCTCCCCAGGGGATAGCAAGATGGTTGATGTGATGTGTACACTGGACAAGACACATAGCAAATGCTCAGTAGAATTTAAGTATTACCATCATTTGCTTTTGGAATGGTTTTTGGTACCTTAGGAAAAATATTCTAACGCTCATAGGAACTCCTTTATTTTAGTCCTTTCATAGTCAAGGATCATAGTCAACTATAGGGCAATATGGAGGCTCAGGAGGGGAATGAGTTACCCATAGGCCTTTTGGGTCATTTTTATGGTTTACAAATAAATATATATTTTTGCAAAAGGTAGGCTCTCTTGAGACTTCCCAGTTTATTGGGATAATATTTTTTTTAAATAAGAAATGCTTTCTGAACTATATTGTAGGTAAACAAGAAACAAAATTGACAAATTTTATAAAGCCTTTGGCAGTTATATGAACAAAGAATAAGGTGCGATCAAATCTATGCACATTGTTTGCTTCTTCCTGTACCTAGCTTCTCTTATGTGTTCAGAACAATTTCTCCTAACTAGTTTTATTTTTTTTTTTATCTTCTGGCTATGTTTCATCATTATCTACAAATTCAACAAATGGAGCATTCATATTTCATAGTGGAAACTCAATGAATCAGGACAACAGTATTGGAAAAGAAAAAATACCCAACAAATTGTTAAGCCTCATATATTTTTTGTTTATGTAACTAAGTATCATTTCCAATTCAGAAATATTTTTGAAAGTATCTCTTTAAAAATACACACTTGAAACTATCCAATTACATAAAGCTTGACTCTTGGCTACACAGATTGGAGGGGAAAGGGTGCAGTGGTACAGGTTGGAAGGAATTTACAAAATTAAAATGTATCTTTTTAAAACTGGAAGAAACATATACATTCATTTCTAATTCACACAGCCTACTTGCCTTTACAGTCTGCTCATAAACACTGATTTTTTAAACATGGTATATAAAATTAAATAACATGGAAAATAAATATGCTTTATTATATAAACATAGAAATCTGTACTGCTCAAAATATTCAGAAAATACTAGGTGTGGCTGCTTAAAACTGTCCAGGAAATACGGTCGTGCTATTTACAATCTTTATTTTCTTCTAGAGACAGGTGTCATGAGGTGATAAAACACTGATGCAAAACATTTTTCTCTTCCTACCTATGGGAAGCTGCAAACTTGAACATGAAAATGAGGTAGACACAATTCATCAGTTGGCCAGGCAGAAACCAAAGCACGATCCTTCACGAGCTCATAAATTCTCATTATGAGGGTTGACAAGCAGTATTCTAAAGCACCTGAAGCAAGGCTCAGAGAACACATACTTTTAGGTTGGTCACGAAAAACCCCAACAAGCCATGTCTCCTAAGGAGAACCACCATCTCCAAGTTGATTGGCAGGGAGATACACAGGGCCAAGCAGAGAAACGCCATAGAACCATCTGGAGCCATAGCACCACCCAGCAGAACTTGCTGCGTGAGCTATCTGGATGGGTGAGCTTTCTCTAGATGGCTCTTGAGTTTTAGCTGATTTCTACTTTGGCTGGAGAGCATCAAGCTTTCTTTACAATCTGCCGTTCTAATCATGGGGTATGTGCATTCATGACACGACGTCTACCTCTTGGCTTCAGGAGTACACTCAAAGGCACAGTGGTTGGAGAACCTTATTTCAAAAATGAACATGGCCAAGGGAGAGTCCAAGGAGACACACACACACACACACACACACACACACACACACACACAATATTTTGGTTCTGGGGATTGAACCCAGAAATGCTTCCCCAGCCCTTTTTATTTTTTATTTAGAGTCAGGGTCTCACTAGGTTGCCTAGGGCCTCGCTAAGTTGCTGAGGCTGGCTTTGAACTTGCAACCCTCCTGCCTCAGCCTCCAGAGTCACTGGGATTATAGGCTGGCATCACCATGCCCAGGTTCCAAGGACATATTTTCAAAAGGACAGAAAAGACTGAATCATGATTCTTAAATCTGCAATGATGTGAGTCAGAGCCAACCATCTGTCTAAAGTGGACCCTTGAACTTCAAGTTCACTGAAGCTTCATTTTGGAGACTCTGGAAGCCAAAGATAACAGTGATTTTTGGGCTTTCTCACCTAGATATTGCTCTTTAGTAGCAAGCGCTGGAGTAGGCTATCTCCACTGCGACCTTGGAGAAGGCTTCCTTTGACCTTGGGGGAAGCCACCTCACTCAGTGTAGCTGATTCTTGGCATGAGAGCGTCTATGTGTGGAAGTCCTTGGGAAGAGAAAAAAACCCTGCAGGAACCTTTCCTACTCCCAAACTCTAATAAATCTAAGTTGCCTTCTGTTAAAAGCAATATATTAGTGCCTCAAATGTACGTTTTATTGTGAATTCCACTGTTGGTGACAATGATCAAGCACCGTAGGAGTGACTTTATGGCTATGAACACATTCATTGAGGTATGCTTAATTCAGAATCACTAAGATGTTGTATACCAAAGCATCCACCACCATGGAAATAGACAGAAGAGGAAAATTTTTTTAAAAAATTAAAAAAAAAAGAATCTGAAAGACTATCCTCTCACACATCTAGTTAGGAAAAGTAATATATTACAAATGTATCTTTTTCCAGAAAATACTTTTGATTTAATTTAAAAAAAAATCACAACTTAAAAGCCTTGCAGAAGTGGCCTTGCCCTTAAGACGTTAGAGGTGTTGAAAGAGACATTCAGATAATGATCACTGTACCAAGGGAGTGTTAGACATCACACAGCCCGCACACAGAGTTTACAACTCCACCGACTTGTTCTGCAGTGCCAGAGCACTGGGGTCTGACTCTCTCTCCCTCTTTCCTCCTCCTTGGCATTTCAGAAAATCGTACACAGGCCCAAGAAGAACTATATTAAATAAACGTCATGTCTTCAGTTAAGATAATCAGCAGTTCATATTTTACAATTTAAGCATGTAAGCTCTTAAAATATCTATGGGGGCGGGTGGTGATCCTGTGCAGAGAAGGAAAAAAAAAAAGCCATACTAAGAATACATTCAAGTAAGAGAATTCTGTGGAAATTAATCTATATGTACATAAGTGTGGATGTTCACGTACGTAGGTGTGTACATGGATGTACACATGCATAGAACCCTGGCAAGATGCCATTTTCCCAAGGAATACTTCATAGAAAAAATACAGAACAATCTAAGGAATTAGAGCATGGGAAATACAAATTTCTGTTTTTCTTTTTTTTTTTTTCACCCAGTTACAGGAATATGTAACAAGGAGTCTCATGTTTTTTGGTGAAAATTAGTGACATTCTTTTTTTTTGGTACCAGGGATTGAACTCAGGGGAGCTCTACCACAGAGCCACATCCCCAGCCCCTTTTGTTATTTTATTTTATTTTGAAGTAAGGTCTTTCTAAGTTGCTCAGGGCCTTGCTGAGTTGCTGAGGCTGGCCTCAAGCTCATGATCCTCCTGCCCCAGCCTCCAGAGCCATAGGATTATAGGCGTGGGCCACCATGCCTGGTGACATATTTCTTTTTGGAGGGCTAGGAGGCTTTTTGAAATGTGACTCTGGTGTTGGTGTTACTACTGGTAGAGATGAAAATGGAATAAGTTTGAGCGGGAACATTTCATGGAAAATATCATGAAGTCCGTGATAAGGGAAGCTGGACATGTGGGGATGTTCCCAACACCCTGAGGTCATCTCTCGTGCTCTTCAGAGCATGCACCTGGGGAGGGTGCCATTACTGGACACAGACGTGCTCCCAGGGAACTGTCCATGTGACTCAGGGTGACATTTCTTAAACTCTGGAATACAGCTCAGTGATACAGTACCAGTTGAGATAACCCTTCTCAATTCTAGATTTCTACCTAACAAAAGTACAGTGGTCACAGAGCTATTTCTGCAGACACAACCTCAGACACTGAAAACCTTGGTTTCCAGAAGCATCCACAGGTATCAACCATGTCAATTCAATGAATGTGCTTTTCAGCTGGTTTCAGGGTTGTTTAAGTCTTTTCCTCAGAGTCACAGTGAACAAAAAAGGCCTTCTGGATAGGACCTGATACAATACTAAGTTCAACTTCAGTGCAATTAACGTATTGACCAGAATGTTTGCCCTAGCTCTATGAACCAGCCGCAATGGCTCCATAGCTTGTGGCACAAGCTAGCCAAGGTGATATGGGACACAGTTGAGCCTTCTGTTTGCCAAGAGCTGCCCTAGAAGTTTGCAGAGTGTCACCTACGGTGGCAAACCTGCCTCACCATGTCAGCTGCTGGCTGAGCAGTGAGCAGAGACCAGACGAAAAAAAAAAAGTCTCCAACAGGCTTCCTGTCTGGGCAGAAGAACATTCCAGACACCTTGAAAGGCCCCAGGTCACTGATTCCACTGGGGGTCATTCATCTTTTCATAATGACTTCAGTCTATTTGGTGGGCCCAGGCTTTGTGACGACTGTGGTTGAGTTGTACCCCGAATGACAGGGAAGCGAACTATTAGTCATTGAAGGAAAAAAAACTGCAGAGGCCTCAATAAGCAGAAATGGTCCCCCAGCGTCAACGCTACGGTAGCTTAGAAAGGAGAGAGTGTCTGCTAATGAGCTGTCACTATCTAGGGACATGGTTCTTCTAGAAAAGGAAGCTACTTCTTGGCACCAGGTCCTGTATGAGGTACACGGATTCTTGTGATGTCACCTCTGGCCATGTCGCAAAAATGTTAATGCTACTGTCAGTGACTCGGAGAGGATGACACACTACTCCCCAGGACGGCCTCTAGGACACCCTCGCCAGGGGACACTGATGTCACAGGGACCGCACCAGAACACCCTGGGATTGGAGAGTTTGGGGAACAAACAGGAATAGTTAGGGCCGTACCGAGCTCCAAGCGCCAGTACTCCAGGCGGCGTCTTGGGGACAGGCGTGTGTGTTACACTGCTCACGATCTGGAGGCTTGTCAAGGATTTCACAGCTCAGATCTGGGAAGCGTTCGCCGTTGGACCGCTGACAGGCCACCAGTCGCGTCCGGCTCCCTCCACCACATGGCTTTGTGCACTGCAGAGAGGACAGCAGACATTGCAGTGATTTTGTCTGAATGGCCAGCGACAGATTTTCTTTCCCATAAGGAACCTGTCTTAGCCAAACTCGATGACAGCATTGGACAAGGTGACTCTGACAGCTAGAGCCAGCGGTCACCGCAGCAATACTATCTTACAGTGGACCCAAGTCCTCCTCCCTGGGTGGTAGGGGTCACTCACTGAGGGCTTCCCCATACCTGAGAGGGGTTTTGTATCCATTATCTCCTCAGGGGCAGAGTATAACATTTGCCCCGCTTAATATTTGGGGCCACTGAGGTTAAGGAGTCAATTAACTTGATCAAAGTTAATTTATGAACAAATGGCTGGGGTAAAATTCAAAATCTAAAAACATAAACAAAGCTGGGTGCAGTGGTGCACATCTGTAATCCCAGTGGCTCAGGAGGTTGAGGCAGGAGGATCAAGAGTTCAAAGCCAACCTCAGCAAAAGCGAGGCCCTAAGCAACTCAGCGAGACCCTGTCTCTAAATAAAATACAAAATAGGGCTGGGGATGGAGCTCAGTGGTCGAGTGCCCCTGAGTTCAATCCTTGGTACCCAGGAAAAAAACAAAAAATAACAACAACAAAAAAAAAACCCAACTATTCAAAATTAAATAAAGGAAATAATGACTTAGCCAGTTTTATTTTCTGGCAAACATGTTATTTTATTTTTTAAAAATAGTGCCTGGAACCCAGGGCCCCACACATGCTAGGCAAGTGCTCTCTACCACTGACCTACTTCCTTAGTCAGACTCCACCTTCTGGCAACTTCTTTTTATTTTTAGGTACAGGGGATTGAACTCAAGGTCCCTTAACCACTGAGCTACACCCCCAGCCAGCCCTTTTTATTTTTTATTTTGAGACAGAGTCTCACTAAATTGCTGAGTCTGGCTTTGAACTCACCATCCTCCTGCCTCAGCCTCCCGGGTTGCTGGGATTACAGGCGTGCAGCACCGTGCCCAGCTATTTTCTGGCAATTTCTAAGCTGTCACCAACCTCTGATGATTTTCTGACTCTAATCTCTTTAGACCTTTATGATGCTAATGTATTTTACTCTCTCTCTCTGAATCTTAGGACAAGGATGACTTGCCCCTGGGATGAATAAGCAATGGGGTGGGAGATGTTGGCTCAGACTCCTGGCGGGACTCAAACTTCTGAGGCAGGAACAAGTCGCATTTCTTGGACAGTACTGCTGTGCTCACATCCAGGGACCCTGACAGTCAGTTCCCCTGCTGTGTGAGGCCAGATCTCCCTAGAATCTGGAAGGATCACTCTGTGCTGACAGCTCACGTCCCAAAAATGCCTGCACTCGGCTGGTGTGGGTCCAATTACAGAAGCTTAATCGCGGGTCCCAGAGGACAGGGGTTTTGCAAGGAGTTCTGGGAAACCCACAATCCACCAGGCTCTGAGCCTCCCTCCCCCTCCCTTCCCTTCGGGGAAGCTCTCCAGGATGACGTAACTGTGGATGACAGTCAGCCAAAGCCCCTGCTCTGCCTGCCACTACCAGGTGGCGCGAATGGAATCAGGGGAGGTGGGTGCCACTGCCCTCAGCCAGAGCACGCATCAAGGGGCCCGCAAGCTGGTTTCTCATTCCTCCTCTTGGCTCTGGGGTCTCCCAGGTGCTAACTGACATTTTTCATTTCATAAATTTTACAGTCCAGACAGAACGGCTCGATGAGCTTTAAGTAGGTGCTCTTCCTGTGGATTTAGCAGGAGAGAGCTGTATTCTTGGTTAAACGCAAAACCAGAAGCTTCTCAACTCCACCATTAAGTGCAACAGGGACTCAAGCTCCCCTTCATAACAGTACCACGAAGGATCATGAAGATTTTTAACATTAATGATGTCAATTATTATTTTGGGGGGGATACCAGGGATTGAACTCAGGGGAACTCAACCACTGAGCCACTTCCCCAGCTCTATTTTTTATTTTATTTAGAGACAGGTCTCACTGAGTTGCTTAGGGCCTTGCCATTGCTGAGGCTGGCTTTGAACTCATGATCCTCCTGCCTCAGCCTCCCAAGCTGCTGGGATTATAGGCAGGCACCACCGTGCCCAGCTAAAAGCATCCATTTTTTAAAAAAAATCATCAAAGATTAGTTAATCAATAACTTAAACCAGCATTTATCAACATTTTCTCCTAATCTGCCTTCTGTATGTGTTCAAGCTGTCTCTTATTGGTTATAAGCAAATTGTTTAAATAAGAACAGCACGAAGCCAGGTTTCCTAATGTATCCCAAACCCAGAAGTTTCTATTCAAGCTGGTTCTTGTTCCTTATAATACAAACGATGACACGATTCCTTCAGAGGAACAGGGACGGGTGGTTTGTCCTCACCTCTCCCCAGTTGCCGTAAGCCCACTGGGGACAAGGACCGGATTCGCAGGCCCTCTGCTCGTCGGGTTTGATTCTCTCCACACAGTCGTTTGCAGTGTATCCGTTTTCATCCTGACACACCACGACTCGCCGCTGGGCCCCTCCGGCACAGGTACTGGAACACTAACACACGGGTGACAAGTTAACCCTCAGCACCACCTCCGCTGGAGAGACAAGCAGCAACTGGCTGCAACTCAGACAATGTGACAGAAACTGTTCCTGAGCATCTGCAACCAGGACAAAGCAGCTGGGGACCTCTTTTTTTTTTTTTTTTTTGTAACTAGGATTGAACTCAGGGTCATTTAACCACTGAGCCACATCCCCAGCCCTTTTTTATATTTTATTTAAAGACAGGGTCTCACTGAATTGCTTAGGGCCTCGCTAAATTGCTGAGGCTGGCTTTGAACTCGAGATCCTCCTGCCTCAGCCTCCCAAGCTCATGAGACTTCTAAATTAGTCCCATTTATTGTCCCCCTTAATTTCTCTGCAAGGTGGGGTGGAGTGGGTGGGGGAGGGGAGGGTCAATGGACATCATAGTTTATTTGGAGATTCTTCTTTTTGTGCACTGCTGGGGAGTGAACCCAGGGCCTTGTGCATGCCAGGCAAGCGCTCTGCCAACTGAGCTCTCTCTCCAGTCCCTTTGGAGATTCTTTTCAAAATTTGGAGAGTTTAGTTGGAACCAACGTTGGACGTCCCTTTCAACACAGAGGTCAAATTACTGGCTTAATGAATTGCCACTTGTTGAAATGATGCTTCCTCAGGACCTCACTCAGTTACTGCAGGAGGCAGCCTCGAGTGTCATTGAGACAGGACTCCCTTGAGTTCAATGGCTTCATGGGAACAAGATAGATATGTTTTGTTCATTTAATTTTTTTACTTCCCCAATGAACTTAGTTGAATTTGTCTTGAGGAGCCTGTCTTTGGGCACTTCAATCTAACACACTGATGGCTGAGGTTGGCATTCCCCCCCCCATTTCCCACACAAGCTGCTCAGCTCTCTCGAGAAGCCGCACCTGGAATGTTTTGTGTTCCCATGATTTCCTTACCCTTTTAGCCCAGAGTGATTGCCTGCATCCTTTACTCTGCCCCTTCAGTTATAAAATGGGTTTGCCTCCAAAATAACCATCTGGCCCTGGGAGCTATGTCATTTTTACAAATTATCAAGTTGCACATGGCATTTGCAATCTTTTTTTTGGGGGGGGGGTACTGAAGATTGAACTCAGGAGCACTCAGCCACTGAGCCCCATCCCCAGCCCTATTTTGTATTTTATTTAGAGACAGGGTCTCACTGAGTTGCTTAGGGCCTCACTTTTGCTGAGGCTGGCTTTGAACTTGGGATCCTCCTGCCTGAGCTGCTGGGATTCCAGGTGTGCACCACTGCCCCCAGATCATCTCATTTAATTCATACTACCAAAGAGAGCAGGAATTAATGGTACCCTCATTTTACAATTGAGGACACTGAGGCTCACAGGTGAGAGGACCTCCTCAGCCCCCTCAAATTTGAAAGTGCAAGTTTTTGATCAAATGGAGACATCTGCAGTCTACCCGCACTGCTAACTTTTAGGGAATAAGATGCTCCCCTACCCCAAGCAGCACTTAGGTTATCTAACAGGAGTATTTCCTCTTTAATCTAATACCAGTGAAATAGCAACTATGCCACTATAGAGTGTATTCATCTGGAAAATGGCAGAAAGAAAAGCCACTTTCTTTAAGAACTCCCTTTCCATGTTCATAGCAGCTCAATTCACAATAGCTGAGCTATGGGACCAACCTAGGTGCCCTTCAACAGATGAGTGGATAAAGAAAATGTGGTCTAAGTGGAGAATGGGATAGACAGCAGAATACATCAGTCACTAGAAAGGCAATTTGTAAATCAATGGAAATGTAACTGATGTGACACAGCAATCTGTATACGGGGTAAAAATGGGAGTTCATAACCCACTTGAATCAATCTGTGAAATATGGTATGTTAAGAACTATGTAATGTTATGAACAACCAACAATAAAATAATTAAAAAAAAAAAAGAAAGAAAATGTGGTCTATATACAGATGGAATATTACTCATCCATAAAGAAGAATGGAATTTTGGTGTTTACCAGTAAATGAATGGAACTGGAGGCCATCGTGCTACGTGAAATAAACCAGTCCCAAAAAACCAAAGGACAAATGTTCTCTCTGATGTGCAGATGCTAACACACAATAACGGTGGGGAATAGAAGAAGTTCACTGCATTAGACAAAGGAGAATAAAGGGGGAGATGGGAATAGGAAAGACAGTGGAATGAATGGGCAGAACTTTCCTGTGTTCATATATGAACACATGATCCATAAAACTCCACATCATGTCCAAATACAAGAATGGGAAGTTAGACCCCATGTATGTGTGATAGCTCAAAATGCACTCTACTGTCATGCACATCTAAAGGAATAATAATAAAAAAAAGACTCCCTTTTAGAATAGTCTCTCTGCTCTTTCCCTCCAGGTCTGAGCTGCCTGACTCATTCTGGCTTTCACAATACTGCCCAAGAGGCCACCTGCTCCTGTCACCCAGCAGTGACAACCGCTCCTCCATGCATTCCCTGCCCCTTTGAGGAGTGAGTCCTCCCAGAGCATCTTTTCGGGGACCATACTGAGTGGCTCTAACTACACATCTAACTATACATTGCCTTCACCCAGAGCCCATGAAACCACACACCAGTCCCTAAGGAAGAGCAGACAGGTGCAGAGGCATTTCTAGAACTTTCCTTCCCCAAACTCGACCTCAGGGAGAGAAGCAAGTGTGTGTGGGGTGTCTTCTGTGATACTCACGGCTCCCCAGGGGCCCGTCCTCCACTGGTTTCCCCCCAGCACGTGTGTGCGGCTGGGGTTGGGGCTCCGGGGCCGGTAGTCCTCATTCTGGAAGGGGTGCTGAGGGAGGCCCTTGTCCGGGGTCCGCTGAGGGCACGGGGACATGGCGCAGTCCTGTTCAGTCTCTGGGATGTAGTCGGGGTCGCACTCGCTCTGGTCAATCCCGTGGTCACTGTAGTTGACACATACCACCTGCCGGGTTGCCCTACCTTGCCCACACGTCACAGAGCACTATGTCGGATGTTCAGAAAGAAAAAGGAGTGGTCACTGGGGGGCGCTGTGGAGGCCTTGCATGTTCATTTCTGCACACGGCTACTACTTTCCCAGATGCTCAGGCCCCAAAGGCTTGGAATGGACCTTGACTCCTCTCTTCCTCCTGTCCCATAACTCAGTGTTCGAGGTATGTCCCTGATCCAGCCACTTGTCACGATGGCCACAGCGACGGTGGCCTGACTTGGAGATCTGGCCTTCCCTGGGGTATTGCGATGGCCTTTCAACCAGGCTCAGGACCTGATGCTCTCCGCCTGAGTCTGCTGTCTGCAGGTCCCAAAACATGACCCTTTAGGACAAAAGTCACATCATGGGTCCCTCCAGTGACTTCCCAGGTCACTCACAATAATAACCAATGTCCTTCTGCTGACCTAGTAGGCTCTTTCTGGGGACACCACTGGGTACCTGATGAGCGCCTCTCAGTCACCCTCACTATGCCCCAGCCACCCTGGCCTCTAGGGTGCTTGTGCACACTCCAAGCTACCGGCTCGGGGGCCTCACCCCGCTGTGCATCCTGCTGCACCAAACAGAACCCGTGCGGCTGACTGTCCTCACTCAGGTCCTGCTCACGGCTCTCTCTAGGCCATGCGCTGCTCGACTATGTCTAGCTCTCATCAGGACCTGCTGCTGTAGCAGACATTGCTTTATTTGTTCGCTGACAGGTTTCTCCACTGGGATATTCTTGCATAAGGCAGGGACTCTGTTATTCTTGGTTCGCTGCTCTTTCACAAATAGCTGATGAATAAACACCAGGATCTGACAGACAGATGCCCGGACTGAAGGATGGACACTGTTTATTGAGGACCTATTTTCTGTAAAGCATTTACCATCTATAATCTCAAATAACCCTCACAGCCATTTTGCAAAGTAGGTGCTCTTTTTGTTTTTGAGAGCAGAAGAAAAATGAGAATTGAAATTACCTAGGATGATACAACTGGTAAATCATAATGTTTGGGATTTTAGAGAGTTCTATTTGACTCCTCCAATTTTATGTTCATATTTTGATATTTACTACTATAACCTTCATTCCTTATGTCTCCTTTTCACCTATGCTAAGCTTTTTCCTGGACTCCATGACTTTTTCAGGGCAGAAAGCAATAGTTTCCTGTAGACAAAGGTTCATCTACTTTTATAAAAACCCACAAAAATGTACATATGCACAATGGAATATTACTCAGCCATAAAGAAGAATGAAATTATAGCATTTGCAGGTAAATGGATGGGGCTGGAGACTATCATGCTAAGTGAAATAAGACAATCCCCCCAAACCAAAAGCTAAATGTCCCCTCTGATGTGTGGATGCTGAACTCACCATGGGGCGGGGAAGGAGGAGTGGAAGTTTACTGGATTGGCGAGGGAGGAATGGGGAGAAGGGAAGGGGATGGGAATGGGAAAGACAGTGGAATGAATGGGACAGAAATTTCCCATGTCCATATATAAACACACGACCAGGGAAACCCCACATCATGTACAACCACAAGACTGGGAAGTTAGACTCCATGTATGTGTGATGTGTCCAAATACACTCTACTGTCATGTATATCTAAAAGGAACAAAGAAAAAGTAAAAAAACCCACAGATGGTGGTTGGTGTGCACAGGGCACTGGGGGAGGATACTCACTTCCCACTCTTGGCAGGGAACTAGACCCACTTGACTTTGAGGGACCACAGTACACAGGAGGCCCCCAGACTCAAAGAAAGAGGGTGTCTTGCACTCTCCCCCCACCCATCCTGCACCCTGCGGACCCACTACACGCTGACATGTCTCCACGAAGACTGGGGTTTCCAGCCAGCCCAGCAGGAAGGTCTGCAAGCCCATGATAATCAATCTACATCTTTTTAAAAATGTGCATCTTTTGTACCCCTGACCAGCTGTACTGTGGGTGGAATAACTCCATCACAAACTCAGCCCCATTCTAAAATCTCACCATTGACACTGGGACCCGGGCCCTTCCCCCCTCTGCCCATCCCTCACCCCCCCGTGCCCATCCCCCACCCCTGCCCATCCCCCACCGGTTCCCAATTCCTCAGAAGTCAGGGCTTACAGGGCTCCAGTCCAGGGCTTTCCACCTCCCACAGGGGGTCACGGAGCACTCCTCCTTGGCCACTGGTTTGGGCAGGGCAGCACATGCGCTGTCCTCAGCCACCAAGCCGTCCTCGTCCCGGCAGCTGACATACCTCATCCGGGTCCCTTTGCCACAGGTGGCTGAGCACTGGGTGGGAGGGAAACAGTGCAGCAGGGGACTGAGGGAGGGTCTTACAGGCACTGGCCACCCCCTGTCGTCCATCAGAGAACACCTGTCCTCTCTGCCCTCCCTGCTCCGCCCCATCTATTTCTTACTGGAGTCCAGGATCCAAATCGCCACTGGGTTCTTGGACCATTGTGTGCGCTTCTCCTTGTTTCTGGAACCACTGGGGAAGGGTGACAGGATGGGAATTCACAGTCCTAGATGCAAAAGGGGAGAAAACCTGCTTATTTCAAGTCATCACACATTTAGAGAGTGGATGAGAACACACGGGCAAGCAGTCCCGACCGCCACACAGAGGGGGCAATGAGGGCATCTGCAGTAATGGGTGGGGCTGAGTGAAGTGAGTCAGTGTCCAAACCAAAGGCTGAATGTTCCTTCGGATGTGCAGAGGCTGACTCACAATGTGAGGAGGAGAACAGAGGTCACTGGCTGAGACACGGGGGGGATGAAGGGGACCGAATGGAGATGGGAACAGGAAAGACAGTGGAGTGAATGGGACAGAACTTTCCTGTGTTCATATGTGAACACACGACCAGGGAAACTCCACATCATGTCCAACCACAAGAACGGGAAGTTAGACTCCATGTGTATGAGATATGTGCAAATACACTCTACTGCCCTGGATATCTAAAAGGAACAATGACAAAAAAGAGTTCCCTTAACCCTTGGCCTTGGGGACTACATCTTGTCCTTGGTCCCTTCCTGTGTGACTCTTTCTGTTTCTGCCTTGAGCTGAGCAAACCCAGATCAGATTCCTGTGTGTCTCCTGATAGTCCTGGCTGGATTTCGTCAGTGCAGAATGTGATATCATCCCTTTTCAGATGTCTGGATTCAGGGCAGGGTCTACTAAATGGTTTTTAAAGTCCTATTATAGATCCACTTGCTCATCTAAAAAGAGACGTCAGTCAATCCAGAGTCGGGAAGGTGCTGAGCAGCACAGTGGGCTTCCCCCACACAGGTACCAGAGGCAAACGGCCCGAGAGCATAGACAAGAGTGACTACTAAAATAATCAGGAAGCGATAAGTTTAGGTATTTATCAGATTTGTCTTTAATACCTTCTACTTAAATAAAGATTCGTATTTCTCATGTTAAACTAATGGCTATATTTAATCTCCAGCTCACCAAGTTCCTGTGACATTGACCCAGGCTCTGGTGAGCGGGTCCAAGCTAGCTTCAGCACACGCTGCCTGAAATCATGACATTAGTTACTGAATTCTTTGAAGAAATCATTAAAAATTAAATCTAAGTTCAGGTAAAAGGAAGTCAACCAATATTTGCCTCCTGATTAGAATAAAGTCAGAGTCAGGTGTGGTGGCACATTCCTGTCATCCCAGTGGCTTGAGAGGCTAAGGCAGGAGGATTACTAGTTCAAAGCCAGCCTCAGCAACTCAGTGAGGCCCAAAGCAACTGTCTATAAATAAGATATAAATGGGGCTGGGTTTGGGGGCTCAGTGGTTGAGTGTCCCTGGGTTCAATCCCTGGTACCAAAAATAAATAAAAATAAAATATATCAAATAACCAGAAAAGGACAAAAGCAATAAAACAAAGTATCAGACTCTAAACACAGCGTATAAGTAAATCCAGGTGATTTAACCAAGTGGCAGCCTGACTGCTGTCCTCACAGAGGAGAAGGTTCTGATTCTGTCTGAACCCCTGGGATGTCGTGGCGTCTCCATGCCCAACGTCGGTCACTGAGGTGGACAAGGGGGACTCACCTGGGTGTCCGTTGGTCTGGTGGCTGCGTTACAGTCACTGTCGTCTACCGCTGACCCGTAGGTCCCAATGATGCACTTCACTGCCCGTAGCTGGTAACCCTGTCCACAGGTGACACTACACTGGGGGAGGAAAATGGACACAACATTCAGAAGTCTTCCCTTTCCCCACTGCCCCAAACATCTGCCCGAGAAAAGCATTTCCATCGTAGGAGGCCAGAGGGGCCGACGCCCAAAGCACTTAGCTGCTAGCTCTGCACCAATCAGTAGCTTCATTTGCCCGTGATTATGATGACACTATAATGATTGGACCATTCATCATAATGCATCAGTCTATTTACTGATCAACTATTATGTGACACTTGGAATTATTGTCGCCTCCTAGTAGAATTATATACATAGAGGTTTCTTACAGTTTGGATATGAAGTGTCTTCTGAAGACCCATGTGTGACGGCTTGGTCCCCCAGACAATAATGCTCATCGGTGTGGCTTCTGGGAAGTGAATAGATCATGTGGGCCTGACCTCATTAGTGGCCTAACCCATGAGAGCCACATGGTCAAATGGGAAGTGACAGAAGTGCAGGCAGGTGGGGCACAGTTGGAGAAAGAAGATCACTGGACTTGGGGACCATATCTTGTCCCTGGTCCCTTCCTGTCCAACTCTTTCTGCCTCTGGCTGCCTTGAGAATTTCTTCCCCCGTACCTTTCACCATGGGGTCCTGCCTCAGGCCCAAACTAATAGTGCCATCGGACCACAGACTGGCACCTTGAGCCAAGATGAACCTTCCTCCTCTAAGTTGTTTCCGTCAGGTAGTTGAGTCACAGCAATGAAAAGCTCAGTGACTCGGGGTTCAGTCCCTCGGCGGTGAGCCCCAAGGGGAGGGAAGAGCCCCCTTTTACGTGCGACCTAGACAGCACTCTAGTTCACACAAGTACTTCGCAGAGCTCTGCTGCCTTCCCTGGCTTCTGAAAAAACATTCTGAGGAAATAATTGGAGTTTGCGTCCCTATTTTTGAACAGCACGATGCTCTTATAATAGATCACAAGGTATTAGAAACCACCTAAAAATGCAATAATCAAAAGTTAGCTAAAAAGACACCATTGTATCCAGGTAGGAAAGGAAATAAATACAAGGGCAAAATAAATCTAATAGAGAAACAGATTTTGAAAAGCAGTCTAACAGCAGGAGTGAGGTCAGAGACACGGCAGAGTAAGTAAGAAGTTCCAAAAATTAGTCTCTCCACTGAAGCAACCATCAAGCTGGTAACAACGGGCAGAACCAACATTTTTGGAACTGTGGCATCTCAGAAAATCTTATGGCCACTCGGAGAGCACCGACCAATTTCAATAAGTGTGGTGGCATCTTTGCTCACCCACCTACCATATTGCACATTGCTCTCCAATGTGGGAACATTTTCCAAAACAGGTCACACGTTAGGCCACCCAAGAGGGCTCAAGACATTTAATAAGAAGGTAACACAAAGCATGTTTTCTGACCACAAGGGAATCAACAGAGGCAAATCGGCCAAGTTCACAGATGCATGGACATTAACATGTGTTCAAACAACCCACAGGCCAAAGAAGAAATCACAAGGGACACAGGAAAGTACTTGAGATGGATGAAAACAAAACAGAAATAAGAAAATTTACGAGATTCAGGGAAAGCAGGGCTCACAAGAAATTGATAGTTGCAAATGACTGTGTAAGATAAAGAAAAACAACCTCAAACCAATGAGCAAAATGTGTATGTAGCTTAAGAAGGAAGAAACAGAAGAGCAAAGTAAGCCCAAAATTAGGAGAAGAAAGGAAATAATAAAGATTAGAAAGTTGGGTGTGGTGACACACACCTGTAATTTCAGCAACTCAGGAGGCTGAGGCAGGAGGATCGTGAGTTCAAAGCCAGCCTCAGCAACTTAGCAAGGCACTAAACAACTCAGTGAGACCCTGTCTCTAAATAAAATACAAAATAGGGCTGGGGATGGGACTCAGTGGTTGAGTGTCCCTGAGTTCAAACCCTGGTACCCCACCCCTGCGCCCCCCCAAAAGGAAATGGAAAAATTAGAACCCTTGCATATTGCTTTTATGATGTAAAATGGTACAGTGCTATGGAAAACCACTTGGAAATTTAAAGATTAAACACAGAATTGATGATCCAGCAATTGCATTCCCAGGTATATAGATCTCAAAGGAGTTAAATCAAGTACTCAAATAGATACATATTTGTGAATATTCAGCTAGTAATTCACAGTAGCCAAAGAGTAGAGACAACCTAAATATCCATAAAAAATAAAGGCATAAACAAATTGTTTTACATCCATAGAATGGAATATTATTCAGGTAAGAATTGGAATGAAATACCAATACATGCTACCACATAAGTGAACTTTGAAAGCAGCATGCAATACGAAGACAGATACAGACGGCCACGTACTGTATAATTCCATTTCTTTTCAGGGGGTGGGGTACTGAGGATTGAACTCAGGGGCACTCAACCACTGAGCCACACCCCCAGCCCTATTTTGTATTTTATTTAGACACAGGGTCTCACTGAGCTGCTGAGGGCCTCACTAAGTTTCTGAGGCTGGCTTTGAACTCACGATCCTCCTGTCTCAGCCTCCCCAGCTGCTAAGATTAAGATGTGCACCACCACACCCAGCATATAATTCCATTTCTATGAAATGTCCAAACAGGCAAATCCATATGGACAGAATGCAAACTGGTGGCTGCTAGGCCCTAAGGGAAGAAGGGTGTAGAGAACAACCCACTTGATGTGTCAAGGTTTCTTCTGGGGGGCTGATGAAAATGTTTTGGAAGTAAATAGAGACTGCAAAACATTATGAATATGTTATAGGTCTCTGATTTTTTTCATTTAAAAATGTTAGTTTTTGTACTATGAGTTTCACTTTAATTTTTAAAAATATGGCTGGGTGCAGTGTTGCATGACTCTAATCCCAGAGGCTCAGGAGGCTGAGGCAGGAGAATCATGAGTTGTAAGCCAGCTTCAGCAATGGCAAGGCCCTCATCAACTCAATGAGACTCTGTCTCTAAATAAAAGACTAAATAACTCTGGGGAAGTGGCTTAGTGGTTAAGTGTCCCTGGGTTCAATCTCTGGTACCACCCCCTGCAAAAAAAGTATGGATGGCAGACATTGCAGAAATGAAGCAATGAAGCTGCTGTCATTGACTGCACGGAAATTTGGAAATGAAGACAGAGGCTAAAGGACAGAAGGGGCCATGGCTGGTCAGGGTGCAGGGAGAGTCATTCTTCAACATTCTTCAAGAGGTTACATAAGTGACATCCCACAGCTGCTCTAGCCCTGTGCTGGGAACTCGGAGTCCTGCTTCAACAGTACATGAATATTTGCTTCTATATTAGGGAGGACTGAATTCCAGGGGTGAATACAAGACCCAGGGAGGCCCCCTCTCTCCTTTAAGACTGGATCAAGTTAAGACTACAGGACTCGCAGACCAGGAGGACTTGGGAAAGGTTCCCTCCAAGCCTGATGACTCTGTGCCCTTGATCTAACTCATTAGGTTGGAAGAGCCTGCTTCTTTCTGGGAAGCCAGCTCTGGAATCGCGACATTGGGAGCCAAAATAGCCCTTCCACATCCCACCCCAGACCTCCTGCCAAAGGCTCAGGCACGGATCGGATCATACTCTGTAGCAGCCCCGCGGAGGCAGATGCAGAGTCTGCTGTGGATTTGTTTCAAGGCGCACGTGCAGTTGAAGCCAAAGAGTGGGGCTGCGGACAGAGCCCTGAACTCTGGCAGGGAAGCGGCAACATGGTGAGGGGAGCTGGACGGGGCAGAGGGTCTCAAGTGCTTGCTCCAGGGCCACGGAGCTGGGGAGGCCGCAGAGCTGGGGAGGCCGCAGAGCTGGGGAGGCCCAGAGCTGGGGAGGCCCAGAGCTGGGGAGGCCCAGAGCTGGGGAGGCCCTGGAATGCCCCGCACAAGCCCTCCCCAGATAAGACGGGGAAAGAATGTAGCCAAGAATCTTATCGATTAAAATACCTGTCCCCAGGGACCCGCCTGCCAGGACGCACATTCCGGCTGCTGACAAGTTTGCATGGACACTGGCTTGGTCTCAGGGTCACAGAGCCTGTCGTTTACTCGGTCTTCAAACTGACACCAGACCTGGCGATGCTTGTGCCCTTTTCCACAGGTGACCAAGCACTGCAATGAAAAGCAGAGGCAGTCAGGGGCCGGCCATCGGGGCTGTGGTTTGGGCCGGTGGAGGGTAGTCACCAGTGAGAAGAGGCGTGGCCTATCTCCATGGCTGTCTAGATAGACAGAGGCACATGCACGCATGTACACGTTCTCTCTCTCTCTCTTTCTCTCTCTCTCCTTTTTTTCCTCCTCCTGCCCTCCTCTCTCTCTTCCTTTCTGTACTTAGTCTCTGAGCCACTTTTAAACAGAGAATAAACTCAACAGAGTGTCAATCCCTAAAATACTAAAAAGACAGCATTCGTGATTCTCTAGGGGTTTAAGTCAAACCGACCTGTGTTTGAACCCCAATGCAATCGAGTCAGAGGGGCCCCCTGGGCTTTCATTTTCTCATCTGTAAAATGGGTTAACAGCCCTGCCTACTGCAAAGTGTTGTGAACACTAAAGGAAAGGCATCCGGGTAAAGGACTTAGCACAAATTTTTACCTCAAAACAGGTCAAATATCAACGTCATTATTGTTCATGTCCATTTAAGAAACATTTTTTGGGGGCAAGCACTGGGGATTGAACCCAGGGGTGCTTAACCACCGAGCCACATCCCCAGCCCTATTTTGTATTTTATTTAGAGACAGGGTCTTGCTGAGTTGCTTAGGGCCTCCCTAGTTGCTGAGGCTGGCCTTGAACTCGCCATCCTCCTGCTCCCAAGTCTCTGGATCAAGTTAAGACTACAGGACCCACAGAGCAGGAGGACTTGGGAAAAGTTTCCTCCAAGCCTGATGACTCTGTGCCTTGATCTAACTCATTAGGTTGGAAGAGCCTGGCTCTGGGATTACAGGCGTGCGCCACCATACCCAGCTTACTTTAGAAATTTTGAAAAATAAAGGACATTAGTCAAAATCTCACTGCATGAGGGCCAAGTGTGAACTACACTTAGCTGTTTCCCTTCCAGTGTTTTTATCTAAGGAATTTTGGACCATTCTGAGTTCTTAGTCTGATCTTCCCCACCCCTAACTGATCAAAGGTCTGTTACCTAATTTGACATGATACTTCACCTAGAATTAGCCATCTAAGTAAAATTCAAGCCTACTACCACCTTTCATTTTTTTGGTGAGGCGGGTACCAGGGATTGACCTAGGGGTGCTTAACCACTGAGCCACATCCCCAGCCCTTTTTATATTTTATTTAGAGACAGGGTCTTGCTGAGTTGCTGAGGCTGGCTGTGAACTCGTGATCCTCCTGCCTCAGCCTCCAGAGCTGCTGGGGTTGCAGATGTGGGCCACAGCACCCAGCCTCTTCCTTTCTGGTTTTTTTAAACCAGATAAGAGAGAGTTTAACTGAGAACTCAAACTTAGGTCTACGGGTCCCCTTGGCAGGAGCCCTCACCACCGCCTGTATCACTGCTTCCCACCATTCATTCCACCGACACTAACCCTCTCCTCTTCAGACCCGCACTTTATTTGATGGTGAAGGTAAATGGTTTAGGCTGCACTTCCGTGGAAGAGGGAAGGATACGGCTGTGGTGACTGTGGCTGTAAGGACCCTCCTCCCCACACTCCTGACTTGGCTCCTTCATACTGGAACCTTGATTCCCTTCCTCCTGCGCCCCTTAGGAAGGTGGAAGGGGTGGGCCTCTTGGTGACTCTCCTGGGCTGGGCTCACCAGGGTGAAGCTCAGAGCCCTTCTTCTCCTCACTGTCCTGGACACAAACTTCACAAGCTCAGGGATGGGAAAGGCCCGGGTCTGGACCTCAGCCTGATCCTTTTCTCTTTCATCTAAGTTTTCCTCCGGTAAATGGATGCCCAAGTCAGAGGTCCCTCCCTGGGGTGGACATCTCTGATTTCCAAGATGAGGACTTGAGGCCTGAGCTAGCCGAGCCTCAGGACTACTACAGTCCTGACTCCCACTCAGATACTTAGGGCTCAACGAGGGGGGAGGGTGAGAGAGCTGGGACTCCAAAGTCACCAACAGAAGCTCTCATGGTGGATCCAGACACACCCCGTGACGTCAAGGTCTCTGGTGGACAAGGCCCAGCCAGTACTCAGTCAGAGCCTGGGTGGGGAACGGGCCTGCTGCTTTCTCAAGGGGTGGAGGGAGAGGTTCTGTAGGCTCAGCCTTCAACACACCAGGGGGACCCACAGTCAGCTAACCAAGGCCACCTGGGGAACAGCAGCTCCTCCATCTCACCTCTGACCAGTCTCCCGATTTCCACTGTGGACACGGGAACTCATTGCACCTCTGAATGGTGACTTTTTCCTGATGGGCACATTTGCTGTCATCCAGGACGTCATTGCGGGTGTTGACACAAATAGCCCTTCTCCTTTGGCTTCCCCCATCGCAGCTTTTAGAACACTGTAAGGAAAAGTCCAATCAGACCACTGTGGAGTCAAGATCCTCTTCTAACCTTAACCACCAACCCACCCGGCTGACTCTACTTTTTCTTTTGGAGAGATTTCTTTTGCATGCTCTCACTTTATTACCTGGGTTTATATTGAAGTTCGCAGTAGCTCATTGGCATAGGAAAATAAAATTGGAAATGGACTGAGAGGTCTAGAAAAGTGGCTGGTTGATTTGTTTTACCACTTGCAATTGTTATTACTAGTTCTGCAATTGTTCTGCCCGGGTCAGACATTACCAATCAATCACGGGATTCTTTCCTTCGGAGCTTGAATGGGTTCAGGCATTACATATCAATCACAGTACTCTTTTCTACACAGCCTAAAAGGGGCTTCTTGTTCTCCTTTTTTTTTTTTTTTTGTACCAGGGATTGAACCCAGGGGTGCTTAACCACTGAGCCCCATCCCCAGCCCTTTTTATATTTTATTTAGAGACAGGGTCTCACTGAGGTGCTTAGGGCCTCGCTTTTGCTGAGGAACTCACGATCCTCCTGCCTCAGCCTCCCCAGCTGCTGGGATGACAGGTGTGCACCACTGCTTCCAGCTAAATGGGGCTTCTTAATGCAATCCTGCAAGGAGTCACCATCAAGTCATCCGACTTATCCAAGAGGACGCTCTTCTATGAGAACCAACTTACTTCAGTCCAAGCCGAATAGCGCCAGCCGCCTGTGTTACATTCTCCTGAGCATTTCTCCCGGTTGCTTGGTTTGGGGTGACTATTGCAATAACTATTATCCACCTTCTCGGTCTTGCCATCTAGCCTGCTGTATTTGGCACAGAAGATGTCTAACGTGCGGTAACCTAAACCACACTGGGCACTGCATTCACTCCTGCTGGCCACGTGCCACCTGTGAAGCAGAATAAAGAGAAACCAATGCATCTGTTAAAACACACGTGCTCAGCCAATGAGCGGAAGAGGTGAGTTCTTTTTTCTTCCTTAACTCAAATACCCTAGAGCTCAAAGCCCCAGTGAGTTACTGAAATCCAATTTCAAACCAACTATCCATGTATTTTTCATGGCTGCGGGTATGCATAGAAGTCAAAGAATGATGACCAGAGTCTCTATCTTTGGGAAGATTCTCTCTGATACAGTCCATCTGAAATTTAAGGAACCAAGAAGAAGAAAAAAAATTTTTTTGGAATTCAACCGAGCAGAAAGAGCCACTTTATATTTAAAAAGTTCATGCAATCTAGCATTTCATTTGGCTTTTTCTAACAGAGAACTTCTCTTGGAAACCAATCACAGGAAGCCTCTGCTGCCTGGGCCCAGGCTAGGAAGTGCTCAATGAACATTCTGTGAGTTACTCAAAGAATGAAGAATTTGCACTGCAACTGTGAATTTCCAGTATGTTAAACCCTGTGCACTATTATCTGAGAACAAAGACTAAATTCTGCAAAGATGTGATCTACATGCTATAAAAAATAAGCTTTTAAAATTAGATTTGAATCTATAAATCTTTGTATCCCCAGTATTTTTAATGAAACTTTGTAGGCACACAGTAAGTGCTCAATAAATACCAATAAATTGTCAGTTTCTTTTAACACCCTAGCAACAAAGTCAGCAGGGCTTAAATAAAAATAAAAAAAAAAGGAAAATTAATAAAATGAGTCTTTTTTTTTTTGTACCAGGGATTGAACTCGGGGGCAATCGGCCACTGAGCCCCATCCCCAGCCCTATTTTGTATTTTACTTAGAGACAGGGTCTCACTGAGTTGCTTAGGGCCTTGCTTTTGCTGAGGCTGGCTTGGAACTCTTACTTCAGCAGGAATAAACTAAATAATAGAACTTGAAATACAATTTTGTTGATTGGATTTACAAATTCAAAAAAGATGATTTCTTGAAAATCTTCACTGGATTTGACTTTTGGAATTTGGCTACTGCTTGGAAATTGGATGGCTTGCTCATCTCCAGTGTTTTAAGAGTTCTTCTATGTACAACTGTTTGGAAAAGGAGTCGGGGGCAGGGGGAGAGGATTATTGCATGATACTCTTGTCATGGAATTTCTCACTGATGCTCAGAAGCAGGTCAGAGGTGCCCATTGGCAAGGACAGTAGGCTGGAGACTGTCCCTTGGAGGGACACAATATCGAGAGGATTTTGTTCTAACCCAGAACACATTCAGTGGGGCTTGAGGACCAGCACTTCATCTCATCCCATCACAGTTTAACAGGGGCTAACTCTCCCTTCCTGCAGGAAGGAGGGCAAAAGTGTGGACCAATTCAACAGAAGCATCTGGAACTTTCAGCTGCACTTTGATCTTGGCTACTCTCTGGGACAAGTTGTTTTCCATCCAGGATCAAGGAGGCGGGCACCCCAACCAAAGTCATTTCCCTGATGTCCACACGATGCCCAGAATCTCAGCAGAGAGGCTTGCAGAGTCTGTGGGAAGGTCATGTGAAAAATTCTTCCCAAACACTATCACATGACTTAGATTCTCTTTCTGGACAGTGGTCTAACTTCGGTGTGCTGAGATCATTCAGTTCATTTCATGGGAAATTAAACACAATTATATTTAATGAGTAAATTTCATAATTGCATCCCCCAATGTCTCGTCGATAAGTGGAAACTGAGGGACAATGTGTGATTGTGTTTGTGCGGGGGGGACGGGGGAGTGTCTGGCTGAGGATTGTGGGATTAAATGATTTTATGAACTACCAAATTAAACTGGCTTTGATATTACAGATCTTCTCAGAGCCTCCAGGGTATTGATCAGTGTTATGCATCTCCACTGGGGAAGGACTTGTTTGTTAGGGCTTTTCAAAAACACTGGTTTGAGCTGGGCATGGTGGTGCATGACTGTAATCCTAAAGGCTCAGGAGGCTGACGCAGGAGGATCCTGAGTTCAAAGCCAGCCTCAGCAACATAGCTAGGCCATAAGCAACTTAGTGAGATTCTGTCCCTATGTAAAATATTAAAAAGGCCTGGGGGACATGGCTCAGTGATTAAGCAACCCTGGGTTCAATCCCCAGTACCCAAAATAATTAGCACAAATCATGATTATATTGACATCAGGTTGACAGAGTGAAGGTGGCACTAGCTGGCTGTGTGACCTTGGGCAATCTGCTTAACTTCTCTTAGCCTTATTTGTAAAATGGTGATGATACCTGTGTTATAGTGGTATTTGAGAAATCAACAGGCTATTAGGTCTATCAATAGGATAATATAAGATTATATACAAGGCAATAAGAAATATAAATACTATCCTATCAATGTGAGACTATTAACAGAATAACATATAAGTGTTAAAAATAGTTCTTAGAAAACACGTGACCATATCCCATGACTTTCACAGTGATAATTAGAAAGAAGGCTAACCTGAAAGTGCTACCTTTCTCAATTTATTAAGGCTGTATCTCAAGGTATCTATGCACCAATTTAGTTTTTTCTGCCAAACATTAGTGATTAATTCAGTCCAGCAATTAGTCCACTAATTATTTTTTCTGAAAGGACCTTTAATTCTAATTTAACCGAATTGACTGAAGCAAATGGGTTTATTTGGATACTTCTGAAAAATAAAAATATTGTCTTAAATTGGGCATGCTGACAAGGTGTAATCCCAGCACTTAGGGAGGCTGAGTCAGGAGGATCATGAGTTCAAAGCCAGCCTCAGCAAAAGCGAGGTGTTAAGCAGCTCAGTGAGACCCTGTCTCTAAATAAAATACAAAAAGTAGGGATGGGGATGTGGCTCAGTGTCCAGTGCCCCTGAATTCAATCCCTGGTACCTCCTACCTTGCTGAAAAAAAGAATGTTGTTAGTGTGAATGCTCACCTTTTAATGACTAATATTTTATTTTATTTTTTACAATAATATGTGACTTTGGTCAATGCTTTTGAGCAAGCCAATGAGCAAGCAGGTCAGTAACAATGTGTCAAGAGGAAGTGTGTGAGGGTGGAAAGGTAGTGTCTTTGAAGTCAGAGCCTCAGGTCAGGACTGGCTGAGAGCACACTTATCACAATTTCCACTTTGACTCCCATGACAGGCATTACTAATCAATCACAGCACTCTTCTCTCCCCACCTCCAAATCTGCATTCCTTCCAGCACTATAGGAAGCCTGCACTACTTGAAGGCTTTGATCCAGTGCTGTGGGAACTTCAAAATGTTCAAGTAGTCACTCTGCGGCTTACGAATGGTGAGACCTTAACACAGCCATATACCACTCTGCCCCTAATCTCTGGACTGCAAAAGAGGGATGAGGTGGCAGCACACCTTAGCTGCATCCACTTGACATGTAGAATACACAAGGCACCCCTAGGTTCTTCACTAGGACACTGTTAACCTTGCAGACAAGAGGAAAGCTTCAGGGTTCTCCACCCATTCAATACTTCCTGCCTCTGACTTCACTTTCATAAATACTTGTTTGAATATCTAGATAGTTCTAAATAGACTTTCTTCTTGCTCCTCCATGCAACTTTGGCATGCCTAAGAGTTCATGTTCTGAGTGGAATGTGCCCTGGGTGGATGCAGAACATCACAGGCATAGAGGGATAAAGTCCCCCCACTCTTTGTTTTGAAGACTTTTAATTATTACTTTAAAAATTTAATTATTAGTAATATTATTGGTACTGGGGATTGAACCTAGAGGCACTTATCAGTGAGCCCCATCCCCAGCCCTTTTTACATTTTATTTAGACACAGGGTCTCCCTAGATTGCCTAGGGCCTTGCTAAGTTGCTGAGGCTGGTCTTGAACTCTTGATCGTGCTGCTTCAGCCTCTGGAGCCACTGGGATGACAGGTGCGTGCCAGGCTAGTTTCCCCAGTTCTTGCTGACTTTGAATGCCTCATCAGTGAGTTCTGAAGATCTAGGTGGAATGTTTTCTGGCAAGTACCACACTCTACTCATTATTTAATTCTTAGGAGAACAAGAAATCCACTGACATGTGTCTTAGATGATAGGATCTAACGGATGGAGAACTGGCTAGAGCTCATCTCACAAAATATTAGGAAGAAGGATTAAAGCTGAACACCCCCTCCTTCTGATCCACATGCCCAGACTCCCCGCAAGACCCTCTCCACTCAGCATCAAAGAGCAGGAGGCACACGGGCCCACCTCAAGTCACAGTCTGTGCCGCAGGCTTCCGTGATGGGTGCTGGCTGGGGCAGCCGATCGCATCTCTGATCCGACACAGTAAGCTGGTCAGATTCCCTGCTGCAAACAGGTTTCCGTTTCCGCTCCCCTGAGCAAAGAGGACAAAAAAATTATTCAGAGCACACAGTCCTACTTAGACTAAGGTCTGGAAAGCATTTTCTACAGGAACACCAGCTTATAAATATTTTCAGTTTTGTTGGCCAGCACAATTTCTGTAGCATGTCTCAACATGACAGGGCAGAAAATACAGCTGTCACAGATTATCCGTAAACACATAGGTATGGCTGTGTTCCAATAAAACTTTATTTATAAAAGCAGGTGGCAGGCTGGAATTGGCTCTGTGGCTGCAGTTTGCTGACCTTAATTTAGCAAAGGAAAAAAAAAAATCAAGAGTATGCGACTACTGAAACCATGTCTCTGAAAAATTAAAGTGGCAAGTGGATCTTGCTTGGCTATGCGCCTATGTGCCAAGCTCTTTAGATAAGAAAACCTAGCATAGCCCGAATTTGCCAAAATGACACCAAGATTTCATGTAGCTCCAGTCAGAATGGCAGTCACCAAGAATACAAATAATAAGTGCTGGAGAGGAATGGCAGGGGGAACACTTTCACACTGTGGGTGGATCCTAAATGAGTACAACTGTTGTGGAAATCCGTATGGAGGTTCCTCAGAAGACTAGGCAAGGAACCACCACAGGTCCCAAATTTATCACCCGTCTGTATTTATCCTGAAGAATTAAAGTCATCTTCCCACAGTGACACATGCACAGCCAAGTTTACAGCAGCACAATCCACAACAGGCAGACTATGGAACCAGCCTGGGTGTCCACCAGTGGATGAATGGATAAAGAAAATATGGTCCATATACACAGGGGAGGTTTATTTGGCCATAAATAAAAATGAAATATGTCATTTGCAGTAAAATGGATGGAACTAGAGATCATTATGTTAAGGGAAATAAACCAAACTCAGAAGGTCAAGGGTTGTATGTTTCTCTCATATATAAAAATGCATGCCTATAATCCCAGGGGCTGGGGAGGCTGAGGCAGGAGGATCGTGAGTTCAAAGCCAGCCTCAGCAAAATCGAGGCCCTAAGCAACTCAGTGAGACCCTGTCCCTAAATAAAATGCAAAATAGGGCTGGGGATGGGGCTCAGTGGTCAAGTACCCCTGAGTTCAACACCTGGTACCAAAACATCATCATCATCATCATCATCATCTCTTGGAATCCGCACAAAAGAAACCCGCAGGCGGTACCTTGGCAGGGCTTGCTGCACGCCTGCCAGGGGCCGTGACTGTTCCAGTAGAACTGCTGAGGCTTGTCTTCGATGGGAACGTTGAAGGAGTAGCGCACGTCGGGGTTGTAGAGCTTCCCCACCGACAGAACCTGCGGGCGGTGAGACAGGGGGCGGTCAGCCAAGCCCCAGCCCGGAGAGGGGCGTGGCCAGGGCAGGTCCTACCTGCAGCAGCAGCTCCTGCTCAATGCGGTCCGTGGAGTTGATGCGCTCTACCACGTTGTCCGACCCGCTGTACTCAATCACGGCGCTCCCAACGCGGATTTCCCTTTTGGACATGGTGACGACGAAGTCTCCGTTGAGCAGGAATTCACCTTTACTGCTTGATAAAGCTGTGGGTGAGGACAGAGAACCTGCTGATCCGCTGCCCAGGAGCATTTGTGTGAAATATGAAATACCCCGATCATCAAGAATGCGAGTAACAGCAGATGTTGGCCAGGGTGTGGGGGAAAGGATCACTCATGCGTTGTTGGTGGGACTACACGCTCTGGAAAGCAGTGTGGAGATTCCTCATAAAACTAGAAATGGAACCACTATTTGACCCAGTTAGCCATTCCTCAGTATATACCCAAAGGACTTAAAATCAGCATACTACAGTGACATAGCCACATCAATTCACAATAGCTAAGTTATGGAGCCAACCTAGGTGCCCTTCAACAGATGAATGGATAAAGAAAATGTGGTAAATATATACAAGGGAATATTACTCAACCTTAAAGAAGAATGAAATGATAGCATTTGCCAGTAAATGGATGGAACTATAGAGATCATTATGCTAAGCAAAATAAGCCAATCCAAAAAAAAAAACAAAGTCCACATGTTCTCTCTGATACACGCAAGTGGAAGTAGGGAGGGAAGAATAGAAGTTCACTGGATTAGACAAAGGGGAATGAAGGGAAGGGAGGGGGATGGGAATGGGAAAGACAGTGGAATGAATGGGACAGAACTTTCCTGTATTCATATGTGAACACACGACCAGGGAAACTCCACATCATGTCCAACCACAAGAATGGGAAGTTAGACTCTATGTATGCATAATAGGTCAGAATACACTCTACTGCCATGTATACCTAAAAAGATCAAATAAAAAAATAGTAAACAAAAGAAAAAGAAAATGAGATCCCACCCTGACAGGCAGAGAGTCCACAGATCAGGGGCTTTGCAGCCCCACAGGCACGAGCACATTCCTGATTCGCCCAATGCCAGCTGTGTCCTTAGGCAATCCACTTTCCCTCTCTGACTCCATTTCTTTAAAATGGAGATAAAACATCTACTCCTGATGGTGACTATGGAAACCAAGTGGAATAGAGAAAACTAAGAGAAACAGAATACAGGGATCTGGTGAGCCTGGGGCTCCCTGAAGAAGCCCCACAGTCACAGGACCACAGATGGAAGCCAATGTATTTCATTTGATTTGAAAATGTGTAGCCGTGCATGGAGAAGGTCTGCGAGGGATCCCCTCCCACACAGGTACACTTGATGTATGCCTTCATTACTTGAGCCTGCTGAGTCTTTGTGGGGTCATCTCTATTTGACAAATGGTGATACCTGCAAATACACAATATGATGCTCAGTGCCACCTTTCCAATGAGGCCCAGGGTGGCAGCCAGCCTCACATGTGGCCCTGGGGATCCTTTTCTCCAGGCAGTCACCCTGTTCCCCCCCCCCCACCCAACAGGAATGACTGGGAAAACCAGGGACTGAACCCAGGGGTGCTCAACTACTAAGCCCCATCCCTAGCCCTATTTTGTATTTATTTAGAGACAGGGTCTCACTAAGTTGCTTAGGGCCTCACTAAGTTGCTGAGGCTGGCTTTGAACTTGTGATCCTCCTGCCTCAGCCTCCCGAGCTGCTGGGATTAGAGGCCTGTGCACCATGCCTGGCCTCTCTCTTCCTTCGATCTCTAGTTTTAGGGGAGGCTAACTGCAAGGTGATGGGATGCCCAGGCTGAGGTTCCTGCAAACACCCTGGGGAAGCTCAGAGAACTGAGTCCTTCTGCCAACCGCAGGAGTGTAAGCCAGCCAGGATCGGATCCTCCAGCCCCAGGGGAGCCTTCGATGAGACCGCAGCCCTAAATGTCGTCACCTCACACCAGCCTTCAAACCAGAAACACCCAGTTTCACTGCTCCCACATTCCCGATGTGAGAAACAGAGACATTTCCTACCCTGTGATGTCACACTGTGTCTTGAGATAACTCGTCACATGTTAGCAGCCCCAGACACCTGCCTGGACCATTCTTTTCCAAACTGCAAATGTCACTCAGGGTCAGCACAGATTCCATCCCTTTTCCCATCCAAGTTTTTCTTCATGGCCTTTTGATTCTGCACAACTATCGGAGCCCCCCAGGGGTGAGGGTGGACACTGTCTCACGACCCACTACTACTGTGCTTCTTAAGGGGAAATAGCAGGTGCTCACTAAAGTCTTCTTTTTTTTTAAGTGAATGTTCCCCAAATCTTGCAAAAGATAAAAGAATCAGTGAAGCTGAAGAAGTAGAATTGGAAAACTGCATGGATTAAGTGCTAAAACACTGGCCAGATGAGGAGCTGGCTGAATTGAAGCAATGATGAAAACTAAGATAATGAAACTCAGAGAATCAGACAGTTGAATGGTGGTTACAGGGGGCTGGAAGGAGGGGGAATGGGAAGAGGGCTCAAAGACAAATAAATGTTGCAGATCTGATGTACTGCACGGTGACAATGAGTCCAGAGGGTCGGTCATCAGTGTCATTTCCAGCTGGATGTGCACATGCACAAATAAAGGTAAGGAAATGGTCACTATGTTAAAACATGTAAATTATCCTGTTTGGGCGATTATTTCACAATGAAGAGTTATATCAAAATGGCAAGCAAGGCGCGATGGCCCACTCTTGTCATCCCAGCAGCTTGGAGGCTGAGGCAGGAGGATCGTGAGTTCAAAGCCAGCCTCGGCAACTTAGAGAGGCCCTAAGCAACTCAGTGAGACTCTGTGTCTGAATAAAATACAAAAAAGGGCTGGGGATGGGGCTCAGTGGTTGAGTGCCCCTGGGTTCAATCCCCAGTACCAAAAATAAAATAAAAAGGCTCCATGTCACTCTTTAAGAAGGCACTATTGTCTTGTCATTACAACTGACTGCAAAACTTACAGAAATATATGTACTGATGGCTTTTGATCTCCAACCTAAAACACTCGGAATGACTCCAATTAAAATGTAATTTGTTGAATATGAGCTAAAAAGAATCTTATTTGCATGCTTTCAGATTTACTTCTCAAGATAAAATTCCAACCATATCTTTTCCCTCTATTTGTGGAAAAACATTGGTTTCACTTTTAGGGAGCTGGCCCTCTACTTCCCAGTCATCCACTGCTTCCGGGCCATTTAACCTGGAAGGTCATCATGGATTCCCACGCACGGTCCCCTCACCACACCTCCGAGACATCGACCTGCTCTTCCTGACTTAAGGGAGAAACAGGCCTGACTTGGTATTAAATTAACTTCCCGAGGCCAGGTGGCTTCTAATCATGAAAATCTCTCTCCAGAATTTGGGAGCCACTAACATTTTCCAAGAAGGGCCTCGGCAAATGTTCAATGAATGAATTTATGCATCCTTTCCTTGGTTTACAAGTGGAAATCAAATTTGTTTAGGTCTGCAGCTTTTAAAAAATTTAAATAGTGGGACTTGCTAGACAGCCTATGCCTTGGAGTAAAGAAATCATTTAAAAAATTGCTTTTGTAAACCCAAGAAAGATCCCTACCCTTAGTAGGTGTGCTACTGATGAAGTGGTGGCACACACCTGTCATCCCAGCTGCTGGGGAGGCTGAGGCAGGAGGATCGTGAGTTCAAAGCCAGCCTCAGCCAAATCGAGGCCCTGAGCAACTCAGTGAGACCCTGTCTCTAAATAAAATACAAAATAGGGCTGGGGATGGGGCTCAGTGGTCGAGGGCCCCTGGGTTCAATCCCTGGTACCCGGAAAAAAAATAATAAAGAGCGAGTGATGGATTGAACCTGACACTGGTGACAGGGAGAACAGAGTGCTTCCAGCCCAGTGACTGTCCCCAGTTGGTGTAACCCTCGGGCAGCCCTGTCTCGCCTGCAGCCCCTGCAGTGTGAGGCCCACCTTCCATGCAGGATGCCGGAGCTCCAGTGGGTCACTGACCGGACAGTGGTTTCCATGGCACCTCGGGTGTCCTGGGGCTGCTCCCTCAAGCGGGTCACTTACATGGTGACGGCATGATGTGCTGTCAACCAAATCACCTAATTCTTTCAAGCTAAGTTACATGCTGGCTATGCCGCTGACGCTTCACTGGAGACGGGGAAGTGGAATGTCACATGCCAGCCCCGCCAAGGAAGCCACAGTGGAGCCTTGTCCATGCTCACCGCATGGCGGTGCCGGCGAAGGTTAACCTGGCTTCCTCTCCTAATTATGCCCACCTAGAGGGATGCCATCCTGCACCCCGTGTTTCTTATTCTAGTTCACAGGGAAGGGAGAAGAGGCCAGGAGCTGGAATGCTGGGATTTGCTCTGGTAAATGGCTCCGTCCCAGGTACACATAAAGCCATCCGGCGAAAGAAAATTTCTGCTTTATCTTTCACTGAATCCATTTCTGTTTTCCTACTGCCACAGCTAGCCAAGGGCCTGTCATCCCAGCAGCTTGGGAGGCCAGCCTCAGCAACTTAGCGAGGCCCTAAGCAATTCAGCAAGACCCTGTCTCCAAATAAAACATAAAAAAGAGCTGGGGATGTGGCTCAGTGGGTAAGCACCTCTGGGCTCAATTCCTGGTACTCCCCCCCCCAAAAAAAAAAAAGACAAAAAGAAATGAGCACCTTCCCCAAGGGATAGGCTCAGAACACGGTGAGGCCGTACAACTTGGCTTTCACCCCGTGGCAGGGAAGGGTCTATGTGCAAGGACCACCTTTGACTGGGAGGATTTCTGCTTCGGTACCTTGTGAAACAAATAGTTTCCTGAAAATCAGAGCCTCCTGCTCCACCTCCCGCTAATGCGATTAGGAGAGCTGATTTCCTGGGGGCTTTCCTCCCCGTTGCACCCATCAGAACCCGACTGCCACAAAGGCGCTGTCTTCTGGAAACTGCTCCCTCATCAAAACACACAGGAAGCGCCTGGCTGGACTGATTTGATAAAACAACCAGGGATCAGGGTGAAGATCGCTTAGCAACAGAAGAGCCGAGAGACAGGCGCATGCTTAACCCAGCGCGGGCTGCTGTCCCCCTCCACCACGCCAAGGGTAAATTTCCACGCCTCAGCCTTGATGACATCAAATTGTTCCTGCCTTCTAAGACACCTCTGTGAGGTTCAAAGGCTCTGAGGTCTCCGCTTTCACACTCGACGGACTGTGTCTCCAAATCTGTGCTTGGGCACTTTGGTGTCCAGAGAGACTGTTCTTAGGCCATCAAGGGACATTCTCCTACTATTCCATTAAAGAGCCACGAGTGGCTGGGACTGCCTGTTCCAGATGACAGATCTTCTTTGATTTTGTTTTCATCCTTTGCAAGGAGATTAAGATCCTCCGGTGATGAGTAAGAGGTTCTCTGGAGGCCCACCCCAAATTCCAACACCTGACACGGGCTGATTGAGTTGAACGGAATTGAGGCTGCTTAATTGGAGAGCGATCATTTTCCCAAACAGGAGGAGGAGAGAAGAGAATCCTCTTCCTTTGGAGGAGAGGAAAGAAACAGCTCAACATGGCTTTCAGCTAGCAGGAATTCAATTTCCCCAGGAAGCTGAGTGCAGTGCTCCTTGATTTAATTAGGAAGTAGGAAGGTCACAGGCACAAATTTATAACCAAATACATGGAGAAAACTCTTTGACCCATTTTGCACCATGGTAAAATGAGAAATCCTTGAAAATATCATTTGAAAATGGTTTCCAAGAAATTTTGCACCATGGTAAAATGAGAAATCCTTGAAAATATCATTTGAAAATGGTTTCCAAGAACTTTGTCCATTGTCTTATTTGATTTCTTGCTATAACTGTGGTGCCAGGGATTGAACCTAGGGCCTTGTGCCTGCTAAGCACGTGCTGTGCCATGGAGCTATACCCCTCATCCTGGTAGTTTTCTTTTTGTTTTAAATTAATTAATTATTTTGGCTCTGGGGGTTGAACCCAGGGGCACTTTTAAGCACTGAGCTACATCCCTAACCCTTTTTTATTTTTAATTTAGAGGCAGGGTCTCCTTGAGTTGCTCATACTGGCCTTGAACTCACAATTCTCCTGCCTCAGCCTCCTAGGACTCTGGGATTACAAGTGTGCACCCTGCATCTGGCTTATTCATTTTCCTATAATGTTGCCAGCTGTTGGGTGTTTAGGGTGGCAAAAACTTGAGGCATCGATAGAGCGCTTAATTACAAGGAAGATTTTTTTATAGTCTTTAGAAGAAGAAATGAATCTAATATCTCCAAGGTGGCTCTATTCCCCATGAAGCTCACGGTAGGAGCGATGCCTGTTGAACAATTCAGCAATCATTTACTGAGCACCTATCATGTACAGGCTTTGTCTCGGGAGCAAAGATGCAAAGACACAGTCCTGATCTAAAATACTGGTAGTCACATGCACAAATAAGTTCCAAATCTCAATCTCAGTGGAGGATGACACCTTCCTTTCCATTGCTCATGTCAAAACCCGAGAGTTTTTGACCCCTTTTGATTCCAAGACATCTTCGGTTATTTTTTCCCATGTACCTGCATATTTAATCCATCAACAAATCACAGTTAGCTGGGGTCGGTGGCACACTCCTGTAATTGCAGTGGCTCTGAAGGCTGAGGCAGGAGGATGGTGAGTTCCAAGCCAGCCTCAGCAACTAAGTGAGGCCCTAAGCAACTCAGTGAGACCCTGTCTCTAAATAAAGTACAAAAAAGGGCTGGGGATGTGGCTCAGTCATTAAGCACCCTGGGTTCAATCTCTGGGACCAAAAAAAAAGAAGAAAAAAGTCATGATGGTTTGAACTCTAAAATGTCCCCAGAACCTAACCACATAGGTCCACCTCCACATTCCTGCTTGGGGGAGAGCCATGAGCATATCTCTCTCTCTCTCTCTCTCTCTCTCTCTCTCTCTCTCTGTCTCTCTCTCAGAGTTTTGCAGCAACTCCCTAAGCCAGGCCACCCCTCTACCCTACGTGCCTGCCCCATCATCTACGAGCACGGTAATGGCCAGAGTTCTCCTTACAGACTAAGTGTGATTACATCCATCGTCCCTTGATGCAACACCCTCGGGAGCTCCCCAGGTCTCTCAGAGTCCAAGCCCAAGTCCTCACAAGGGCCTTGGGTGAATGGTCTAGTCCTGTTACCTGCTTCCCCACCTCGGGCTCCCCTCCCTGCCCACCACCTGCAGTCACACTGGCCCCTGTGTGCTCTGCACGGACCTAGGCACGAGCCTGCCTCAAAGACTTCACAAGGGCTGTCCCCCCGCACCCACCCCCCCCCCCCGCCTAGAATGTCTTTCTTTGCCCAAGATAGCGCGTTCTCTGTCTTCCTCCACTCCAAACATTTCAGTCTCATCCTTGATTCTTTCTCTTTTTTCCTTTTACTTTGAACCCAGGGCCTCATGCAGGCCAGCCAGAAGCTCTGCTACTGAGCCACACTCCTGCCCTCCCACCCAGCCTTCAGATCCCAATTTCCCTTATCATGCTCTGATTTCTAATCCCACGTATCACCTTCATACTATTATATACTATAAATACTTACATCCGTGTTCGTTTATTAACTTATTCTTTATTGTCTACCTTCTCCCATGGAAATATAGGTTCTAAGAAACAGATTTTTTTTTAACTCTCTTGTTCACTGTGTCTAAAATAATGTGGGTGCTTATTAAATAAGGGAATAAATGGAGATCCATAGCATATCAGGGAATCAGGCACGAATATCATGCTTGATTAGCAAGCTCGGCGGATGGGTTCTGTTTATCAATGTGCAGGTTCATGGAGACATCTCAAAACACAGATGTAGGTTTTAATTTGATTCAACAAATACTCATTTACTAGCTCAGTGCGTCCAAGTGCTTGGCCTGAGCTTCTAGAGAGGCTGAATTCACATGGATAAATAAATTCCTGCCTGAACACCATTGGAGAGAAAGTATATTAATTGCTTTTAAAAATTGGCTTTTCATCAAGATTGCCTGCCTGATTTCTTCCCTAGGTACAAGGCATGGCTAGGAAGAGGCCAGCCTTGCAAGGTGACCAGTGGGATCCCTTCCAGTCTTTCTGCTCTCCCACAGGTCCTTCTTTTAAAAGGCAACTGGGTAAATTTATAACAATTTATGGCAGTTTATAGAATAATTAATTGAAATAAGACTGGTGGGGAAAAACAGGTAAAAATTAACATAGTGTCTTTGGCATGTTGTGCCTTTAATGCAAGAAATAGACATAAGTTAATGGTGTGGTTAAATATAAGGAAAATTGTGAATTAAGCTGGTTACACTGGTGCACGCTGTAATCCCTGGGGCTCGGGATGCTGAGGCAGGAGGATCACAAGTTCAAAGCCAGCCTCAGCAGCTTAGCAAGGCCCTAAGCAACTCAGGGAGACCCTGTCTCTAAATAAAATATAAAAAAGGGCTGGGTATGGGGCTCAGTGGTTAAGCACCTCTGGGTTCAATTCCCAGTACAGGAAAAAAAAAAGTGAATTAATCCAGAGAGAAGGATGAAGAATCTGTAAAGCAACAAAGTTAGCTATTCTAGTAATGACTCGAGAAAAAATATGTGTCACTACAGAATCTTCTGGAATGACCAGGCATAATAAAATATTGAACAGTCCCCCCCCCCAATGTTCTGCACTTGGAAGGAGCTGATAAAAAACATTAAGTCAAGTAATACCTCTAATAAAATATTTGCAAGTCAGTTACCCACAGGAAAGATTTTTCAAAAGCCTCAACGAGACCAATGATTTTTATGCTAAACTTTAAGGGTAAGTCCTTTCAGAATTTGACCTGAAGCCTATCTATTTTGTAAAATCCAGAGTCAATCCCTTGATATTGAACAGGGCAACTACTTAACCCCTGAATCAATATTCTGAGGGTGTTACGTACGAGTGTGAAATAAAATAATGAATTTTGAGATCAACTGCTTTTATGAAAACCCATCGGAAGGCGTCAGAGAGGAGGGAGGACTTTGTGCCAATTGCCCCAGAAAACCGGAATGTCTGTAGAAAATGGCAGGGGCACCCCGTCTCACCCAAGTAGTTGTCATCTTCCGATTTCCCTGAGAAACTGTGCTGTCGCACATCAATATTGGTAGCACCGGCTGGAATTCGGACCACAGTATTGTAACCTGAAAAGAATTTAACAAAAATTCAGTGGTTCACTTTCTCTAAGAATGGAAGCCAAGGTGGGTCACAAGGAAATGTGATTGTCACTATTAGGTGCCCTATGGCCAGATGGATGAAAATGGACTGTAACCAGATTGATTTTAAGCATGACATTAATACTTTCACATGATATGTACAATTCAACTTTTTTTTTTAAACTTTTCCTTCTCACAATCCTTAGAAGCAGATTCTTACCATAATGTACAGTATTGAATGTTCCTGCCACTGTTTTGCATGAAGAATTATCGCCACCACAAACCCCACATTTATCTCTCCGGGCTTTTGAGTTCAGAACATGATCACATCCAGCTTGCTTTAAAAGAAAAAAAAGAAAAGAAAACATTAGAAATAAATGGTGAAGCATGAATGAGATAATAAAATGGCAATGAATGCGTTTCTTTCAATGATGCAAATTCAAAACCACAAGGAAGAGATGGCCCTTGAAACTTTCCAGGGTTGAGAACTCAAATCATCTACGGCTTTGCCATTTAAAATTTGATCCAGCAGCCGTGGACATCCTTGATGTTGTTAGGAACGCAGACTCTCAGGAGTCACCCAGACCTACGAATCAGAGTTGGGATTTTAACAAGACTTCATCTGCAGAGAAAAGTTTGAGAAGCACCGAAGAATAAGCAGAGTGGGGCTGGGTGCAGAGACACACACCTGTGATCCCCAAGCAGCTCAAGAGGCTGAGGCAGGAGGATCTCGAGTTCAAAGCCAGCCTCCGCAACTTAGCGAGGCCCTAAGCAATTCAATGAGACACTGTCTCTAAATAAAATACAAAATAGGGCTGGGGATGGGGCTCAGTGGTTAAGCGCCCCTGGGTTTAATCCCAGGTACCAAAAAAACAAACAAACAAACAAACAAACCTCACAACCCCCCCCCAAAAAAAAAGAGTCAGCAGATTAAATGAGAAAAAGAAGGGGTGGGGTGGTGAGGGGCTGTACTTAATCAAGGAGCTCAGGCTCCACCTTAGGGAGGAGCTGCTGACACTCCCTGCTGCTGGACCGTTTAGCAACAAGAACTCAGTGTTGACATTTTCCAAATTGTTTTTCAAGAGAAGTTGGAAATTTGGATATTATGCAAAATCCCCCATGTTTAAATCCTGGGCTGAGCATGCAGGGGAAAGCATGACTGACAGGTGGCAGCTTGAGACCTTGGCTGCATCCCTGGCCTCTGGAATCTGCAACATGGATCAGTACAGACTGAGCCCTGAGGTCAACCCTGGCAACAACCTGAAGACTTGAAGAGGAGAGGCCACAGGCTTGTCCCTTTTGTCCCTTTGTGTGAACCACTCTTTTAGAAGGACCTCAAGGTGTTGCTATGGATTGGATGGAACAGGGGACCTGCCCTGCAGGTGCAGGCTGGGAAGGGGTGAGGCTCTTAGGGGCTCTGTGCATCAAATCCTTGTCCCCAGGAACTGTCATCTGCATCTGGACCACACTCAGGGAGAAACACATCACCTGAATGAAGCTGGCACAGTTAGCACTAGTTTCTGGTCAGCGAGAACTGCGAAGAGGTACCAAGCACTCCGCAAGTCACAGAGACTTTGCTGTCTGCCAGAAATTTCTCAATTTACCTTCCAAGAATAATTAACAGGCACGTCTCAGGTGGAAGCAATTAGGGTTAAAATCACAAAGAGGAATCTGAGCGAGGCCAGCTCTTCTCCTGACATCGTTCTAGAACACAGCTATTCACTCTAGGAAATGCTGTCAGAGAGCATTTGGGTTTAACCTTGGGCTCAGGTCACACTAAAGGAGCGTAAATTAGCATAATAAACCTTCAGGAGAGATCTGGGGGCCCCCATAGAGGCTAAAACTGTCAGGAAAAACCCAGGGCAGTGGTTCTTAAATTATGACAGAGCACAGGTTAGAATCAGATGATACTGGCCCCGCTCATGCTGGTCCAGGGACCACACTTTGAGAAGCCCTGCTCAGGACTGCGTGCTGTTCTATCAAGGAAGCCACAAACCACAATCCACAGCACCATGAAGAGAAGGCCATCTGTGACTCACTCTGCAAAGGCCTTGGACACAGATGTCATTGGTGTCCTGGCCACAAGGCGTTCCATCGACCACTCTGTCCCGGAGCTGGTAGTAGGCGGTGTTCCCGGCCACTCTGCAGAACAGCTTGCAGCGGTCCTTCATCAGAACTGCAGGGGAGACGTCATTCCATGGGACATGTGCGCACCTGGACCCAGGGCCAGCCCGCCGTCCTGGGGCCCTTGCCCGCAGGCACTTACTTCCGCTGTACTTGGGGACCCAGCGCACATTAGGGTGCAGACCGTTGATGTTAAAATGCTTCCCGTCAAACTGCGCACACTGCTCATCGCGGAAGTCTCGATTCTGCTTGAGGCAGGGCTCCGTATTGCAGGACTTGAACTTCATTCTGCGCCCCACGCAGTACTTGCCACCGTTTTTGGGCCTGAGAAAATATAAACACGCACACACAATGGGTTTCTCTGTACATCTCTATCTCATTCATGACTTCCTGTGATGGAGGGAAGCAAACTGGTGGTGGCAGATGACCCAGGGGAGGCCAGGGGCTCCGGATTCTGGGTTTGCATTCTGCTCTCTATTAAAGATGCCGGCATTAGTTTCACATAGACCATGGAGGCCCATCTGGGCAACTCTGGCAAGACTCGGCATTGACATCTGTGAAATGGGCTGTTGGCTCTTCCACCTCCACTCCTCCGGCAACTCCCCTCCCTGTTTCCCAACCACTGTTGGTTTGGTTGGTTTGTTTTACAATAAAATGGAAGAAAAGGCACGTGTCCCCTTGTGGACTGACTTGATACAAGAGGAGGACATACTGCTTCATCACCTTCGTGGGACTGTGAAGCCATGGACAGCACCACAGCACAAATTTACCCTCGGCCTGCAGTCCTGCACCTGCGCTTTTCCCGGAGGACACACCACACCACACAGCGACCAGCAGTCAGCAGCTGGCCAAATTCACCACGGAAAAGGGGGAGATCACAGAATCGTGGGACACTGGGGTCACCCACCAGGGCCGGAACAGCTACCCTGGGACACCCCAGAACTGAAAAATTTTTACCTTTGTTTTTTAAACATTGAATTTGAGAGAGTGATCCTGACTGTAAGAGTGCTTTGCTTTGTTTTGTTTTGTTTTCCCAAACCGGGCTTCTAGGATACGGGGAAATAGCTCCACAGACATAAAACATGGAATGAGACACAGCCAGAGTGCTAGAGCAGGGACCTGGGTTCCAGTCTCACCCTGTCCTCACTGTGTAGCTTTAGACTAAGAACTCAACCTCTCTGAACCTCGATTTACCCCTTCCTTTGAAATGAATGTTGCTAATGGATGATGGAAAATGTTAGCTACTGTGACATTATGTGTCAACATTGCCCAGTCTAATCTGAGTTTAGCCAGCAGTTGGTTTGAGTAGCAACTCTGGACATGGAAGGGCAACTCAATGCTCCTGAAGAGTGGCCAGGACTCAGGAAGGGCCCCTGGGGGAAGCCTGGCCTCATACTGCTATAAATGTGCTCCTTAGATCAAAGATTGTAAAGTAAGGAGACAGCACAGTTAAAAGCTTGGAGTCTTGGGGCTCCATCTTTATGTGAAAGAAATGTGAGGCTTCTGGATGAATCTGAGGAGCTTATCAGGAGTCGGATGAATATTTGCCATTATTTATCATGAAAAAGCGAAATCTAAGAATACAAACTGCAATGTCACTCAGCAGTGTCTATGTCTGACTGTTTCCCTGTTCAATACAACTAAGTCCATGTGCTTTGAATCTGTAGTATGCACTTGACTTTCATTTATTGCCAAGAGACAGGAGGTTCAGAGAAGTTAAGTACTTTGCCCAAGGTCACACAGCCAATAGAGGAGCAGAGTCAGGACTAGAATCCAAGTTGTCCAGGATTTTGCTCTGTGCTCTTTCTGCTATGCTCCCCAGAAACTGTGAGTCTTGGCTTTTTGGTTTTATAGCCACTTACAGATGCAGGCTTGGTTTCCTGGATACCAGACCCTTTCTCTAAGTAGCAAACCACCCCATGCATAAAATATCACGAATTACACATGAATAACTCATTAGGCCCACGTACCTGCTCAGGTAAAACCTGTTCTAAATGTACTAAAGAGGACCCCCTTCAAGTTTTCCTAAGGTAGGAACTATATGGAAAGTCTCTTAATGTTCCAATTGACTATGGTAGAATGATTATTAATTACCCCAAAGTATCTCGTATTTCTTTCCCCTTTGAAAACAACATTTTTAAGCAGATTTTTTTGTTGTTGTTGTTCTCTTATGTACCGTTTTGGCTGATTCTTGAAATTTATTAATAGTTTCCAACTTTGCTTATTTGGAGTATGAGGAAACAGCAAGCTATGATTTATTTCTATTAAAACATTTTAAGATAAACAACATGTAAGAACCACTGTCTGTAAGAGGAAGCCCTGCTAGGGGCTATTTCCACGGGTTCTAGAAACAGAGGGTCTGAACCCCAGCCCTGCATTAACAACATACCATCTCAGGCCAGCGGGTTCACCCCGCTAAGCCTCAGCTTCTCAGTCCGGAAAAGGGAGAAAACACCCACCATCTACTCCGTGGGGCTGTAGGGAGGGTTAACTTCACCATTACATTCAAAGCACTTGAACATGGCTTTGCATACCGTGTTTAATAAACACTTAGCTATTACAGGGTATGGCAAAATATGGTCTATGAACCAAATCTGGCATGCCGCATGGCTCATGGTCTCAGACTGATTATCATTTTAAAGAAATTGGAGCATCACAATAGCTAAGCTATGGAACCAACCTAGGTGCCCTTCCACAGATGAATGGACAAATAACATGTGGTCTGTATACACAATGGAATATTACTCAGCCTTAAAGAAGAATGAAATTTGCTGGTAAATGGATGGAACTGGAGATTATCATGCTAAGTGAAATGAGTCAGTCTCAAAAAACCAAAGGATGAATGTTTCTCTGATATGCAGATGCTAATTCACAGTAAGGGGGGAGGGCTAGGGAAAACAGAGTTTCTTTAGGTAGGTAGGAGTGAAGGGAGCCACATCCCCAGCCCTTTTCTAATATTTTATTTAAGACAAAGTCTTGCTGAATTGCTTAGAGCCTTGCTAAGTTGCTGAGGCAGCTTTGAACTTGTGATCCTCCTCCCTCAGCCTCCCGAGCCACTGGAATTACAGGCTTGCACCATCACACCCAGCCTTCATATGACTTTAATGAATGTAAATGTGCCCTTCTGAACTATATGGCATTTCTTCTTAGACAAGGTGGTTTCTGCTGAATTTGCATGGCACTGTGTGCTAGCGAAAGCTTCAGCCAGCTGAACTTACCTTTCAGCATGGAAAAAATAAATTTATAATTTAATAATTTAACTGGATAGGAGGGTAATGTTGTAGACAAAACCCCCAAATTATAGAAAATTCAGCTTTAAAAATAATATCCACCACATTTTCTAACTATTAAGATCCTTTAAAGATATTGCATGCCAGAGGTAGGTGGGAAGGACTGAAGGAAATTGCTAGAGTCATTGTTATCTTGTACAGCCAAGTTAGATCTTTCCTCCGGCACATTACACAACCATGACCTGTAAACAGAGAGGAAGTTTGGGATGATGAGTGGCCAAAGTTAAGAAGGGATTTTTGCAAATATCATCACAGGTGTATTCTACCTTTAAGTAAGATTTCATCAGCAGTTGCTATATCTAGCAGGAAATATGTAGTTCATGATCCCTTTTCTCATATCTGAGTTTATTATTATTTCCATCAGTCTCTTAATTTAAAAGTAAAATAGTAGCACTGGAAAAGGAAAGTTCTTTGCTTTACCTAGAGAATTGGCACAACTTTTTTTTTTTTTTTCTATTTTGACAGGCTGGAGCAATTCTATTACCTGTTTTATTTAGGCTACCAGGAAGCTCAAGGCCAAATTTTGAACACAAAGTAACAACCAAAGGGCCCAGCAGCCTGATGATACATCTTCTAGCTCTGACACTTGGTCTTATTTTGATGTTCTAACTTTTACATTTTCTGGTGGGCCCAGTTTAGATTTTACTCTTTCACGTGTTTCTTATGGGTCAGGAAACCCGCATAATTAATTGTCCAATCCAGGACACTTTTCACAGGAGTGAAAATGAGAGCTATTAATAATTTCCCTAGGGGAACAGACATAAAGTGGGATTAACCTTACAAACCAAGACATGTGGGCATCTTGTTATGTACAGGGTGGATCAAATGGAGAGTTAAAAAGTCAGGCACGGTGGCCCACCTGTGATCCCAGCTGCTCGGGAGGCTGAGGCAGGAGGAGCCCAAGTTCAAAGCTAGGCTCAGTGACTTAGCAAGGCCTTAAGTAATTTAGTGAGACCCTGTCTCTAACTAAAATGTAAAAAAAGGGCTGAAGACGTAGCTCAGTGGGTAAGCAGCCCTAAGTTCAATCCCCAATACCATTAACGACAAACAAACAAAAAAGCAAGCAAGCATTTTAAGACAAATATCAGGCCTCCACCTGTAGTAACATATACCAGTTCAACCCAAAACTTGGGGAAAGCTACTTTTCTTATCTTTTTTTTTTTTCTTTTTGCTGTACCATGGATTGAACTGAGGGCCACCCGACCACTGAGTCCCATCCCCAACCCTATTTTGTATTTTATTTAGAGACAGGGTCTCCCTGAGTTTCTTAGGGCCTTGCTTTTGTGGAGGCTGGCTTTGAACTCACAATCCTCCTGCCTCAGCTTCCCGAGCTACACCTGCAGTATGTATCTTCTATGACTTTTTTGATTTCAGGGCAGGGGGAGAATCCTAAAAACATGGCATAAAATTTCCAGATACTAACTAAATACATTCTTAAATCGCATTGATACTGTTAAAATGCTAAATAGAACAATCCAGTGTCCCTAGGAGACACATGTATCGGACCCTAAAAATGGAGCTTACCATGTATTCTAAAGGCTCATCCAACTGAGAAAAAGAGGATTCCCAGTGAGGAGGGACTGTTCCCCTCAAGATCCTTGTGAAACATGAAACCATGGGTCCTGATAACGCATCTTCTAGCTCGCAGGGCCGGAGCCAGAAGAAACCACTTCCACCTTATACAAAATGAGCCCTCTGCTCTGAAGTTCTCTGAACAAGCTTTTGCACTGAGATTGGGACGGGATTTTCTCTGCTTTGTGTCCCTTTCACTTTTCCAATGCACGCCCCCCCCCCCTCCAAGTATTCAGAAGCAGTCTCCTTTCCTCAATTAGCAGGAGCACCCTAAAGAGCAAATGACTCAGAGGAGTTTCAATGGCACGATGTGGCACTGACCCTCGAAGAGGTGGATTATATTTTTCCCCCAAGTCTCTCCCAGCACACAGCAAGGACAAAGGCCTCTAATTGAGGTCTTTAATGATCGGCTCTTAACTTCTGAATGGGAGGATCTTTGTTTCACTTTGAAGCCCAGACTCCTTTTGGTGAGAGCTTCACACTGGGGTGATTTTCTTTGTCTGCCCTTTCCAATTAGGGAGTGATTTATCTCTCTTCACTTTCCTCATTTCTTCAAGAATGGCTTTAAGACTTAAAAAAAAAAATCCCAACACAAAACCAAACCAAAAGGGCACTTCTTTTGGAATGGAATATTCTGGAATCAAAGTTTAAGAAGCACTTATAAAGCATCTACTATTCGAAATATAGTAATACAGCACTTAGTATATAATTTGGTTCCAAGGTAGGCATCCGATGAATTTTAATTCGTTAAAAATAATCACTGGATTTGCTGCTAACAGCAAAGGTCTTGTTGATGTTCATTGTTTGTTTTGTAGTTGTAGATGGACAGCATGCCTTTATTTTATTTGTTTATTTTTATGTGGTGCTGAGGATTGAACCCAGGGCCTCACACATGCTAGGCAAGTGCTCTACACACTGAGTGACAGCCGCAGCCCAACAGCAAATGTTGATCAAAAGACTTGATTTTAAACTTCAACAATACAAGCAGCTAGGATATATAGTTAGGTTTAAAAAGTAACACGAGCCTCGCTTTAAATTCTGGGATACTGATTTCATATAATACACACAAGATCCGCAATCTGTTTGAAAAGTCTGAATTGATACACATCAAATTATTTTTTTGGCATATATATAAAAAAAGAAAAACATTATTTTTCAGCAGAAATTTCTTAAGGGGATAAGAAAAATGGTGTCAAAAACTTTCACTTTTTGTGCTTGAATTTTTCTGAATATGAACACTATATCTCCAACTATAAAAATGCAAAGGATATGCTATGTAGAAAATCTAAGGTTTATTCATTTTTACCTATAGCTACAATGTTAGTTTTATGAACCAGTCTTTGGGCTTTTTTCTTCCTTGGAGACCATTTTGTGTGTGTGTGTGTGTGTGTGTGTGTGTGGTGCTGGGGATTGAACCCTGGGCCTTGTGCATGAGAGGCAAGTGCTCTACCAACTGAGCTCTATCACCAGCCCAAGACTAATATTAAACAGACAAGATATTTATACTATACTGTGAGCAAAAATAAACTTATCATTATTTATAATTTGTACCATAGAACATTTACTTAGACCATTGCTTATAAACCAGTGGTTTATAGCTCTGTTATTTTTGTAAATAAAATGCAGATTTTTCTTATACAAAAAACACACTGTCAACATTAGATATGAGCAGCACCCAGCACAATTGTACCACTTTTACTTTAAAATAAACATTTTTTTTTTTTTTTTTTTTGTACTGGGGATGGAACCCAGGGGCACTCAACCACCGAGCCACATCCCCAGTCCTTTATATATTCTATTTTGAGACAGGGTTTTGCTGAGTTGCTTAGGGCCTCACTAAGTTGCTGAGGTTGGCTTTGAACTTGCGATCCTCCTGCCTTAGCCTCCAGAGCTGCTGGGATGACAAGTGTGCACCACAATGCCCAGATAGGATAAACTTTTATAGTCTGCTAGCCCTTCATTCTTTTTTACTTCTCTTCACAACTGAGTTTGCTATCACTAATCAAAAGTGTTAAAAAAATAAATGAGTACTTCAAGGCAGACTTGTTTTACATGATCCCAAAGCAAATGGGCTGGGTGCAGTGGTGCATGCCTTCAGTCCCAGCTACACAGAAGGCTGAGGCAGGAGGATCCCTTGAGCCCTGGAGCTGGGGACCAGACTGGGCAACAGAGGGAGACTTTGAATCAATCAATCCATTGATCAATTGATCAATCAATCAATCAAAGTCGTTGATTTATACATCTAAAGCTACCCCTACACTGTGAAGACTCCTTGGACAATGACAAGTCCAAGAAGTGACATGTAAACCATTATTTCTGGCATATTCATGCAGAATCAAATGTCGTGCTTTACCGTAAAGATATGCTTTACTGTCTACACCCCTGACAAACACATAGTAAATGCTGGAAAAAAACGCAAGATCCATGGCCTTACTGGAACATATAAGTGCTAGCGAGGCTAGGCTGGCAGAGGCTGCAGGGTCACATCTTGAGAACTGAGAGGTAGGCCAACTCCCCACCTGGACACAGTCAGGCTATGGAATGGGAACCCCAGGAGTCTCGCCTATAAATTTAGACTGATTCAAAAGGTAATTCCCTGCAGTGGAGCCTGCCTGTAATCCCAGCAGCTTGGGAGGCTGAAGCAGAACGATTGCAAATTCAAAGCCAGCCTCAGCAATTTAGTGAGGCTCTAAATAACTTATTTATAGCAACTTATTTATTGTGACCCTGTCTCTATAAATAAAATATAAAAAAGGGCTGGGGATGTGGCTCAGTGGTTAAGCACCCCTGGGTATCAAATAATAATTATAATTATAATTATAATTATAATTATAATTATAATTATTATTATTATTATTCCCTGACCTGTGGCTCCAGGATATCTGGGGTCTGCTGCTCACAGCCATAAAGGATCCTGGGAGCCTTTGTGGCATCTCAGTGTTATTTAACTGAACTCTGGATGAATATGCCTTGTGTATGTTTTAAAAAGTTCCTTGTGCAAGTAAGTGTGCCCTCCATGAGCAAGCTGGCCCACGCTTCAGGTGGCACTGAGACCCATCTGACTGCCAAAACCGGGAAGCAGACCCACCAATCCAAGCAGACTTCCCAACTGCTTGGGAGACCAACCTAACACTGAAGGACCTGGGGGGCTAAATAAGGAGAAGATCGAGAGGTGCCTGGAGTTACCTGCTGACTATCTTGGACCATGTTCCTGTCAGCCTCCTGCTACAGTATTCCCCCAGGAAGCTCCCCAACCCTGCCCCCTGCCCCCTGCCCCCACCCCCCACCCCTGGCAGGCAACGATAATTCTAGAACTTACTCTGGTCGGTTGCACTCTCGGATGGCTGTTTTGATCCCCCCTCCGCATGTTCTTGAGCAGGTTCCAAAGTGACTCCAACTTCCCCAGGATCCGTCAGTCGCAGGGACCTCCATTTCTTTGGGAACACAAAATCCATACTTGCAGTGCTGTATTTAATAAGGGCGACAGTGAGGGAGGGCTGGTGCTGGGAGTCACTGCAGGACCCTGTCCTCTTAACCATGCCGTCCTTCCTCTCTTATCTCTTTATTCTTTACCATAGTTTATGAAATGCTGCGCATGTGCCATCTATAGGGAGAGTGAGCACTGTGCGGATTTAGCCCTGTAAGGATCTTAATATTAGGCTGGGTCTTCAGGTATAGCTTGCTTGTGGGGAAAAAAAGCCAGTTGAGTGAGGGGCTGCAGGCTGGCAGGGCGACTCCAGTGGCCAGCTTCAGACTGCTCAAGTCTCCAGCTTGGAAAAAAACGGAGTGGACATTGGCAGGGTGGTGGTAGGCAGGACAGGACAAAGTGAGATTTGCATATGGACCTCCATTCACAAGGCCTCCGGTAAAATAGCAATGCTTTCCTGCTTTTCTTATCTTTATTTTTTGCACCAGGGATTGAACCCAGGGGCGCTTAACCACTGAGCACCATCCCCAGCCCTATTTTCTATTTTATTTAGAGACAGGGTCTCCCTGAGTTGCTCAGGGCCTCACTAAGTTATTGAGGCTGGCTTTAAACTCACGATCCTCCTGCCTCAGCCTCCCAAATCTTATTGAGGCTCTAAGCAACTCAGTGAGACCCTGTCCAGCTCCCCTTGGATTTGAAAACCCAATTTTAATTCACCAGGGAAGAGGGAGGGGAAAAAGTAGTTACATGATTTCTATAAACTCACTTCAAGAAAATACTTAGGATCAGGAAGTAACAAAGGGCCCTCACAGGGTCCCCTAAAGTTGATTCCTTTGTTGTTGTTGCTGCTGTTACTAAGGCTTCAGCTTCTGCAGCCTGGAGAGCAGGAGGGAGGCCATGATTTTAAAAGAATCATAAAAAATAAAATAGGGGCTGGGCTGGGGCTCAGCAGCAGGGCGCTTGCCTCACACACGTGAGGCCCTTGGTTCCGTCCTCAGCACCACAGAAAAATAAACAAAAAAAAATAAATAAAGATATTACAAAAATAGAATTAAGTTAAACTCCTCAGCAGGACAGGGAGTGGCCCACATGGACCCTCTGCCATTGTGGGGGTGGCAAGCCTTGACACAAAGCCGAGGTCACGGAGCAGTGGACAAAGGCAGTGGCTGCAGGAGGGTGACACCCTGCCGCTCTCTCAGATCTCTGGAGTGGAGCGGCCTGTGGCTGTGTGACGGGTCTCAGGGGGACAGAGCTGCCTCTGGAGGGCGGAGGCAGAGGTGCCAGGCTGGGCCCCCGCCCAGGAGGAGCTAACCAGGCCCAAGAGAGGATGGAGAATTCTAGAAGCACACTAAAGCATTTTGGAAACAAAAATCGAAATAAATCCTAATGGCATTTAACCCAATATATCTAAAAACATTATTAATTCTACATGCAGTCAGTATAAAAATTACTTTGATTTTTCTATTTCATTGTCAACTATTGCTGTTAATCCCTTACCATGCCAAATCTAGAAATCAGACATTATCATAGGTATGTGTGCCTAGGAAAGACATTATATATATCACATGTTTGAAATGTTATATATGAATGTATAGACATATATTTTTTGTATTGCTAATATATGTTTATATATTATATGTGTATGATATATGTGTGTATAATTATACACACATACACACATATGTATGATTATATATGCACATATATGCATAATCATACACATACCTAATATGTATAACATTATAAATATATATTACATATACATGCATATATTCCATGTATATACATGTTATACACACATATGTATTTTATACACATAATATACATGTAATATATGAATATATAGATGTAATATACATGTGATATATGTATATTTACACATATATTACAATTATAAATAATAAACACACATATATTACAAATATTATGAATGATATACATAAATATTATATGTATACTTATGTGCATACACATATACTATATGTGATATATAAGATATGTATGTCATATATGTATATGTGTGTATATGTATATGTATACATGCATATACTATATGCAACACATAACATCATCATAACATATATATTAATAATTATTGATGCTATAATAATCACATACAATATACCATCATATATATACCATATATCATCATATTATGTCTATCACTATATAAATAATACATAATGTTGATATACACTCAGTACCACCCAATATCTCAAACACTTGCAAAGTATCAGGGAACCTAGGGCCTCACACATGTCCTGGGTCTGATGACAGAATGAGAGGCGGCCACTGCAGGAAGCTTTCTCTTGCCCTCTAGGGCCCACAACCTGGCTGTATTTCACTCGTCAGTGCACCCCAGACCAGACTGGCATTTCAAGTGCATGGTAGCCACACGTGGCCACACCCAGGACCAAGCAGCCTGGGGCCAAAGGTCAACATGTCAGCAGGCCTGGCTGTAGCAGTGGCTCCTGGAAACTGGCTCTGTGGCCCAGGGCAGGGTGGGAGTCTGTGTTCACAGCTGGAAAGGGAGCCCCTCTGCCCAGGCTGTCCTGGGTCTGATGACAGGAGGCCTTGGGAACAGCTGGGCACAGGGTGCAGCTTAGGTAGGATTGGGGTGCCGGCGGGCATCCACACTGACCAAGGCCAGGCACTGCTCTGAGCAAGCTGACTATCTCAGTTCCAAAATGCAAAACCCAGAAGGCCCCGAATCCCAGACTTGTTAAGGGCGGACACGAGGCCACGGTCACCGTTCCCCACTGGACTTGACATGATGGGTGCTGATCAGAACCAAGGGAGACCAGAAATATTGTGGATGACTGTCCTCAATCTGTGTGTCCAAGGTGCACAGGACCTGGGTCCTGTCACCAAGGTGCTCACTACGTGCATGTGAATATCCCACAGTCCAAGAAAACTCTGGAATCTGGGCCCCTTCAGACCTCCAGCCCTTCAGATAAGGGACTAGCATGACCTCCATTTCTTTTTTTCCCCTTAGTTGTAGATGGACACAGTACCTTTATTTTATTTATTTTTATGTGGTACGAGGATCAAACCCAGGGCCTCACACATGCTAAGTGTTCTACCACTGAGCTACAACCCCAGTCCCTAACACTTTCATTTCTTTTTCTCTTCTCTCTCTCTCTTTTTTTTTTTTTTTTGGCAGGGTGGTACTGGGGATTGAACCCAGGGGCACTTAACCACTGAGCTATATCCCCAGCCCTTTTTATATTTTATTTAGAAATAGAGTCTCGCGGAGTTGCTGAGGCTGGCTTTGAACTCACAATCCTCCTGCCTCAGCCTCCCGAGCTGCTGGGATTACAGGCATGAGCCACATAATAGCTCCATAACTTGTCGAGTTTTTGTATCATATAAAGAGGCAATTTGCTTAAAACACAATAATTGGATTGAACCTGAACAAAATTCTTAACTAACACAAAATCAAGGTGAAATTCAGCCTTCCCATCTTGCTACCAGGAATCCAAAACAGAGAAAGAAACTCAGAGAAATAGGATGATACAAGCTGGGGATGTTTTGGAAATATGTTTAAAAACAAAACAAAACAAAACAAAAACTGGCTGGGCACAGTGGCAATCACAGTGGAGCAGGCCTGTAATCCCAGCAGCTCAGGAGGCTGAGGCAGGAGGACCACGAGTTCAAAGCCAGCCTCAGCAACTCACCGAGGCCCTAAGCAACTCAGTGAGACCCTGTGTCTAAATAAAATATAAAAAGGGCTGGGGATGAGGCTCAGTGGTTGAGTGCCCCTGGGTTCAATCCCCAGTATAAAACAAACAAACAAACAAAAAAACTATTTACCAGGCAAATCCGACAAATCATAATTTCCATATGGGAATTGCCATTACATCATAACAAAGCTTTAAGTGGCTGGTGGAACTAGAGCCAAAAAAAGTCAGCCTTTCTTAAAAGTTTCCCAAACTATTTAACTGATATTTTATATCCATGCATCTATCTAAGAGGTTGGAAGGTAGATGTGGAGGCCAACTTCAATTCAAGGATTCTCTGGACTCAAAAAACAGGGTTAAAGTGAAATGTTAATGGACTTAACAAGAGAGCACAGCAAATAAAGAGACATTAGTGAGTCATTCATCAAAATAACACTGTGTCAGCAGCTCAAGATGGATTACTACAGAGGGAGCAGGACAGAGAGAACAGAAAGAAAAAAAATTAACCCAGCGGCAACGGGAGTCAGAATGCTGGCATGCAGACCAGAGGCCCACACTGCCAATTCTGTGAAATCAACACCAAACAAGAAAAATCACAAAGCACTCCTATGCAGCCTGGGTACCTTCTCCAGCATTTGCAAAATGCATGATCTTAAGAGTACCTGTACATCCCCACACCTTCAGTAAAAGCTGTTAGACTTGGCCACTCTTCTAGAATATGATTAAAATGGACCTATTGTGCTGATACGGTGATGCACACCTGTCATCCTGGTGGCTCAGGAGGCTGAGGCAGGAGGATCGCGAATTCAAAGCCAGCCTCCGCAATTTAGCGAGGCCCTAAGCCACTCAGTGAGACCTTGTCTCTAAATAAAGTACAAAATAGGTCTGGGGATGGGGCTCAGTGGTTAAGTGCCCCTGGGTTTAATCCCTGGTACAAAAAAAAAAAAAAAAAATGGGGAAGTGGGAGTAAAACCCTGCCATCAATTAAGATCCCTTTGAAGGAGGCATTCTGGGTCCTAATAATTCTACAAAGTAAAAGGAAAGAAGATGAGAACAAATGTATTAAAGTGAGTAAAACAGCTAACAGGTAGAAGAACTACATACATATAAAGACGACAAATCTCGGAAATAGAATCCAGCGACTAGATCACTGTAAATGCTAAATGCATTCATCCTTACAGAATTACAAAATAAAAAGAAAAAAAAAGAATCAGGATTTATCTTTCAAACTTTGTGCCACCAAATTTTTTGGGGGAGGGATGATGATATCACTAACTCATGACTCTGATTTTTCGATGCACACAGGACAGGAGGGTAAGTTAATCATACCCCTAGGTGCGTGGGACACAGCTGTCCCTGGGCCACACAAGGAGTGGATTTCGTTTAGTTATTAACAAAATCACTGGGAACCATGACAAGTAGCTCATGAGAATCTGGACTTGGATATGTACCAAGTGACATCATCTCTCCTTAAAGGGAACAGCAGAGGCTGGCAAGAGCCTGGTGTCACAGGAGAGGAAAGAATCCGTTCTCTGCACCTCCTGATTCTGAGATGCTCCATCAAGTTTGCAGTGCCGCTCTCAAAACAGAAAGCAAACAACCCAAAAAACACTCCTGCACACTGCATTAGGATTTCAGAATGGCTAAAACAAGGGAAGTGTTCAATTGCGAGACTGTCCCTACATGCAGGCAATAATGATCTCTGGTGTCATGATCATGCCTTCATGTGAGTCTCACATTTTCAAAAGCTCCCCGAACCTTTCTCTGCAGCCCCAGGGTCGGGGGAGGCAATGGGGAGTACTTGCCTTTCCAGGCTCACACTCGGTCCCGTCAGCCCAGGGCGTGTGCTGAGTCCGGCAGCCTTTGTGAGCTCCATCCACGTTATTGCACCAGAGCCGTCTACACTGCACCTGCTCGATTCAGTTGAATGAAGAGACAGTGGAATTAAGACAGAATCTTTCAATGAATGCTTTGCCACGTGTATAGGGGAACTTGGAAAGGCATTTTTTTTCTTCATTAAATGATGAAATAGTCCCAGGGTGATAACAAGCAGCTCTGAGCAGCCCTGTCTGCCTGGGAGGATAGACTGTATCATAAAAGGGGACCCACCATGCATTTGAGATATACAGATGAAGAGACTGAGGTTCAGAGAGACAAAGGAGCATGTGGGAATTGTGTGATGTGAGTTTGGTTGTTGAGTTAGGGAGTGATCAGATATGATTTGTGTTTCAGTTTGGCCTGACTCAAAGTGCATGCATGCATGTGTGTGTGTGTGCTGAGGGCCATTGCCAAGTAGGAATGACGCATCGAAATTTCCTTGCCAGCATACCCCATGTTAAATGGACTTGCCTTGGAATTTCGCTGTTGACATTGCATGTGTGTTTGAGAAAGGTGACCCTGCTCAAGGACCAGGGTGGATCCAGGATTAGGGTGTATCCTGCAGTTTGAGGAAGTATCCCGCTCCTTGGGTTTAGGGCGTTCCCAGTTTAAGACAATATGGGTTTTAGGGAAGTTCGAGGTTGAAGATTATTGCTGCTGGGAATAGGGTGTTCCTGCTGCCTGAGTTCCCGTTGAGTTCTCATGAGATTCAAAGGAGATTGGGAAAAAAGCCTCGTGGGGTAGGTGAATTGGGCGGAGGAGAACTGGGATTGCCCCAGAGCGTGTGTGGAGGCCGGTGTGAGTTCGGGAATAAAGATTGCTGTTTGAATCTACAAAGCTGTGTGGTGGCTCGTGATTCTGTGCCCAGCCAAGACTGTGGCATGTGTGTATGTCTCTGTGTGTGTGTGTGTGCTTCTACTAGGGCCATGTATTATCATGATCATATTATGAATCGTTTCTAAGGCTTTTAGGGGTTGTTAGAGGATAGAAGGTATTAGATAGTGTACAATATTTCAGACCTACACAAAGTATTAAAAAGTAACATTAAAGCACTTCACAGAAGAAGAAATATGAATGGTCAAAAAGATACCAAAAAATGCTCAACATCTCTAGAAATTAGAGAAATGCAAATCAAAACTACACAGAGATTCCATCTCCCTCCAGTCAGAATGACAATCGTCAAGAATAAAGCAACAAAAAATGTTGGCAAGGATGTAGAGAAAAGATTCATTCATCCATTGCTGATGGGACTGCAAATTGGTGCAATCATTCTGGAAAGCAGTGTGGAGATTCCTTAGAAAACTAGGAATGAAACCACTTTTGACCCAGCTATCCCACTCCTCAGCATATACCCAAAGGACTTTTAAAAATCAGCATACTACAGTGACGCAGCCACATCTATGTTTATAGCAGCTCAATTCACAATAGCTAGACTACGGAACCAACCAAGGTGTCCTTCAACAAATGAATGAATAAAGAAAATGTGGTATAAACACATAATGGAATATTATTCAAACTTAAAGAAGAATGAAATTGTGGCATTTGCTGGTAAATGGATGGAACTGGAGACTATCATACTAAGTGAAATAAGCCAGTCCCAAAAAAACAAAGATAAAATGTTCTCTCTGATATGCAGAGATAAGGGAGGGAGGGAGAATAGAAATTCACTGGGTTAGACAAAGGGGAATGAAGGGCAGGGAGGGGGATGGGAATGGGAAAGACAGTGGAGTGAATGGGACAGAACTTTCCTGTGTTCATATATGAGCACACAACCAGGGACAACCACAAGAATGGGATCCTAATTAGAATAAGCTATACTCCATGTATGTATGATATGTCAAGATATACTCTACTATCACGTTTTTCAAGAAAGAACAAATAAAAATGAGCAAAAGAAAAAAAAATAACATAATGGATACCAATGTACCCACTGCCCTGTTAAGGAAAGAAGAGTTCACAGGTAAGCTAAAACCTTTGGTACCCATCCTGGGTCTCTTCCTTGTTCCCTCTCTGCAGAGGTGACCCACTCTGATTGATGATGACTTCATTGGTCCCAAAGTTTTTACACAACAGCATAAAAATCTAGCAGTTACACAGCATTTAAGCTTCATGCAAACTGATTTTGATACATTCTGAAACGTTGTTCTTCCTTTGAATACTATGTTTTAAAGATTTATTTTAGCAGGGCTGGGGTTGTGGCTCAGCGGTACAGTACAGTGCTCACCTAGTGAGTACAAGGCCCTGGGTTCAATCCTCAGCAACACATTAAATAAATAAATAAATAAATAAATAAATAAATAAATAAATAAATAAATAAATGTATTGACAACTACAACTAGAAAATAAAAAAATTTAAAAGAAAGATTTATTTTAGCTATTTCAATGCATACTTTTTTAAAAAAAAAAGATTTCTCTAATTTATATTTTTTCCTAATTATTAAAATAAACCAAAATCAATCAGGCTTATGGTAGAAAAATTAAGAAAGAACTAAATATATACTCTGAAAAATAGGGGAAAAAAAGTCCCTCGAGCTCTCCACCCATTCCCTGTCACTTTTTCTCCTCTTTGAGACTTGAAGACACACTCTATGTAATTATTCATCCTTTTCTTTAACTTAAATTACATGAGCAGGAACATGTGTCTTGTGTAGATCATTTTCATCTGCTATGTAATATTTCACTAAATGGAGATACTAAAATATGCTTACCTTTCTTTTGTTTAACACTTCAATGACTTTTTTTTTTTTTTTTTTGGTACCAGGGATTGAACCCAGGGGCACTCAACCACTGAGCCACATCCCCAGCCCTATTTTGTATTTTATTTAGAGACAAGTTCTCACTGAGTTGTTCAGGGCCTCACTAAGTTGCTGAGGCTGGCTTTGAACTTGTGATCCTCCTGCCTCAGAGTCAATGACTCTTAATTCGTGTCATCATGGGTAACATATAAATGGGTATTATTAAGGTAGAGTGACTCAAATTTTTAAATTATTTCCATGGAATCACTGTACTTTTTGCAACTTACTCTGCAACCTCTGAAGGGTCTCCCAGCAACACACACACACAGCCCCAAAGGGACAGAAGGGGGCAACCCACAAGAGCACCATTCTCCTCATTTCTATCCAGTCACCCCTAGATGATATCACTGGTCCAGACATTCACAGCACAAACCACAGCAGCCCGGCTGAGCAACCACCAGAAAGGATCTGAAGCTCCAAGTGGACCTAGGACCCAAGGCTGGCAAGCTAGGAACAGCAGTCAGGTCTGCCTCCTGTGTCATCCTTACTGAATCGCTGTAAGTCACTCGGACAAGTCGGAGGAGGGCATGAGAGAAGACAAGGAGAGAGAAACACCTAAGCTCTGGGATTACCAGCTCTGCCCCTGCACCCCCTGGGAGCCCCACCTCACACTTGCAATAGCATGTCCCTTCTGGCCAGTCAGGAGGGGAAAATAAGAGATGCCACAGGGCGCCAACGTATGGAGCCATGACTGATACCATCAGCACAGTGATCACCCTAAGTGCCAACTGCATGTTTGACTGTCCTTGGGCCGAGTGAGAAGCTAATGGGAAGCCAGGCAGAGCAAGACGTCCCAAATGTGATGAGGACAGAAACAGCCCCAAACACTTACCATGTACGGGCACACCTGGGAACCAGGGCCAAAGATGAGCTCACATTGCTTATTCACGTTGTAAAGGAGGCCAGGCAGCTGGGGAGGCAGGGGGTAGGGTCTGGATTCGGGTTCGTTAAGCAGACACTCGCCATACCCGGTGCTACAGGAAGTAGAGACACACAGAAGGTAAGAGGAGGGACTGACAAAGGTCCCCTCAACGTGGAGGCCACACCCCCAGTCCAATGAAGAGGACAGTTCCTTTTTGATCTTGGCTTTCTTCTTTTTTATTTTCTTTTGGTCCCAGGGATTGAACCCAGGGGTGCTTAACCACTGAGCCCCACCCCCAGCCCTATTTTTTATTTTATTTAGAAACAAGGTCTCACTGAGTTGCTTAGGGCCTCACTAACTTGTTGAGGCTGGCCTCAAACTCATGATCCTTCTGTCTCTGCCTCTGGGATTACAGGTGAGTGCCACCAAGCGCAGCCGGCTTTATTCTTTTCATCCATCTTAAGTCCAGAAGTTGGAGTAGTATCATTGGTATATACTTCTAGAACCAGATCTACATACAACATACAGAAAGTATGAATCTCTTAGGGCACTGGTTGCACTTGGAGGCAGTTATCAGCTTATTTTTTGATCGTCTTCCCCAAAAGACTGTAAGCTTCTTACAGTCGAAGGCAGGGCCCGGTCCATAGCAGCAGGTGCTTAATAAATATTTGCCAAAGGGAAAAGTAAGTAAATCAGTGACTCACAGAAAGAAAACATCCCCTGCTGAAGAAGAAAAATGGAATCCTCCAGTTCTTTCACTTTTTTATTTTTTTTTTTTTTTTGCAAATGATGTTTTCCCTGTTTTGGGAAAGTGTCACCCCTGAGTTCTGATGAAGAAATCCACCCATTCCCTGTAGTGGCAGAAACAGGCCAGAGACTTGGGGTTTTTGCTTTAACTTTGGTGCTTTTTGGTAACTAGGAGAGAAGACCAATATATTTGTGGCATAGGGGCATTTTATAATGAAACTGGATCTTTGAGCAGCTGAGTGGGAAGTTAAAAATAAATAATTAAATAAACTCAGGAGGCTGAGGCAGGAGGATCATGAGTTCAAAGCTGGCCTCAGCATCCAGGCCCCAAGCAACTCAGCGAGACCCTGTCTCTAAATAAAATATAAAAAGGGGTGGGGATGGGGCTCAGTGGTTAAGTGCCTCTGGGTTCAATCCCTGGTACCAAACCAACCAACCAACCAACAAAAACAGAAAAAGGAAAGACAGATGAAAAGGGAAGGGGAGTGGTAAGGAGAGTAGGAGAGACACACAACCTCCATTCAACAACACGGAGGCTGCTCCAATTTCTACCCCCTTGGGGATCATCTCCTGATCCCTTCCTTCCTGTGCCCAGGTCACTAAGCTACAGGTGCAGAGATGTGGGTGGATTTCGTTCAGGCCTTTACAGGGCCTCTTCCCAGGTGGCCACACATGTCCAAGCCCAACTGGGCCACAGCCACACATTCCCTTTCAGACCCCAGGCTCCTCCTCGGCTCCGCCCTGACCTTCTGAACACTGGCTAGGAATCTGCCCCAGGAACCCGGTTAAGAGAAAGTGGCGTCTTACTCCAAAAACTCGGTGATGTATTTCCGACTGCACTTGGACCACATCCAGGGGTTGGTGTAGAAGTTCAGTGTCGGTGCCATGACATGCTGGGGACTCTTGACACCCTCTTCTTTACACTTGTTGTTGTCGTCATGTGGCATGTTGAACCTAGGGGACACCAGGGCAGGCTCCGTGAGCACCGAGGCTACTGGGTTATGGATCAGAATCGGAGTCCAGGGCAGCAGAACAGATGTGAAGCTACCTGAGACGGGGTGGAGAACATGACAAGCTGGGCGCAGTGGTGCCCACCTGTAACTCTAACGGCTGGGGAGGCTGAGGCAGGAGGATCATGAGTTCAAAGCCAGCCTCAGCAATGGCAAGGCCCTAAGCAACTCAGTGAGACCTGTCTCTAAATAAAATATCAGTAGGGCTGGGGATGGGGCTCAGTGGTTGAGTGCCCCTGGGTTCAATTGCTGGCATCAAAAAACTAAAAAAATAAAAATAAAAAATAAAAATTCTGAAGCCCAAGCTTTCTAATAAGGAGCTGACTGTGAATCTTGGCATCTTCTGTTTTGGGCCCTGGATGACAAATGATACACCTGGGCAGGTAGGTCATTAAAAAGGTCTGTAAAGTGGGTGCCCATTTTCATGAAAGAAAATGATGGTCATGGAGACCAGAGGCATGCAGATGGAGTGGGCGGGACTCAGCGATGGCAATAGTCTTGTGCTCTGTGCCAAGGTCACCATATGGGGGCTGGCTTGATGAAAACCAGCACAAAGGGTTCTTAAACTAATCCAGGTTCTGACCCCAGAAGGCCCTGAGGACCGCCCCCATCCTCCTGGGCCTGGGAGGGAACCTGGAAGCAGCATGAATGCATACTTGCCATTCTTGGCTTGGTCAGAGGTAGGGGGCGGGGAATGATGGTGTCCCTCACTCCAGAGGCATCCATTGTACAACCAGGAAGTGTTCAAACCTCAGCTTGCTTCTCTGTGGTGCAAGGTAACTGGCAGATATTCCTACCCCATCATGAAATCAAGTTTACTTAATGAAATCAAGTTTACTTCATCATATGAAATAACAATTTGTTTTTATCCAGATGCCAGACACATTTGCTCATGGCAGGGGTTAAATAATAGTAAATATTTATGGAACCCTGGTTAAATAGTAAGAACCAAGTCTTTTCAGGGCTGGGGTTGTGGCTCAGTGGTGGAGTGCTTGTCTAACACACGTGAGGCACTGGGTTTGATCCTCAGCCCACATGAAAATAATTACAGGTACACACCTGTCATTCTAGCAGCTCAGGAGGCTGAGGCAGGAGGATCACAAGTTCAAAGCCAGCCTCAGCAACTTAATGAGGCCCTAAGCAACCCAGTGAGACCCTGTCTCTAAATAAAATACAAAATAGGGCTGGGGATGGGGCTCAGTGACTGAGTGCACCTGAGTTCAATTCCAGGCATTCACAAAACACAAACATATAAATAAATGAATAAATAAGATAAAGGTATTGTGTCCTTCTACAACTAAAAATAAAAAATTAATTTAAAAAAAGACTTTTCAGCATTCACAATGTACCCAGAATGTGATTACTGTTTTAAATGCTTTATTTCATTTAATCAGTTATTTAACCTCCTGGGCAGCACAGTCTACCGGCCAAGTCTGCACATCCTTCGTCTACGGGCTTCATTAACTGCAGGTGGAACTTATTCAGAAGAAAAAAAATGTGCATCCTTTTTTTTTCTTATCATTATTCCATAAATAGGACAGTGTGACAACTATTTACACAACATTTATTTTGTATTACATATTATAAGTAACCTGTAGAGATGATTTAAAGCAGATAACATGCAAACACTAGGCTTCTGCGTTGTGGCTCAGTGGTAGAGTGCTCGCCTAGCACATGTGAGGCACTGGGTTCCATCCTCAGCGCCACTTAAAAATAAATAAATAAAATAAAGGTATAGCTGGGTGCAGTGGTGCACCCCTATCATGCCAGCAGTTTGGGAGGCTGAGGCAGGAGGATCGCGAGTTCAAAGCCAGCCTCAGCAACTTAGAGAGGCCCTAAGCAACACAGTGAGACCCTGTCTCTAAATAAAATATAAAATAGGGCTGGGGATGTGGCTCAGTGGTTAAGCGCCCCTGAGTTCAATCTCATTTTACAAAAAAAAAAAAAAGTATAAAAAAGTTTATAAAAAGACTTGCAAATCTGCACATTTCCCTATCCACGGGGGTCCTGGAATCAGCCCCCACAGACACACAGGGATGACTGGGCTATTACCCACATTTTGCTGATGAGGAACTGAACCACAGAAAGGTCTAATGACTTGATGAAGGTCAAAGGGGACCAAGGGGAGGGGGACTGAAATTGGAATTTCTCAAGGAGTCCTTGAGGTTCATGGAGGTGCCTTAGGAGCCTTCAGGGCAGAGAAGATGCTGGGGACTGTCACAGCAGCTACCTAGAAAGCTGGCTCTTTATGTTCTCAGTTAGTGGTCATCTGGAGCTCTCCCTTTCAGGATGAGGAGCGTGTTCTTAAAATACGATTGAAAGGTCTTCATTTGAAGATACACTCACTGCTTCTGAAGTGGCTTGGAGATACCTGTGTGTGCCTGTGGGCATCTTGATCTGTGTGAGTGCACTGCCCACAGATGAATCCAGAAAACATCTGCACAAAAAGCTTGCTGATTGTACAACGTTAGCTCTAAAGTCAGCATCTGACACACAAATAGACATATGGGGATGTTCTACTAATGGCATCGATTGAGAAAATTATTTTCCAAATATAGAGGGTAAGTGATTTGATTATTATAGAAAGAAAAAAATGCAGATTGAAAATCAGACCGATTTCTAGTCAATTCACATTGATGAGCCCACGTTCTAACCGGGCTCTGTCTCTACAGAAACAAAAGGGAAGACCCATTTCATTATAGCCAGGCACTTGGAGGCCTTGATTAGGAAATGACTGTTTTCTGGGGATCCTGGCTCACTCTCTTCCCTGAAAGAGGGACATTACAGTCTGCAGGTGCTTCCTGTCTCAATTACAGCTATGCATAGCTCAATGCAGAAGTGAGCCGGACTCGTAAAAATCTTGGGGGCCAGGACAGTGTCGGGGACCCTTCTAGACCAAGATGTGGACCCAGGAATGTTCTTCACATTAACACATCCTGAGAGAAGTGGAAAGGCCCTGTTCCCCCAGTTCCCAGAAGGAAAATCTGTTACTAGATTTTGCATACCAAACTGGAGCAGTTTTACTGAAAACACAGAAGCTCTTGTGGTTTATATGTGAGGTATCCCCCAAAAGCTCACGTGTGAAACATGCAAGAAGGTTCAGAGGAGTGGGTGGTGAGAGCCTTAACCCAACCAGTGAATGAACCCCTGATGGGATTAACTGGGTGGTGGCTGGAGGAGGTGGGTATGGCTGGAGGAGGGGGCATTGGGGGCTTGGCTTTGGGGTCTCTATTTGTCTCTGGAGAGTGGAGTCTCTCTCTGCTTCCTGATCACATGTGAGCTGCTTCCCTCCACCACACTCTTCCTCCATGATATTCAACCTCACCTGGAGCCCAGAGGAATGAGGCTGCTATCTCTGGACTGAGACCTCTGAAACCCTAAGCCCCCAAATAAACTACTCCCTCCCCACTGTTGTTCTGTCAGGTCTTTTAGTCGCAGCAGTAAAAAGCTGACTAAAACACAAGCTCTGGCTGAAGAGGGTGCGGTGCACCGTGTTTCTTTAACTTTGGAAGTCAAGGTCACTTCTCCCAACTGGGTTCAAAGTTCTTCAACCTTGAAACTCTACTGTGACATGGAAAGTGACTCACATACCCTAACATCAAGCAAAAGCTCACAGAATCCAAGGAATGCAAGTTGTAGGTGACTCCTCTGAATTAAATGACATTATTGAAGTGACACTTACACGTGGCCCAGCTCATGGGCTATGGTGAACGCTGTACTCAGTCCACTATCTTCACTGATAGAGCAGCTTCTGTAGGGATCACAGATGGTTCCCAGTTCAGCAAGACCTATTAGAAAGGGGAAAGAAAAGACCAACAAGGACTTACTTTAAAGAGCAATTGTGACTTAGAACAGAAACGTGTAGCAAACTGTTTTAGCCACAGAGGATATGAATGGAGGACTCACCTAAGGTGTCACATTTGTCATGAGCTCTGCAGATGTCCTGTCTGAAAGCAAAGCAGACTTAGGCCTTGATGACACCAAAGAGCAAAGGTCAACACAAGAAAATACTTCAGAGGGTTCTAGGCATTCACAGTATCACACGCTACAGTGGGGGGTAAGTGTGGGGGTTGGGGGGAGGTTCGCTCCCCAAAAACAAGCTAATAAGACCCAGGTTTTACAATGCAAACATTTTGGGAGGCACTGATTCAGGATTAACAGCTCCATTAAGAAGATTGCTCCTGCTGCCTCTCTAACCAGGACTTCCCCAATACCCAACATAAGTGATTGTAACTTGCAAAAAAATGTTTTGGTACCAAGGAGTTCTCAGGGGCTCTTAACCACTGAGCCCCATCCCCAGCCCTATTTTGTATTTTATTTGGAGACAGGGTCTCACTGAGTTGCTTAGGGCCTTGATAAGTTGCTGAGGCTGGTTTTGAACTTGGGATTCTCTTGCCTCAGCCTCCCGAGGTGCTGGGATTATAGGCCTGCACCACCACACCCGCGAGTGATTGTAATTTTATATATAATTTGTAAACATTCCTAAAAAAGTGCTAAATGCTTTTCACTTAAAGGAGCACCCCCGCCCCTCCCCCCGCAAAAAAAAAAAAAAAAAAAAAAAGCCCTGGTTCAATCACCAGCACTGTGCAAAATTTAAATAAATAAAAAATTTTTGAAAAATCCAGTGTACCCCCACAATGGATGGGAGGTATGTTTAGGCCAGCAACTCTCTGTTACCCTGTGCAATGTCTTAAACACTTTTATTTATTTATTTTTTGGTCCTGGGGATTAAACCTAGGGGCACTTTACCACTGAGCTATATCCCTAGTCCTTTTTAATATTTTATTTTGAGACTATGTTGCTCAGGGCCTCTCTAAGTTGCTGAGGCTGGCTTTGAATTTGTGATCCTGCTGCCTCAGCCTCCTGAGCCACTGGGATTACATGCGTGAGCCACTGCACCCTGCTCTTTTGAGACAACACTTTTGAGACAAGTGCTACCATGTAAATATAATGCATCTATTAAAAAATAAATAGAAGGAAGACCGATAGAGCAGAGGAAGGGGATCACAGGGAATCGAGAAGGGAAATGAAAGGGGAAGGGCTGGGAATTGAAATAGAGAAAATTATGTTATATGCATTTATGGCTGTTGAACCCCACTATTATGCATAACTATAATACACTAAAATTTGGGGGGATTTCACATTTTTTAAAAAACCCATATTTCACTGGATATGGTGGTATATGCCTATAATCCCAGCAGCTTAGGAGGCTGAGGAAGGAGGATCGAAAGGTCAAAGCCAGCCTTAGCAACTTAGTGAGGCCCTAAGCAACTTAGCAAGACCCTGTCTGCAAATAAAATATATATTTTTTTAAAAAGGGCTGGGGATGTGGCTCAGTGCTTAAGTGCCCCTGGGTTCAATCCCCCATGAACCTCCCCCAATCTATATTTCTAGCTTCTTACAAAATCACGGGACTCTGATCCGAGTCACCACAACCTGCTTCATCTGAACAGCAGCTGTCCCCTGTATATGAGGGCATTGACTTTCAGAGCTGCCTAACAAATTGACTCTTAGCTGGCACCTCCACAGGAGTCGTTCTCAAGGAGGGGTAATTCTTCACTTCCTCCCTCCTCCCCAGGAGGATGCTGGACAGTGATTAGAGGCACTGTCACCATTGAGAAGACAAAGTGCCACTGATATGTAGTGAGCCAAGGGCAGAAGTGCTACTAAATGTTCTGCAGTATTCAGGGCACCCCATAAGGGATTATCTGGTCCAAGACATCAATAGCATCTAAGTTGAGAAACGTCCTACAAAGATTGCTCTAGATGACCCCATCCCATCAGCCTGACCTGAACAGAGAGATTGGAGGAATCAGAAATCCACATACCTGGTTACGAGCACAGCTGTATCATGCTGGATTCCACCTGGATAGTTCTTGGAATGTTGCCACTGGCAAAAATTTTTTAATGTTGTCTGGGCATTAAAAGATATGGAAGGTCCTTCCTAAATACAGAGAAGAATTACGGTTGGTCTCTGCTAGCAATACCAATCAGAGATGCCATTTCGGATACAGATAGAAGAAAGAAGAAAAAAAACGTGATTACCTGTTCATTATGAATCACAACTAAGTTCACAATAACAATATTAATTAAATTTCCAATACTTGGGTCTTTATAGATAGAGGCTACCTGCAACCGAGATAAATTTTTCAAAGTTAATTGTGAACTCTCTGTAAGCAATAAGCAATTCACTTCTTAGGTTGGATTCCATCTCTTTTTTATGTTCCATGACATATACACATTCTGTTGTTCTGAGTTTTCATTCATTCAACATGCATTTATTGAAATCTCTTTGTGAATCCACAGATGGCACTTTTAGATAATAATGAATTCAAATAGGTTTAAATGCCAAATGGTATTTTCTTTTGAAACTGTATTGCTGCCTCACAGTTCTCTGTACCCAAACATTTGGATATTAATTTCCAATTACAGTCTCTCCTCCCATCTGAAGTCCTGGATCGCTAACTTAACAAAATCACAATGGCTAACTTACAAAATTACCTTCGCTAATAACTGCGGTTCTTTATGCTTATCACCCATCTGCATTCTCAAGAACCTGAGAAACCTACTTTTGTTTTATTTTGCTGTAATTAATTATGAGGGCGAGCATTCACGGAGTGCTTATTATGAACTAGATCCTTGCTGAAAAACTCCATAGGCGTTTGCATTCAGTCTGCATAGCAAAACTCTGGGCTGGTTACTATGACAATCTCCTTGCAATGGATGAGGAAACCAAGCCTCAGAGAAATTGAATATACAGTGGTGAGTGGCAGAGCCAGAAATCTCAGGCTAGGCCATCTGATCCCAAGCTGTGTGTGTCATCAAGATTCTCATCACATTTCTGAAATTATGGCGTAGATATGGACTTGGGGCTGTGGAAGGTTGGTTTTCTTCCTCTGGTCATGAGAGAGCTGGGGCATATGGGACTGAGCAAGGGGAGGGGGTGAGAGAGTGAGGGGTGGCAGGGTTGGGGCAGCATGGGAGAATGGTCCCCAGCCATGGGGTGGGAAGGAGAAAACCTAATGCAACATTCCCAAACATGTTCTTTCACACTCATCTGTGGAATTTATTAAAAATAGGTTCTGGCCGGGTGCAGTGGCACAGGCCTATAATCCCAGCAGCTTGGGAGGTCAAGGCAGGAGGATCGTGAGTCCAAAGCCTTAGTAGCTTAGTGAGGCCCTAAGCAACTCAGTGAGATCCTGGTCTCTAAATAATATATAAAAAGGGCTGGGGATGTGGCTAGGTGGTTAAGCACACCTGGGCTCAGTCCCCAGTACAAAAAAAAAAAAAAAAAAAAGTAGGTTCAGGTAAATTAGGGTTAGTTGAAAAAGGGGAATGTCAAGCTAAGGCTAAAAATGAGCTAGACAGATCTATCTGGGCTGCTATGGAACAATCCCTATTAGTTCAAGATAATAGCAATGTGTTAAACTGCATGAGATGCTCCTTTTTTGTATAAGGTAAAAAAAAAATTCTTTTGCTCAGTTGTTTCTCCATATCCAGGGGGGTTGACTCCAGGACTTTCAAGGATACTAAAACCTGAGGATGCTCAGGTTCCCTCATATAAAATGGTATAATTTTTGCATCTAACTTCTGCATATCCCCTAAGCTTTAAAAGCAGTTTTAGATGATTTATAGTTTCTTATAATGTTATATGCTATATAAATAGTTGTATTGTTCAGTGTATAATGACGAAAAAAAGTCTGTATGTGTGCAGTAGAGTTCAATTAGTTTTCCAAATGTTTTCAATCCACAGATGCTGAATCTACAGCAACAGAGGGGTCAATAGTATATGCACATATTTGCATAAGTCATTAGCTTATATACATATCCAGAGTTAGCCTGCCCAATGTGGTGGCCAAACACCCTATGTGGCTATGGAGCACTTGAAATGTGGCCAGCCCAAATGGAGATGGGCTATGAGCATAAAACAAGTTGGTGTAAAAAACAAAATCAATAAAATCTCACTAGTAATTTTTGAAATGATAATATTTAGATAAGACAAATTATACTATTAATATTAGTCTCACTTCTTTCTCTTCTAAAAATAATGCCTCTTAAAACATGTGAAATTAAATATGTGGCTTTTATTGGGCAATGGTCAGGGAACTTGCATGGAAAACTTATTTTCTAACAATAGTTTGGGGTTTCATTTGTTTTTTTTTTTCTTTCTACATTTTTAATAAGAGCATTATGATTATACATAGTATTTGGGTTCCTTTTGATGAAATGATATATATAGGGAATGATTTTTTTAATCACGCAAATTTAGTGTTTAAATTCAATCCAATTTCAATGGGAGAAGAAAAATAGATTCCCATGCTTCACCCCAGGGCTGCTACATTAGACTACTGAATGTAACAAAAGCTCATGGGTGACTCTGATTCACAGCCAGCAGCACCCAGAAGGACTGAAGAAACACACCTGGCTGAGCAAAATTCAGAAATCAGATCATGGGTTTAGGGAAGCAGACAAGATAAAGCCACTTGCAACATCTAAGCCACTTGCTAGATTTACCTGACCGTGGTCAAGTGACCTAACTCCTCTGAGACTCAGTGTGCTTATCTGTGAAATAAGTACATAATTCCAACTAGCGGGATACCATCAGAGTCAGCAATTAGGCCTCTAAACTAAGAAGCAAAGTCTCTAACACAGAATAAACACTCCACATCAATAACCGTTGTCATCACCATACAAAGGCAACCAATGAGCCATCTCAGGATCCCTTGGGGGTACTCGCCTGAAAGGTTGAAATGCCAGCCCTGAATGACCCTCCAAAGCCCTGGGGGGAACCCATTCCCCCAGGGTGCATTTCGAGAGCTCTTGAATGACCTTCTTTTGAGCATACTTACAATTGACATTAATGTTAGAACATAGTGTTGCAGGTCTGCTCCGTGGTATGATACCATCCTGTGGTCCGCGACCACCATCACCTCTACAAACCGTGGGTAGGATAAGAAACGTTTGTTTCTTCTGTGCGTCCTCCTTTCCCTCATGCTGTCTGTCTTGTTCCCATAGGCAGAAATCGCCTTGGTGGCCAAGCCACCATTCAACACTGCCAAATCATCAGCCAGGCTAGTGCTCCTCGCTTTCCGTTTTCTTGTCCTGGTTTTCCTCCTGTCTTTACTGTGACTGCTTCTGTGCTCTGTAACAAATCGAACAGAGTGCATTACACGACAAGCCACATCGATTCCACAGGAAGAATTTAATTTGAAATGTGGCCAGCCCAAATGGAGATGGGCTATGAGCATAAAACAAGTTGGTGTAAAAAGCAAAATCAATAAAATCTCACTAGTAATTTTTGAAATGATAATACTTAGATAAGACGAATTATACAAATCTGGACATGGAGACGCATGCCTTGTAATCCTAGTGGCTTGGGAGGCTGAGGCAGGAGGATCGTGAGTTCAAAGCCAGCCTCAGCAACTTAGTGAGGCCCTAAGCAACTCAGTGAGACCCTGTCTCTAAATAAAATACAAAATAGGGCTGGGGATGGGGCTCAGTGGTCGAGTGCCCCTGAGTTCAATTCCTGGTACAAAAAAAAAAAAAAAAAAAATTAAATTTGAAATGACTTAAAATGCTGCCTCTGGACTCAGATTTGATATAAAACTTGATTGGCCCTATATCGTATTGTCTTACAGAGCGCAACCTCTATAGGTACAACTCAGTTTGCAATCTCATTTAAATGACTGAGACTCTGAGATTAGTTTCCCTGGGAAGCTACAATAAATGTACACTTAAGATACTAGAAAACCAGGGGCTACAGTTGTGGCTCAGTGGTAGAGCACTCGCCTCGCACATGTGAGACCCTGGGTTTGCTCCTCAGCACCACATAAACATAAATAAGTGAAATAAAGGTATTGTGTCCAACTACAACTAAAAATAAATATTTTTTAAAAAAATATACTAGAAAACCAGGCTTGAGTTTAGGCAAACAACGCGCAAGATTCCTTCCACTGGGTACCAGAAGCCTTGCTGGGATTTGAGAGGTTCTCCCTCATTGTCTTTGCCATAGATATAGTTAGGGCCAAGAACACAGCTCCAGGGCTCTAAAGAAGGGAAATGGAGATGTTTCATAGATAAATCACTTTTGATACTCAATGACATGTTAGATAGAAATCTGACAGGTGGGCAGGCCAGGAGGCAGCGCCTAGGAACTATAGAAAATACCTACTGCCTTATTCTATTACCTTTTTAGATCACTGTAAAACTGGAAATAGAAGAACACAGTCGGTGGAATTCAATGCCCCTGAAGTTTTAATTAGTGGGTTCAGGGCTGAGTTAAGGAAGGAGACTAAAGTCCGAGTGCACGCAGGGGTCTACAACATTAGACCAGCTCCTGCCTAGGCCTCTTGGGTTCCCACAGTCCTGCTGCTCAGAGTGTGGTCTGTGCACCAGGAGTTCAGGCAGTACCTGGAATCAGATGGAAATGGGATTTTTCTGTTCTACCCCAGACCTGAGTCTCCACCTTGCAGGATTCCCCAGTGACTGGTATTCACACTGAGTTTTTGAGAAGACCTATCCAACTTTCACACCACCCACCACACACAGTCCACAGAGTGTAGGCACAGAAGTGCCTGTCTGGACCCACTTTGAGTAAAAACAAAATTTCATCAGTTATCTTGCACATCAGTTCATCAATGTGCTTGAGAGCTTTAATGGCACTAGCTTGGAGTCTAGATTAAGCAACAGAATTGTACAAGGAAGAAACACACTTAGGTGGCTAAGACCTAAGGAGCAGAATTTGTTACCCCAATACCAAAATATACAGACAAAAAAGTAAGTGGTTGACTATTTGAAGGGGCCAAATATTTCACCAAGATAACCAATTGCTGAACCGATCATTTGAGTCTAGCACATACACGTTGCTAAATCAAACATAAACACTTGAGCATTTTGGTGATAATGTGAATAGTGAGATCTGTCCAACCTGTCAAATGGATGATTCAGATCCCAAGTATGGACAAAACGACTGGCCTGAAGCTGAATGTGACATTGGTTTTTCTTTCAGTCTTTTTTAAGGATATTTCACATATGTATATCAGTGTCATAGGGCCAATCAGTTGTCATTCAAATTTGAAATCATCAAATGAATATAGAATAGACACTAACTAGGTTTTTGGTTTTTTTTTTTTTGTACCAGGGATTGAACCCAGGGGCGCTTAACTATTGAGCCACATCCCAGCCCTTTTTATATTTTATTTAGAGACAACAGGATCTCCCTCAGTTGCTCAGGGCCTTGATAAATTGCTGAGGCTGATTCTGAACTCATGATCCTCCTGCATCAGCCTCCTCTTGCCCCGCCGCCCCAAGCCATTGGGATTACAGGGTGGGTCACCAGGCCTGGCATCTTCTTTCTTAATACAGGTATTCACAGCTATAAATTTTCCTCTAAACACCACTTTATCAGCATCCCACAAGCTTATGCATTTTGTGTCTTTGTTTTCATTTATCACCATATATTTATCTTAGGACCTAGCATGTCATCTATTCTGGAGGTTGCTCTGTGTAGACTTCAGAAGAATATACTGACCCTTGCTTGTTTGTTTGTTTTATTTTTGGTATCAGAGGTTGAACCCAGGGGCCCATAACTAAGAGCCACATCCCCAGCTCTTTTTATATTTTATTTAGAGACAGGGTCTGGCTAAGTTACTTAAGACCTCCCTAAGTTGCTGAGGCTGACTTTGAACTTGTAATCCTCCTGCTTCAGCTTCCCAAAACACTGGGATTACAGGTATGCACCACCATGCCTGGTTAAGCTGTTTGTTTGTTTGTTTTTTTTAAAGACAATATACCACCAAGTTTGTGAAAGTAATAATCCTTAATATCTTAGGTAAATATTTTGGATTAGTCTGTTCTCTGTTGCTATAATAAAATGGTTGAGGCTACATAATGTCTAAAAAAACGAAGTTTGCTAGCTCACAGTTTGTGGGGCTAAAAGTCTGACACTGGACAGCCCATTTGTTTGGCCTTCGATTGCCACAGACTGGCTGGGCACAAAATCATGAGCCACTCAAACAGGAACAAACTTTATTTTGAAACTCCCGCTAATGCCCTGTATGCTCCCAGGAAATATGCCGACCCACACACTTGGGGGTACCCCCCACCACCACACTCCAACCGGAGATCCCTCCTCCGGAATTCTCTCCTATCGCACTTGCACTTCCCCAACCAATGGGAACTCTCCAGGAGTCCCTTAGCAGGCCCAGGTGGACAGCAGGGGTCTAATATCCATTTGAATGCAGATCTTAACATGATCATATCATCTCAATGGCTTGCTGGCATCACCTTTCAACCAAAAATGTCATGCATCATTACTACTTGGCTATGGCTCTTAGCATTCGATGAGGGCCACGTGGCAGATGGCATCATGGCAGAAGCACAGGAGAGAGGTGTCACAGGGTAAGACAGGAAGCCAGAGAGCACAAAGCGATCAAGCCCACTCTTTTCTGACAACTTACTCTTGTGAAAACCACCTGGGTTTTCATGAGAACTACCTCACTCTGTTCTGAGAGCAGAGCAACCAACCACCTAATCTCTTCTTCCTAGCCCCTACTGTTTAAAGGCTCATTGCCTCTTGAACTGCCACATTGGGGACCAAGTCCTAACATGTGAATCTCTAGTATAAGTCCAAACCACAGCATAGTCTGATTTGACAGATTAGATTGATTCAGAATAGGTACACTTTTAGTGGGAAAGACACTTGGGAAAATATTGCATGGAATTCATTTTTTGGGGGGAGGGGGCAGGTCCCAGGAATTGAACCTAAGGGCACTTGGCCACTGAGCCACATCCCCAGCCCTTTTTTAGACTTTATTTAGAGACAGGGTCTCACTGAGTCCCTTAGCGCCTCACTAGGTTGTTGAGGCTGGCTTTGAACTTGTGATCTTCCTGCCTCAGCCTCCTGAGCCGCTGGGATTATAGGTGTGCACCACTGCACCTGGCAGAAGCAACATCTTCCAGTACATAATACTCCCCAGTCTTTTATCTAATGGGTTAGAATCATATTTATTGACCTAATTAGCCCAACTAATTTCTAGCACACTAACCATTTTTGCAAGTAGTTTTAAATTGAGCATTAGAAATGGTATTAAAATAGCTACTATATCTTAGATACCTACTCAAAGTCCTTTCCCCTGAATAGAATCATAACAACAGAGAATAATTTCCACCACGGGACCACAGACTGTTAGGATAAAAAGAAAGTCATCCACCTTTTTCGTTAGTGACCTTTTAGCAAAATGGAATCGGGCTAGTGTTTCAGGAATTTACAAGGTCACTTTGCTAATCGTTTTATAAGACCCGACTAAATAATAAAATTTCACCCTTGTGGAAATCACAGCACGAATGGTCTAGGTATCCTTGCTCGTCTTTGTTTCCCTCTCTACATAGCTTTACAGTCATGATTACTTTTCAGTAACGGTTTCATTAAAATAAAATTCAGAGTGCATTAAATTCACCTTCTCAAAGTATATCCTAATTCAATGTTTTTAGTACATTCCTAGTTGATCACTGCTATTATTTAATTTTAGAATATTTTCATTGCTCCAGAAAGAAATGCCAGACCTATCAGCAGTCCTGGTCCCCATTCTCCTCCTTCCCCAGCCCTGGCAATGGACAACCTCCGTCTTCTAGGATGGACTTATCTGGACAGGTCATTTGTTTAGAGCCTTACAACATATGGCTTTTATGTAGCTTCTTTCTCCTGGGATAATGTTTTCATGGTTCATCCATGCTCTAACATGTATTCCTGTTTCATTACTTTTTATTGCCAAATAGTCTCCTGAATAGAATATATCATGTTATGTGTGTCCATTAGTCAGTTGATGAATATGTGGGATACTCAATAATCCAACTGGCCAACTGAATAAAGCTGCTATGAATATGTTTGGGAGGGTACTGGAGATTGAACTCAGGGGCTCTTAACCACTGAGCCCCATCCCCAGCCCTTTTTATATTTTATTTAGAGACAGGGTCTCACTGAGTTGCTTAGGGCCTTGAACTTGGAATCCTCCTGCCTCAGCCTCCCAAACTCCTGGGATGATAGGTGTGCTACACCACACTTAGCTAAGCTGCTACAAATATTAATGTACCAAGTTCTGGGTAGATATATTTTCATATCTCTTGGAGATGTGTGGGCGCGCGCGCACACACACACACACACACACACACACACACACACACAACTGAAATAACTGCTGGGTTACATGGTCCCTCTGTTTAAGATTTTGAGAAACTAACAAATGATTTTCCAAAGGTGCTTCCCCATCTTCTTGCCTCCGCTTTAACCTCAAATGTGACATTCCAAAACAGGACATTCTTTTTTTCATGTCTCTTCTTCTTTGAAGCGTCTTCAAAAATTTATCACCTTTTACTTGACTAAACAGCTTACCAAAAAATGGCCAAGTTCAAATTCTAAAAGAACACATTGATTCCTCCAGGAATTGAATGCACTCTTACATTTGCAGAATAACATTTAGCAAGATAAACCTCACGTATGCAAGTAAACAAATTTAGGCATATCTAAAAAAACCTCTAAAAGGCAGTAGCGGGCTTGCCGTCCCCACATAGCAGGCACTGCTGCTAACACAGAACTCCCAGGATCTGGGTTGATTTGGTGTTTGGAACTATTCCAACTTTGTGGCCATCAAAACCAAAGTAGTAACACTTATGCTATCACCAATAGCCAATATTCTAAGCGCTCCTGTAGTAAAGTGGGTATATGGGATTCAAGGACCTTGGGCACATCGAAGACTCTCGCTCACCCTGCTCTCTTTTATAAAAGGAGATCAGTAAGAACAGTACCTACACCAGGCACGGTGGCACATGCCTGTAATCCCAGCAGCTCAGGAGGCTGAGCCAGGAGGATCCCAAGTTCAAAGCCAGCCTCAGCAACTTAGCAAGACCCTAAGCAACTCAGAGAGACCCTGTCTCTAAATAAAATATGCAAAGGGCTGGGATGGGGCTCAGTGGTTAAGCACCCCTGGGTTCAATCCCTGGTTAAAAAAAAAAAAAAAACAACAACAACAGGACCCATTTCATGGAGTTTCCTCAGGGACTAGATGGAGACGGCACTTGCAGTGAGCTGGCACCATACCTACTGCTTAGGAAGGAATGGGTAAATATTGCATCATTATTTTTCTATTTTTACCAGGCATAAAATTATGGCAGGACTTAGATGCAAAAGGAACCTTTTAAGGTAGAATGACTAAGTGTGCCTAAGAACAATTTCCTGGCTTACCGTCCCAATGTCAAAGACATGAATTGTATCCTAAGTGGGGCACCTGGGCACAGAGTGAGCCCGACTTCACTTCTGACCCCTGGCCTTGACATCCTGGGAAGGGGCAGTAGGTACCAAGCTAAGCAGGTGGGACTTCAATCTGCCACATCACTAAAGGGCCTTTTCTGAGTCATTTTTTTCCCCTCAAGTTCCTTGGGTTCTTAAATAGGCATATAAGTACTGCTTCCATCTTAAGACTCTCTTGAGAATTAAGAAAGCCTATATAGAACTTCTTCAAAATGATAAATTGAATATTTGAAAACTCTCTTAAAATTCTCTTCTTGAGTACCTATTCTGTACAAGGTACTGACCTACATAAATTATTTTAAAAAGTGGCCACAGAATAAGAATAAAACCTCGGTTCAGTCTTTAAAATAAAGTCTTATAAAAATGTAGGATGGAACCGGGTGTGGTGGAATTTCACATCTGGAATCCCAGCTGCCTGGGAGGCTGAGGCAGGAGGATCACAAATTCAAGACCAGCCTCTGCAACTTAGCAAGGCTCTGAGCAACTTAAAACCTGTTTCAAAACAAAAAATAAAAAGGGCTGGGGATGTGGCTCAGGTTAAGTGCTCCTGGGATCAACCCCCAGACCAAAAAAAAAAAAAAAAAAAGTTATTAAAAAAATTTCACAGGGGTTGGGGATGTGGCTCAAGCGGTAGCGCGCTCGCCTAGCATGCATGTGGCCTGGGTTCAATCCTCAGCACCACATACAAACAAAGATGTTGTGTCTGCCAAAAACTAAAAAATAAATATTAAAAAAAAATTCTCTCTCTCTCTGTCTCTGTCTCTCTCTCTCTCTCTCTTTAAAAAAAATTTTTTTTTCACAAAGCGTTAACAATACTTGGTGCAAATGTCGGAAATGAACTTCACTGCACAGGGAGATCCATCACTGGGGAACTGACACTGTTCTCGAACGGAACTGCCTGGCCTTGCTATCCAGTGGTTACTCACTGAAGTGTTTCTCACCAGCTGGGCCCACCCTGTGCAGATCCGAATGCTGACCTCCGCATCTGGGAAATTCATGATTGCTCTTTCATGAGATTGATCAAAATTTAACCCTACTTCCTTAAGGTAATGAGCCACCTTGTGACCTCAGGTCTAACTGGCTGGGGAATCACTGGCACAGGACCAACCAGGGGCCTCGGGAGCACAGCAGAGGTCCCCGTTCTGCTCCACCTGAGCTTGGCAGAGGAGGGGAAAGCTGGGCAGGAGCCACAGGGGTCTCCCCCTCGGACTCTGGAGTCAGATCCAGGCTGCTTCCCTTCCTGCCCCTCTCAGGGCTCTAGCTACCATTTTGGAGGCAATTTCCTGCCTCCCATCCTCGGTTTCCTCATCTGTCAAGTGAGGATAATAACAGCAGCTATCTCAAAGGGCCACGATGGAGACGGTGAGAGAGAACACGTGAAGTTCACTTGGTGTAGGGTGTGACTCATAGGAAGATCCAAAACTATTCAACAGGATAATAGTAATTAATAATTATCCTGGTAAATACTTAATACTTATTATTAATAATTAGTGGCCAATAACAATTATTATCATTAATGGTTATTGTTTAGTAGAAGGCAAAATGTCCCCTCTTATGAATTACTATATGTACATCAGGGAGCCTCAGACAAACAATTCTACTTTACAAACAATCTTCTAAAGTCAGAGAAGGGAGGAGGGAGGGCTCTGCAGAGAGGCTGCCCTGGAACTTCTCATGCTGTGCCAGCCCTTGCAGTTGACAGTGAGAGGAGGTGCCAGCCCAGGGGAAAGGGGACAGGGGACAGAAAGCAACCAGCTGCTGTGCTTCTCAGCTGGCTCCAGACACTGACAGCACTTTCCTGCTTTCTAGTGTCCTCCAGATCCGAGATGTGCACTGAGGGGCACAGGCTCAGGGGGACCTAAGGAAAGCATCAGTCAGGGTCCCCTGGGGGGGACAAGGGAAGGAGTTGGTCAGGATCAGAGGAAGTTGAGTAAAAAAGCACAATGTAGCAAGAAAAAGAAAGGAAAAAAAATAAAAAAATAAAACAGCCACAAAACCAGGATTGTTTCAATCACAAAGAGCAATGTGTTTCTAGAATCTGGGTGGAGAAGGAGCTGGGGGCGGGGGATGGGCGCATGCACAGGGACCTCTGGTGTGCCTGAACTTGAACTCACCAAGGTTTAATGTTTTAAAGGGTCCACGAATCGCCAGCTTTAAAAAAAGCAGCGACTCCCTGGACGCTGTCTGGATTGTGTTCCCAAGTTCATTTTCCTTAACAAAATGTGAGCTGTGTTTAAAACAGTGACAACCCGCAGTCTGCAGCCCGTGGACCGGGAACGTGCACACTGCTGACGTTTTATAATAAAAAGACACCCCGGCAGTGCTGGGGTAGGTTTTGGTGACCGAGATTCCTTTTTTAGCTGGCCTGAAACTTTATGGACAATGTTTCTGTGAGAGCAGTTTACGGAACATTTGTCCCATAAGATATTTCCCCAAATACATCCTTTGGGTTTGCTAAACACTCTGCACAGCAGACACATCTGGAACTTTCTGCATGCACAGGAGTCTTGGCAAAGCTCTGAGAAATCTTGCAAGAAAGAAACCGGTTTCCATGAGTTTAACCAAATGATTGCCAAAACTTGGGGATCCTTTCCTGACTGGGAGGCAGAGTGAGGGATGGAAATAGAAAAGGAAATAGAAAAAGATGCAGGACACTGTGCCAGTGTTTTCTCCTGGGAGAAAACTACCTAAAAGCAACAATGGTGGCCATGACTTTGGGACACAATAATACTGGCTAAGCTGGGTGCAGGGGTGCCCACCTGTGATCACAGCGGCTCAGGAGGCTGAGGCAGGAGGATCTTGAGTTCAAAGCCAGCCTCAGCAACTTAGTGAGGCCCTAAGCAACTCAGTGAGACCCTGTCTCAAAATAAAGTACAAAATAGGGTTGGGGATGGGGCTCAGTGGTTAAGCGCCTCTGGGTTCAATCCCTGTTACTACTATTACTACTACTACTACTACTACTACTACTACTACTACTACTAGTAATAATAATAATAATACTGGCTAAGGTCTGGGAGAACTTTTCTGAGTAAGGCACTCTTCAAAGCATTAAAGGGAGTAACTCGGTTCTTATTTCTCCTGAAACCCTTATCTGCATATCAGAAATGAGGAAATGGAGGAACACTTGAAATAACTTAAGAAAATATTCAAAGACTATCTTCTTGAAGTAACATAAAATGCAGAATGTATCCAGGCCTGTATTTTACTAAGGAACTGTTTGTTTTGGCTATTAATATCCAAATATTCTTTGGCAAATGTTCTTTTTGACTCATTCCATCGCTAGGCAGCAGGGAACACGGGGCTTTTCTCCAGGGTGATGGTACCACCCTGCCCACTGCCCTTAGGGACTGCATAGCCTCACGGGCCCCTTCGTCCCTTGGCTGGGAAACTTTCCTACTAGTGCTCTTCAGTGGAAATAAAATGCAAGCTATACACTGAAGGTAAGAATTTCTATGAGTTGCGTTTTAAAAATACCAAAAGAGACAGATGAAATTAATTATTTTATAATGTTTTTAGCTGTGGATGAGCACATACCCTTGTTTTATTTACCTATTTTTATGTGGTGCTGAGGATGCAACCTAGGGCCTCCCACGTGCTAGGCGAGCGTTCTGCCACTGAGCCTCAGCCCCAGATGACACTGATTTTAATAATGTGTTCCCTTTAACCCCACAGATCCAGAATGTGGCCATCTCAACATGCAGCACTGGCCACACATCAAGGACACACTGGAGACTGTAGAGGTCAGTGCGTTCTGGGTGCTGCTTGCAGAATGAACAGAGGGCGTGGTGACAGTAACAGCAAAGAAATTGGGCTCGGGAGTCAGAGGGACCTGGCTTCAAATACCCAGTTGGCATGACCTCGGGCAAGTCACTTGAGTCCTCTGTGCCTCAGGCTCCCCATTTGTGGAATGGGTATGACCACAGGGAGGTGGGTCAGGTAAATGACTGAACGGACCATGGATCACCATGAGCACTCCAGAGGGTGCCGGTGGGCACCGCTGTCAGGGCACCGCTGAGCTCCCCACTGGTGACCTTGGCCCCTATTTAGCCTTTCTCAGCAGCCTGTGGCTCTGGGAGGCTATGCAGGGTGGGGCCCCAGGCCCTGTCCACAGCAGAGATGAAGGAGCACAAAGCTCCCCAGGCTCCTCCTGTGGGACACCCACCTCCCTCATGGGCCCCGGGCCAGCTGTCCTGCAGCAGCCACGCCTCTCACCCGGGGAGAGGCCATGGCAGGGAGTGGCCACAGGGCACCTCCCCAGCCACAGGCTGCCTTGGGTGGCATCCTAAACCCTCAGAGGAACTGGAGGTCTGAAGGCTTTCTCCACAGCTTTGCAACAGTTTCTTTCTTTTTGAGGGGTGGGGGGTACCAGGGATTGAACTCAGGGGCACTCAACCATGGATCCACATCCCCAGCCCTATTTTGTATTTTATTTAGAGACAGGGTCTCACTGAGTGGCTTAGCACCTTGCTTTTGCTGAGGCTGGCTTTGAACTCGTGATCCTCCTGCCTCAGCCTCCCAAGCCCTGGGATTACAGGCGAACACCATTGCGTCTAGCTGAATAATAAGTCTTAAGCATTTCCTTTCTCTGTACCTGTGTCTTGGACAAACTTAATAGTTCAGTATCTACCATACTCTTTTTTAGTGGGGAGGGAGGTATCAAGGATTGAACCCAGGGGTGCTTAACCACTGAGCCACATCTTCTGCCCTTTTTATTCTTTTTTTTTTTTTTTTTTTTGATACAGAGTCTCACTAAGTTGTTTAGGGTTTCTCTAAATTGTTGCAGCTGGCCTCCAACTTGTGATCCTCCTGCCTCAGCCTCCCGTGAAACTGGGATTACAGGAGTGTATCATCGTACCTAGCTCCGCCATATTTTCTTAGTGTATAATTCCATGAAATCTATAATGCATGAAGTGCTGGCAGTAAAATAAGGATCTATGTGTCAAATAAGGGCCTGAGAATTAAGGAACTTTTTGAAAAGACAAGCCACAATCCAGGAGATGATATTTACAAACTACATAAAGGGTCAATATCCAGAATATATAAAGAACTCTCCAAGTTCAATAATAAGAAAACAACATCTTAGTTTGTTTAAAAAAAATGAGCAGAAAACTTGAACAAACATTTCACCAAAGAAAATATATAAATGGTAAATATAACTACAGAAAGAGATATTCAACATTAATAGTCATGAGGGAAATATAAATTAGAACTACAATGAGACTCCACTATGTTCCTATTAGAATGGCTCTAACTAAAAATAAAGCCATGATTTGTGGATGCTGACACACAATGGGGGCGGGGTAGAAACTCACTGGATGAGACCAAGGGGAATGAAGGGAAGGGAAAGGGTTTGCAATAGGAAAGAGGGAATGAATGGACAGAACTTTCCCATGTTCATATATGAACACACGACCAGTGAAACCCCACATTATGTCCAACCACAAGAATGGGAAGTTAGACTCCATGTATGTATGATATGTCCAAATACACTTGACTGTCACATATATCTAAAAAAAAACATATAAATAAATGAAAGTAAGAAAAGAAGAAACCCATAAAATATTGACAATACCAAGCACTGGTGAGGATGCAAATGAATTGAAAGTTTATATCCTGCTAATGGTACTGAAAAATGGTACAACCACTGGGAAAAGTAGATCAGTAGTCCTTTGTGAAGTTAAATATACACTTAGCATGTAACATAGCAATCTCTCTCCTAGATATTTACCCCACTGCAATAAAAACTTACATTCACACACCAAAAAACCTGTATGCAAATATTAATAATGGCTTTATTTGTAATGGCTAAAAACTGTGCTGCTCACTTGCATACCATAAACTGCAGTATATCCAACAATGGAATACTACTCAGCAATAAAAAGGATGAATGACTGATACAGGCATCAATGTAGATGAACCTCAAACGCACTCTGCTTAGTTATTCTACGATATTCCAGAAAAGGTCAAACTACAGAGACCAAAAACAGAACGTGAGGGGGACGGGTTGACTACAAAGGACAACAGGAAATATTTTATAATTTGATTATGAACATTTTCAAGACTGGACGTATTTGCCAAAATTTGCAGAGCTATACACTAGAATGGATGAGGTTAGAGCATAAAAATTATACCTTCAGATAAGAATGGAAACGCTAGAAAATACTAAGGGGAAATAAAAAGATTAAAAAAAAATCTTAGAAAAAGTCTTGGAATCACAGCAACTTGAACTTTTCCCATATGCTAACTGCATGTTTAAGTGCCTTACTCTGATTCTAATGTATATGAGAACTGAGGATCGGTGAGAATTGGGAGTCAATTTAAACGAATAATTATATTAATAGTTGCTCCTCATTTTATTTTGCTCCTTCTCAAAGGAGGTTCTCAGTGCCCACAGGCTGTATGTGCACCTATCATCACCTTGTGCATTCATCTGTGATCCTTTTTATGATATTAAGAACATTTTCTATTTATTAACGGTTTGCAGTTATATGGAATGTCCTATGTTGGGAGTGGTACCAGGGATTGAACTCAGGGGCACTCAACCACTGAGCCACAGCCGTATTTTGTATTTTATTTAGAGACAGGGTCTCACTGGTTCCTTGGCACCTTGCCATTGCTGAGGCTGGCTTTGATCACCCTGTCTCAGACTCCAGAGCCTCTAGGATTACAAGTGTGCACCACCGAGCCCGGCCCATAATGTCCTATTTATTAATGATGTACAATTATACAGAATGCCTAGGCAGATGTGTGGTCCAGACGTAAAGAGACAAATGAGAAAAGTAACCCATAAATGACCATAACAGTGACTCTGTAACAATCTGATTATCAAAAAGAGCCCAATTCTGATGGATATAAAGTTGCAAATTTGAATGGCAATTATATGATAAAAATAGCATTTTATTAAGTGAGAGGGCTTATTTCTGCATAGGAAGAGACCCCAGAATTCTTTTACTTCAAAATCATAGCCCATTCAAGAGAAAGCTCTGAAGGGTCCTCACATTGACCCCTGAAACCTCCTGTTGCTGGGCACAGTGGCGTAAGCCTGTCATCCCAGTGGCTCCAGAGGCTGAGGCAGAAGGACTGCAAGTTCAAAGCCAGCCTCAGTAATTTAGGGAGGCCCAAAGCAACTCAGTGAGACCCTGTCTCTAAATAAATATTTATTTATTTATTAGAAAATACCAAGAAATACTAGAGTACTAGAAAATACTAAGAGGAAATAGAAAAACCAACAAACTTCCTGCCCCTGCAGGCCAGAGAGAACCTGCCATTTCCTGAGTCCCTATCACAGATGGATGTGCTGCTCAGCAGGTTTCCAGTGACTGCCCAGAAGGCAACAAATTAGCAAGTATCTGCTTTATCCTTTTCCTCCCACCGGCTGGGTTTCTGAAGCAAAGCAAAGCAATCAGGACTCCCAGGAGTCTGATGGGTAGGAGACAGAAGAGGCCCTGAGACTGGGTGGCTGTTGAAGCAGGCACCCTCTGGCTGTCTCTGGATCCAGAACCTGGGGAGAAAATGCTCCAGGGAGGGAACCAGAGAGTCCATCCAACATCAAAGAGCCTCAGTCTCTAGGCCAAGCCGCCTGCCTGCCTAAAGTTTCCAACTGAGAACTGGTTCTTCAGGGTTTCAAAACACAGGTGAGAGCCAGGTACAGTGGGAGGGCCATAATCCCAGAGGCTAAGGCAGGAGGATGGAAAGTTTCAAGTTAGCCTCCGCAATTTAGAGAGACCCTGTCACTAAATAAAATACAAGACAGGGCTGGGGATGTGACTCAGTAGTTGAGTGCCCCTGGGTTCAAAACCCGGTATCCCCCAAAAAGGAAAAAAATTCCCCAAACCTAAAACTAGAAGGAAAATGTCAATTTGAACAATAGTAACAATAACAATGAAGCAAAAGGCAACTTAGGAGATGACAACCCAATGCAACATAAAGACCTCATTTAGATCACCCTCTAATCAAACAGGCTGCCAGGAAGTTATCTGGGGGACAATGAGGAAAACTTTAATATAGAGACTGTTTTTGATATGGAGAAACTGTTAATTTTGCTCATGGTGTGAAATCATACTTCAGTTACATATTAAAAGACCTGTATTGGGATATTTAGAGATATTTTAGAGATGGTATTTGGGTTTGCTTTAAAATATTCCAGAAGATGACACACTCCTGTAATCCTAGCAGCTCAGGAGGCTGAGGCAGGAGGATCACAAGTTCAAGGCCAGCCTCAGCAACTTATGGAGGCCCTAAGCAATTGTTTTAAAAATGACTGGGGATATGGCTCAGTAGTAAAGTACCACTGGGTTCAATCCCTCCTACCCCAAAAAATAAACAACTAGATAACTAAATAAAATGGTACTAAAAAAAAAAATAAATATTTCAGAAAATAAAAGAAGGCAAATGTGAAAATATCTTAGTCATTGTTAAATGTAGATGACGTGTTTAGGGTGATTCATTTAACTCTGGCCTCTACTTTGCTTGTGCAAAGAAGACATTCATAATCAAATGTTTTCATAAAAACAAGATGAAAGAAAAAGTTACACTAATAAATGAGAACAAATGAAAGGAGAAATTGTTCCTATATTACAAGTTTCTGTTTCATTATCCTTGAATTATAGCTTTTGGAAAATGGTACAGTTATTACAAATGTTTGTTAAAGAAAAATAGGAAAGCAATGTTTTTATATAAATGCTGTACAGATCAAGCTGAGGAAATTAAACTTGAGAATTTAGTTGCTTAAAAAAATGTGTTATAATAACTTAGGATGGGTTCCAGAGGTCACTGCTTATATTGTTATGTTATATTAGACATAAAGTTATAGAAGAATATTTTTTAAAATTATAAAATTTCAAAAATTATAAAATTAAAAAAAAATCATAAAACACTGATACGGGTGAAACAGGGGTAAATGAACAAGAAACACCAAACGGATCCAACTATCACTTAAACTTCAGGCTCAGTTCTGGGTCGCCACATCCACTGTTTCCTGGTTTCCACGATGAGGTCAAGTTCAGTTTCTCATCTGGGAATAACCTGAGCATTCTCTGCCTTGGGAGTGGCTTCTGGAGTAGGGCAGGGATCCCTGAGGACTTCCTTCATAGGGTGTAAAGCCTGAGGCAAAGGACCTGGGGCTGCAGAAATTGGGTACCAACAGGGAAGCAGCAGGGCTCCCCCTGGGACTGCCACTGCCACAGAGTCATTTACATAACCCCTCCCCCTTGCCTCATGGGGCTCCTGAGTTCTGTCTCTCACTCCATCAGGGCCCAACTGGCCAGGCAGCTAATCTAATCAGCTAATCTATGCTAAATTATTAATGGGATCCAGGAGGTTAATGGGTAACCTCTAGACACTCCAACAGGGGCCTGCGGGAGACACTAAGAGGCATTAGAGTCTTGGTGGGAATTTCAAGTACCAGCAACCCTCCGCAAGCCAAATCAAATTCCAGGCAGGCACTTAAAAAGTCCTGCCAGCAGAAGGAACTCAGGTGAATGCAATCAGAGCCAGAAAGGGACAGGCCAGAAAAATCCTCTAACAATGGTGTATGTATGAGATGGGTGACCTTGGATGAGTCAACAGTAAGGACCTCTCTGAGTCTCAGTTTCCCCATCTGCAAAATGGAGCTAAGGGAAGAATTAGGGCATCTACAGCTCAGAAAGCTCTTGGAATAGGGCCGGCTACATGATACCTGCTCAATGAAAGTTGGCCATCCATAGGTCATTTAGGGATGGGAAGCTAGATGGGAAGTCCAAGAAGATGCTCTGAAAACTGAAGTTGGAAAGAGTTGTCCAGCAACTCGGGAGGCTGAGGCAGGAGGACTGTGAGTTCAAAGCCAGCTTCATCAAAAGCAAGGCCCTAAGCAACTCAGTGAGTCCCTGTCTCTAAATAAAATACAAAAAAGGGTTGGGGATGGGGCTCAGTGGTTAAGCACCCCTGGGTTCAATATCCAGTACCAAAAAAAAAAAAAAAAAAAAGTAAAAAGTAAAAAGTAAAGATTGCTTATGTTCTTGGCAACAAGAAATAATCACTGTTAATATTTTTATGCCTTTGCTTGCAGGTGCACATATACATATCCTAATTTTAGGGGGTGATACTGGTGAGTAAAACCCAGGGTGTTTTACTGAGCCACATCCCAGCCCTTAGAGACAGAGTCTTGCTGAGTTCCTTAGGACCTTACTAAGTGGCTGAGATGACCCTGAACGTGTGATCCTCCTGCCTCAGCCTCCCAAGCCACTGAAATTACAGGTGTGTGCCACCACACCTGGTAAATCTTAACATTCTTAAAAAGTGACATATCATACATACTAGTTCATCACCTGCTTGTTCACTTAACGTGTACATCCATGTTTGTTAACAAATCTATGCCATCATTTTTCATGGCTGCAGAGAATCCATCATCTGCCCACACTATAATTTATTGATCTATGCCTCTACTCAGGGGTACCGAGGTTGTTTCTATTCTCTTGCTATAAAAGTGTGGTATTGGCACAATGGAATATTTTGCTTAGCTATGAGAATATAAAATTATGGCATTTGCCTGTAAATGGATGGAACTGGAGACTATCTGCTAAGTGAAATAAGTCAATCCCCAAAAAACCAAAGGCTGAGTGTTCTCTCTGATATGTGGATACTAACACACAATAAGGGAGGAAGGATGGAAGAATAGAAGTATTTTGGATGACACAAAGGGGAATGAAGGGAAGAGAGGGGGATGGGAACAGGAAAGACAGTGGAGTGAATGGGACAGAACTTTCCTATGTTCATATATGGACACATGACCCCTGAAACTCCACATCATGTACAACCACAAGAATGGGAAGCTATGTCCATGTATATGGGATAGGTCAAGACACACCCTACTGCCATGTATAGCTAAAAAGAACAAATAAAAAATTATAAAAAAGAAGGAGCCTGGTACTGGGCATCATTCATAACTTCTCGGACATAACTGTCCAATGCTGTCTTAGAAACAGCACTGGCAGGCCAAGGGGCACATCCCACAAGACACAAAGAGAGCTGGCGTTGCTGAGATGGGAAGATGCAAGAGGAATTTTAGTAACAGGAAAACACTGTCCCACAAGCCCAAGCCAACAGGGGGACCTTCCTCGGGCTGCCTCCCTCTCCCACACCTACCAGGGAGCCCCTGAGGGTCACTAACTAGAACAACTCCTAAACCACCTGGGGAAAGTTCAGGGTCAGAGACAGAACTGGGGATTTCACCTGGAGGCCAGCTGTGAATCAACAGCAGGAAGGGGCTTACCAAAGCCACCTCCTCTCCCCAGGGCTCCCACCAGCCTGTCACTGGTCCCCTTCAGCCTGGGGCGGGCAGGCTGGCAAGCTCATTGGACCTGACAAAGACCCACTGTGGAGGGACACTGCAGTCACAGGGGCCTGGTATAGCAAACTGAGCCCTCGCCCCTCATGCTGGACCCAAGGAACTTATCAACAGGATGCAAAGACAAATAAATACGGTCACGCTCAAGTGGCCCAAGGTACACAGAGACATAACCCATGATATCAAAGATGATCTGGAAAGGGAGCCACTGGGCCAAGAGACACTTTCGCTTTCGAGAAATAAAATGTCAACAAGCAGCGCTGGGTACAGAGGAAACAAGCAGACGGAAATCACTCTCAACCCTGCCACCAGCAAGTCCCTTAAACCTTTTCTGACCTGGTCCCACCAACCTGTAATCTGGGTTAGGCCAGAGGCCTTGCCTGGCTCAGATCCCCGGAATCCAGCAACTCCAGGGTGACACCTAGCTTAGCAGAGGACTCAGGGGCACCGGTCCCAAGACTTGGGCCAGAGACAGTTCTGTCACATGGTCCCTAGGTAAGATCACTGCTGGAAATGAGAGGGACCCCACAGCGGAGCCTCAGTTTCCTACACTGTCTACAACTAGAGAATTGGATTAAATCTGACTGCTAAGATTTCCCCCATCGCAAATACTGTATTATCCTACAAGATAAAGAAGGCATCAACATGCAAGGTCAAGTCCAGCAGGAGACAGATCACCAGAGACACGCCCACTGAGCTCTAGTCTGAATCTCTTGGAAGACGCAGGAAAGCCACTGATTCTAGTTCCATCCCATTTTCCTGCAAGATACGTTTGTTTCTAAAGAATCTGCATTTGTGTCCCTGCTCCTGGGTGGGAGGACACATAGCTGAAGCTGCATGACTGGCCTTGGGAGGTGGCCCTTGTCCTCTCTGGCAAGAGGGACCACGCCCACCCCCAATCTCCGTTCACTCCCTAGACGAGGGCTACCTGGTGTCGGAGATTTCCATGACCTGCCTAGCGGTCCCTCTAATGGTGCTTGTGGATTGTGCCACAGTTCAAAGTGCCTTCCACCTGTTCTGAGCCTCTGTTCTGAGCCGCCTGCATCTAAATTCAAAGAAGGGGTGCAGAAGCAGCTGGAAGAGAGAAACCAGAGTGGCAGAGTCCCGCAGCGATCTTTGGAAAGGCCAGTGGAAACTGCTGGGCTCCTGATCCATCTCAGGGGGTGAAGGAAGGGCACACCATATTGGTCACTGGCAAGGAAACCGAACAGCAGCATCAGGGCTGAGAGGTGGCTCAGTGGCAGGGCGCTTGCCTAGCACGGGGGAGGCACTGGGGTTGTTCTCAATGCCACATAAAAATAAATATATAAAATAAGGGGATTGTGCCCATCTACAACTGAAAACTTTTTTAAAATATATTTTTTAAAATCAGCTTTTGTGACTTGGAAGGCGTTACATACAGCCCAGATGTCAGTAATGATTACAACACAAACAAGCTTTTGTGGAAAAAATAAGGTGACTTCCATTGGTAGTTCTCAATCTTTACTTTTTTGTTTTGGTACTGGGGATTGAACTTAGGGCCACTTGATCACTGAGCCCCACCCCCAGCCCTATTTTGTGTTTTATTTAGAGACAGGGTCTCACTGAGTTGCTTAGGGCCTCTGCTTTTGCAGAGGCTGGCTTTGAACTCGAAATCCTCCTGCTTCAGGCTTCCGAGTTGCTGGGATTACAGGCGTGAGACACTGAGCCTGGCTCAATATTTACTCCTAAGATTCCTTCTTCTTAGTGTTTTTAACACGACTTGACAATGACTTGTCCTCTCAGGAAATCAAATGTCCACTAACTTGGATAATTGGTTTAGAAAAATGAACCTTGGGTATTTCTTGGAATGTCAGCACTGAGACGTTCTCTCCCCAACCAAATTCCCTTTTCCACCAGTCACCTACACAGACAGAATGGCTCTTGGAGTAAGAAGATCGTGAAACTCTTACTGAGGACTAGGTGTAAGATCTTGGCGAGGGTACTTCATTGCTCTAAGCCTCAGCTTCTTTCCCAGATACAACTGAAATCAGAATGGCACCTATCTCATAAATTTGTGATAAAGAAGAATGAAACAGCCCGGGTGCAGTGGCCCACGCCTGTAGTGCCAACAGCTTGGGAGGCTGAGGCAGGAGGATCAGGAGTTCAAAGCCAGCCTCAGCAACTTAGCCAGGCCCTGAGCAACTCAGTGAGACCCTGTCTCTAAATAAAATATGCAAAGGGCTGGGGATGAGGCTCAGTGGTTGAGTGCCCCTGGGTTCAAATCCTGGTACCAAAAAAAAAAAAAAAGATGAATGAAACAGTATAAATAGTATACTTGCAGTGCCAATAGTAATTTTTTAAAATGTTGGTTTGTAGCCACTTTTGGGCAGAATACATAATGTTCCAAAAGTTAATCAGTGAGAATATTATTTCAGTGTCTTTTGAACATGTTATGAAGAAAGAAGAAGAAGAAACACATGTTTTCTATCACATGCTATACATCTTGATGCTACACAAGCTCCCGGGCCTACTGTCTATGGGTATGTCCACCCAATCCCAGCTCATCTTGAGCAAGACAGAGGACTTCAGTGACATTCATCCAGGCTTGGAGGTCAGAACACAGAGCTGAATACAGTGAAGCCACGAGACCTAGGATGCCGCCCTCTTAGTCATTGGTTGATGCTCTTTAATTAAAGGGTTCACTTTAGAAATAGCACTTCCAAGAGGGAAGAGGACACCAGATACTATCACCAGGGGATGACCTGATCCACACACAAGATGAAGCAAGCAATCATGTGAGAAGCATTTGAAGAACTCCCTATTGGTCTGGAAGGTTTTGTTGTTTGCACATACTATGAAGACCCTGAAGAGCTGGTTAATTTGTTGATGTAATTTGTTTTTGTTTTGTTTTGTTTTTATACCAGGGATTGAACCCAGGGGCACTCAACCACTGAGCCACATCTCCAGCTCCTTTTTATGTTTCATTTTGAAACATAAAAATGTTACTTAGAATCTCACTAAGTTGCAGAGGCTGGCTTTGAACTCACGATCCTCCTGCCTCACCTCCCGAGCTGCTGGGATTACAGGAGTGGACCCCTGAGCCCACCCACTTGAGGGATGATTTTAATGATAAGCTATCATTAAGTAGAAAGCAACCAGGCTCAGGAGACAATGGTGGGTTGCCGTAGGACTGTTGATGGAGGAACAGGGATCAGCATCAGCTTTCCAAGATATCTGCAATGACAGATCCCTGATAGTGGCCAAACAGATCAGTAAGCAGCCTGTGACAATCTGGTCAGAATGAAAAGAGATCTAGTAGTGGGTACAGGCCCACTCCTTTATTTCCTGAAACCACAGGACATTAGCAAAAGTGAAGTTGGTAGGAAAATTTCAGATAAAACAGAAGATTTTGCAAATTCCATTTGTAAGGCAATTCTTGTAACCCTACACAGGAAGAAGCCCAGAAAAACAAAGTCACTAGAACACACCAAGAAAATACAAGCAATTGCTGATGGGGTATATCACTGTCACAGCTTCAAAAAACTACTAAAGCTGAGCCCTAAAAATTAGCAACTTGCAACAGAAGATGCAGCTCTGCACACACAGGAATTGGAATCACCACTTCATGCGTTTGAATCCTCACTTTGCCAAGTTTCAGCTGTGCAACCTTTGAAACATCACTAAACCTCTCTGAAGTTTCCATATCTATATGGAGCCGAGGGTATACCTACCTCACTGGAGGACTGAACAAAAGACAATGATACAGCGTGCCTTGCAAACTGCAAAAGAGCTACATCCCTGAAGTCTGGCTAATGAACCCATCTCACAGAGTTGGCATCTCCGCTTAAACAAGAAGCAAATACCTGAGGTGTCACACGTATGACTTCCTGGAGAGGGCTCCCTCTGGGGACTGCTACGCCTATAAATAATGTGGGGCTTGTTTTGTTCCTCTTCATCGTCTTGTTTGTCCACGGACAATAGCGGTTCAATAAAATAATCCCCATCATGGAACCGAAATGTGCCCAGCTGCAAATGAAGAGAGAAGTTGATTTAGCAGAATTTAGCCAATGGAAGGGAAAACAAAACAAAATAAACAATCCCAAGAAGAAACAGGCTCATTCTATTCAACCCCTTTCCTTTGTGGGCAGCTCTGCCCATAGAGGAATTGGAGTCCCTGTTTACAGTGAAAATACTGAAGCATGTGTGTGGAATATTTTCACCCTCTGCCATCTTGGTACCTTCTTTTCAGGGATTGAACCCAGAGGTGCTTAACCACTGAGCCACATCCCCAGCTCTTTTTTTATATTTTATTTAAGGCCTCACTAAGTTGCTGAGGCTGGCTTTGAACTCATGATCCTCCTGCCTCAGCCTCCCGAGCTTCTGGGATGACAGGTATGTGCCACCACACGGGGCAAGTGAGTTTCTTAACTGCACTGAGATGGAGCATTGTGCAGATTAAATGAGAGAATGCAAATAAAGTGCCTGACACCTTAGAAGGGCTTAGAACTCATTAGTGGTTTCTGGTATGGCAGGATCCACCAGGGCTCCTACCAACCATGCCAAGCATCTTGAGAAAGGCCACTCTTTCTACTCCTAACAAGTTTTGCCAACCATCCATGATACCTCAAGCTCCCACCACCCAAATCAGACAATACTCCAACCATACTCCATGTCGTGCCAGTGGGCGGTGTCTAAGAGAAGAAATCAAACTCTTTTTCGGCTGTCCTGTTTCCCACACCAGAAAATAATAAGCAGGCTTCTGCCCTTCCTGGGCACAAGAGAAATGACTGTCCCCAAAGGCCAGCATCTGCCACATGCAGAGCTTGTTAGAAATGCAAATGATTATACACCAACCCAAACCTGATCCACTGCATCAGAATCTCTGGGGCGGGCCCCAGGAATCAGATTTTAATGAGCCCCCAGGGTATTCTTAAAAAAATGATAACAGGTGAGAAGCACCAGGCCCCAAACCAGGAAATATCAAAATTGCCCTGGAAGTTCTGTTTTTTGATACTGGGAATTGAACCCAGGGGTGCTTAACCACTGAGCCCCATCCCCAGCCCTATTTGGTATTGTATTTAGAGACAGGGTCTCACTGAGTTGCTGAGGTTGGCCTCATTCTTCTGAGCCACTGGGATGACAAGTGTGGGCCACTGCACCTGGCCAGAATTTGTATTCTTAAGATAGTTTTCCACATGATTCAGGAGGACTTGTTTAAGGAGGAAACAGCTCTACTGTCATCGAAGAGACAGAGTGGCTGATTACCAGAGAAGGCTTTTCAACACATTTCCTTTCACCCAGGGACCTATCTCTGAAATTAACATATAACTTCAGGGCTCTCTGAGCACAAATCAGGTAGATCCACCAAATACGAGAAATCTACCAGAGACAAGAATACTGAAGAAAAGCCTGGGAATCCACGTGGAGAAGTTGGGCCACCTGCGGTTGGTCAATGGCGAAACCACGGCACAGTAAGGGAGTGATCTGTTCAGAGTTCCCCTCCAATGGTGAAGAAGCAGCCGGACAAGTCGAGAACTGAGGATTCCAACTAAAATAGGTGCCTTTTCTATAAAAAATCCTGAAGTTCCCGTAAGAGTGCAGATGGAGTCTCTGACTCATGGTTCACAGCACAGAGCAGAAAGACCAGAGTGGGTCCCAACTGCCACTGACCAGCTGGGAGGCCTCGGGGAAGACTCCAGGTCAAAGCCTCAGTGTCCTTACCAGTAAAATGGGTTTTTGGAGCACTGTCCTCAGGAGGCTCTGGGTAAAGCAATGCATACAGTAAAGTGCTTATTATGGTGCCAGGACAATAATAATATGGCACCAAAACTGATTTTGCCATTGGTTCACAAATAGCTGCTGGGCCAGAGTTACCTTTTCTTGGCTAAGGGGGTCCTTTTTCAAATGTACATATTAAGTACACACAGGATTGAAGGATCCAATGCCAGAGAAGAATTGATGGTGACCTGGCTACTAAGGATGAAGGAACAGAATCTGTGCACATGGGAACTTCAATGCAGGAAAGAATGCAGCAAGCATCACAACAGAGAGACAGCAGAGTGGACTGGAGAGATGCTATCTGTCTGCAGGGCTATGGGAAGGTCTCCCTGGGAAGAGGATGTACTTGACGCTTTAAGAAGAGTGTGTTTTGGGCATGGGAAGCTGTATGAAGTGATTCAGAGGGAATAAAGCAGATTGCCTGAAATATAGGATTTCAGGAGAAAAACTTGAGTGTGAGATGGCTGTGGTGTGAGGGAATGTCATGTAAAAGGTCTTAACTGCTCAATGAAGGAGTCTAGGGTTGTTCACTAGACCATGGGGGGTTATGTAAAGTACCTGGGCAGAGTGGTGATGAGTGCTTGTTCTCAGTCATCATTCATCTGATGGTGGTGTGTATGGGAGGGGCAGGGATTTTGAGAAAAGACTGGAAGACAAGAGCCTATGGAAGTTTGTCTTAGACAACAGTCCTAATGAGAGACTGGGATGGGGGAAGGGGGAATCGGGGGAGGGGGGAGAGAAGGAAAATAGAAGAGAGGTAGGGATGTTCAGAAGTAAGCAAAACACCTGAGCTGGAACTCTGGGGAACGGATAACTGACATGCAGGTGGCCCCGCCCACTCCAAGGAGTGGAAGACTTCCTGGACAAAACATCTGGAACATCCTAATTCCAAGGCTCCAAAAAAACGGTAAGGAGAAATCTCAGGAGGAAATAAAAATTGCAGAAGGAACACAAAGGGGCAGGGCGCTGGAACTAGATTAAGGCTTGAGGTACAGTGAGCACCTATCTTTAAGATCCATGCAGACTCTTTTCCCCAAACGAGGCAGATGACAAATCAAACGCAATATGAATATGATGGCCATTGCCCAGGGAGTGGCTTCGGTTCTCAGTTCCCCCCCAAAGACCACGTGTTACCACCTAAAACTACCAATGGAAATGAAGGTTCTGCGCAGCAAAACATTCAAACCAGTGCTGGGGCCACCGGGCTTCAGCGGGGGGCGGAGGCGGGGAGAGAGGAGGAGTGAGGAGTGTTTACAAACTTGACGTGCACACGCAGCTCGAGTCGCAGGGACCAGGGATTGGAGGGTACTACCTTGAAACCCTGGGGCGCTGAGGCTTGCTCGGTCAGACGCCGGACTTCGCGCCCACCTAAGCCATCACCTGCTAAAGACCCAAGGGATCCCACCGTTCAGGCCCTAGGTCTCGGGGCAGCGATGACTCACTCACCGCAGCACCCCTCCCCCGCTGCCCAGCCACACTGCGGTCTCCGCCTACCCCCAATCTCCACGACGCGCTTCGGACGCAGAGATCCCCAGCGTTTAGCTGGGGTGAGCAGGGGTTCAGCCCCTTCCCCACATCACAGCGGGCTAGACCTCCTCCCTCCCCGTCTTCAAGCTGGCTTACCCCTCCCTCGAGAGCCTTCCCTCGTGAGGAGGAGGATGCGACGTCCAGATCTGGAGCTTAAGACCCAAGACCGCAGCGCGCAACGGGGCTGCCGAGCGCCCTGGGTGAGTACTTAAGCCCCCACTTAGAAAAGATGGTGGGGGGAGTATGGGTGCTCTGGGTGAGAGTAGACACATCATAGACGCAAGGTTTAATACCCAAAGGAGCGTACGACGCCACGCCGTGAGCTAGGCGAGCCTGCCCGGGAAAGTTTCTGCGTCATACGCGCGTGGCAGAAACGCACGTCGCTTGGGAAAGTCAAGGATCATTCTGGCTGGGGCCAGAAGCGTACATCGGGTCCTCGGATGTTGTGGGAAGAGGGAGAGGATGCCCTATAGACCTAGTGGAGGGTAATGGGCTGGGGGTTGGGGGTCGGAAAGCAGGGGGGCCGGGTACAAACTTGGATCCCCTGCCAAGTGCGTATCTGGCAGCTCCGGGAGGTGGTAGCCCCGTCCAGTCTCCCTAGGGAAACCTGCCCCGAGGATCCCTTCTGCCTACACTCCCAGGGAACCACCACGGGTTCCAGAAGAACCAAAATCACGTCCGGGCAGTCTCTCTAAGCTCTGTCCCAATAATTCCTGCATCTTGGGCCACCCCGCCAGCAGGGTGCAGAGTCGGACTGCGCTGCACCCCCACTCACGGCTTCCACCCTAAATCGCAAAGTTGGAAGCAGGCTCCGCCCTCTCCCCGCCCTCAGAGCCTTTGGCCCGCCCTTCCGTTCCTGGGGCGCGACCTGCTCCCTGTCATTACGGTTCAGTTTTAGGATTCTTTGCGCTTGATAAAAGGTCCCGGGAGAAGGCGGAGAATCCAGATTACTCGCCTCAGTCCCCCAAACACTGAGAAGGAATTCCCAGTACCCCTGGCTGGGAATTGTCAATCCACAATCCCGACCCAGGATGCGCCAATGAGGAGTCGGGTCCGCCCTGCGCTCAGCTGCTCCGCTCGCGGGCAGCCAAGTTGGTTGCAACAAACCACAACTCCAGCAACTTTCTCCGAGTTTGGAAACCGACTTTCAGGCCGCCTTGCAGCGTTGGGCAACGCACAGCTGAGCCGACTCTGGCCCCTAGAAAGCCCCCTAAACATCCACCAGCCTCTCGGGGCGGGTGCGTGCGATCCTTGGGTGTGTACGTGCACGCAAAGCGAGCAGCCCCCAGCCCCAGGGACCCAGACGAGTTTCTGGCTGATACTGAAGGCCAGAGTGGAGACTCGGCGCAGGGAGCGTCTGTCTCCGGGCCTGGAGAGCAATTAAGTCTTAAAGAAGCAGGCGACGAGGCGGGAGGGCAGGGCAGGGGGCACGCGCCCACTTACCATTCCCGAGCAGAGACTGATGACGGCCGCGTGCTCGGGCTTGGTATTGACATGGCCTTTGTAGAAACAGTGCTTGAGTTCTGCTTCCTCTTCGAAATAAAACTTGGTCTGGTTCACCCCGGGCGCCCCGAGGAGGGTGACAGTGAACTGCGGAGCGATAAATCCGGCATGGGCGGTGAGATTAAATAGAAACTGCTGGCCGAAGGCGGAGAGGCGGTAATGCGCCTGGGAGGAGGTAGAGGAGGAAGAGGAGGAGGCGAAGGCAGGCCAGGGGTCAGAGGCAGAGTTAATGCTCCGTCGCCTTCTTTTGAAGTGCACGTTCGCTGGAAAGGGTTCTCCTAGAGCGTTCACTCGGACGGGAGAGGCGATTTCGTATTCGCTCAGGGTCTCTAATAATTTCACTGCAGAGAGAAACAGAGGTATATGAGCCAATAGTCCATTTCCCCGCAAGTTTTCATTTTAAAACGAAGATGGGGACTTTGTCCGGACTTATTTTCTAGACCATTTGACTCGACCGTTCACCCTTTATCATTGGGCAAATATTTGCTGAGCACCTACTATGTAACAGTAACAGTCAAGAGCAATGCTGGGCGCAGAGGATACAACCACTGGAAGTCAGACAATGAACGAGTCAAGAAACATAAGATAATTTCAGATCTTTGATGAATGCCTTGAATAAAATAAAACGTGCGCTATCTGGTGGCCCCAGTTACTTAGTAACTTTAATTTGAGGCGTGGGTTAGGGAAGGTGAAAGATCAGGCTAGAAGCAAGGGTGGGGAGGGGAACTAAATTAAAGTGTGTCCCTAACAATTGGCTGGGGGATGACCCAAAGAAGGAGAGGTTCCAAAGCGGGAGGTAATTCTTTCTAGGAAAAGGAGAGGTCTCCCCTGCGGGTTGCCCCCGCCCGGGAGTGAGTTCAGGGAGGCAGCGACCGGGCCAAAGGGGTTCCCAGGGGCCAGAGCCTCGTTTACCTTGCCTCGGGTGCAGCCTGTCCTTGCGCACGGCCGCAGCGGCGTCAGGGCTCCCCATCTCGGCCAGGTCCCGCACCAGGAGCGTTAGCAGTGTGGCCCAGGATACAAACTGCATGGTGCTCCCCACCCCTCCCCCCTGCCCCCACCCCCTCCCTCCTGCCCGCCTAGGCTGCGGCGGCGACGCAAGGCAGCAGCCGTGGAGAGCGCGCGGAGCCCGGCGCGGCAGCCAACTTTTGACTTTAGGAGTCGCTGAGGTCGTGCGGTGAGGGTCCCGTCTGCGCTCGGCTGAGCAACGCTGCCGCCTGCCGAGAGCTGAGCCGCTCGGGCCGCAGGAGGAGCCGGAGGAGCAGGAGAAGGAGGAGGAGGACTGGGGCTCCGCTGCTCGGCCGCATAATGTCCAGCGAGCGGGCGCGGAACGTGCGCTCCAAGGCGCTGGGCGCCCTGTGCTGGCGCGGATAGCCGAGCGGCTTCTTGAATGGGGGCCGGGGGCGGGGGCCGGGTCCTCCGCCGCTCAAATACCCCCGTGCACGCCTCTAGGAGGAGCAGAGGGGAGGAGGAAGCCAGGCGAGTGCGGCCCGCCTCCTTCCAGACCGTGTCCCCTCCTCGGCCCGTGCGCGACTCAGAGAGAGAGAGAGAGAGAGAGAGAGAGAGAGAGAGAGAGAGAGAGAGAGAGAGAGAGAGGGGGGGGGGAGGGGGAGGGAGGGAGGGAGGGAGGGGGAGGGAGGTGGGGGGAAGGAGGGAGGGAGGGAGGGAGGAGAGAGAGAGACCCCTCAGGCCACAACAGGCCGGGGCCAGAGGCGCCAGCCGCGCTTGGCCCGTCGATCGCGGTCAGCGCCACCTCCCTGAGATGGGTTTTCTGAGACTCCCTGCCCTGGGGAGAACAGAGAAAGTTCTCTCCCTTTCCAGACGCGCAGCACACCCCCCCCCCCGCCCCCCGGATCTCTTTCCTTCTCGTTACCTCCCGGTCCTCCTAGAGACTCTCGGGACTCAGACTCTCTCCGGTGCCCCCACCGCTGGCCTCTTTCTCCCCTTACCACTGCGCCCCTATTTGCCTTATTTCCCCCCTTTCCTTTCTCTCTCCTGTCCCGGTCTCTCTCCACCAGTCCTCTTTTTTTGGTGTTTCTTATAAGTGAAAGTAACCCAGCGTAGGGTGCCTTGGTGTCCTACGCCTGCTTACTCGCGCCGGGGTCTGGCACCTGAGCTCCTCTCTCAATTTAATTGCCCCAAGTAAATCGAGCCCTGTTTCCAACCCGCGGTCCCTGGAAAGTTTCGCAACATTTTGAAACTGCTTTCTCCCAACTTCTGCCCTTATCCCGAGAGGGTCTGTAGGTTCCTGTGGGTCCCCAGCCCAAAAAAGGTTAGGAACGGCTCCGGGCAGCGAAAAGGGGCGGGGACTTTGGCGCCCCTAACTACCCCGGGGTTTAGAGAGGGGAGGAGAGAGGGAGGGACGCAGTGAGAGGTTGTGGATCCCTAGGGGAAGTACCAGTAGCTAGAGGGATTTCTCATTCACTTCCGTTGGCTTTGGGCAGAGATGCTTGGAGCTGCTCACAGCAGACTCTTCCAGCTACAGCTCCCTGCGACTGAGGATGCATATTTGAAAGTCAGAACTTAGCCAGAGAGAGTGGGAATGGCGGGGGGAGGGGCAGGGAAGAGAAGAGAAAGAGAACTGTTTAATCCTGGGTGGTTCAAAAGCTCTCAGGGAGAGAGGATGTGCTGATTTCAAGAGAAAGGAAATGGCAATTTCAGTAAAAGATATGATATAAATAAATAGATGATACATAAATATATATTTAAAACATATATATATATATATATATATATATATATATATATATATATATGTTTGCCCAAGTGTCCTAGAACCAGGGTTTTCTGTTGTTTGGTAGTCTACCACTCAGGACTGAAAATACCAAAGATTTGGCACCAAAGAGCAATATGCTAGAAGCACTCACAATTCTACAAATATTCCTATGTGCATTTGTCCAGGTAGAGAGGAAAATGACTTGGCAAGATTGGAATTTCCTAAATAAGTTACTAATTCAAATCCGTTACTGTGGCCACGGTGTGGCTGTATTATTGGAATTTCATAATGGGTATATACTACATAAAGTTGGTAAAGTACCTGTCATGCACACAATCTGAGATTTTTAAAGATGGCGTTTTTTTCCCTTTCCACATTTCTTATCGGTATGTTATAGTTGTATAATGATGAGATTTGTTGTTAGGAATGCATCCAGTTTAACAATGTAATTGGGCTCTCCCCAGCCCTCCCCCAACCGTCCACACCTCCTAGCCCCTGGTCCCTCTCCTCTACTGATCTCCCTTTGATTTTCATGAGTTCCCCGCCTCCACCTCTTTTCCTTTTTCCTCTCTACCTTTCACATATGACCCTTGACCTTCTCAGTTGGGCTTATTTGGCTTAATATGATGGTCTTAAGTTCCATTCATTTTCCTGCCAATGACATAACTTCATTTTTCTTTATGACTGAATAAACTCGATTGTGTATATATACCACATTTTCTTCATCCATTCATCCGTTGATGGACAGACACCCAGGCTAATTCCATATTGTGAATTCTGCTGTTATAAACATGGTGTCCATGTGTCACTGTAGTATGATGACTTTAATTCCTTAGGATAAATGCCAGGGAGTGATACTGGTCCTAAGGTGGTTCCATGCCTACTCTTTTGAGGAACCGCCATACTGATTTCCAGAGTGGTGGTACTAATTGACAATCCCATCAACAGTGTAGAAGTGACTTAAAGGATTGGCAGTCTTGATTGTTTAAAACAATCTACAGAAGTGTACTTCCGATGTCATCTTTCTTTCATTATGTGATAAAATTCCTCAGGGCCTGGGACTTGCTAAGGGTTCAGCATGGAACAGAAAAAATATCAAGAAATCAATCTATGAGCTGATTCCAGTAAAAACTATGATAGTACTTTTACTCAAATTACTCAGAAATAGAGCACTTTTCAGTATTTTTCCATTAGATGATTTCCCTCTCTTTCAAGTCAAACCACTCCTGATGAAGAGAACCCAAGAGGGTATAAATTTTACATGTAGCAACCGATTTCTCTGTGTGAACCATCTCCTGTGCTTCTTTTCTAAAAATTTGCTTTATGAATGAACTTTGTCTACAGTTTGGGAAAATTGTTTCTGATACAACACAGTATTATCCACAAAAGCTGAAGGGGAAGGAGATATCAAGTATCTCCTGGAGACCACCCGAGGTGATAGAGACCCTGGACTTCTGCATTTCACCTCCTCCTTTCCTCGGTGGATTATTGCACCTCTGCATCTGTTTTGTTTTAGTACAAGGGATTGAACCCCAGAGCACTTGCTAAGAGTTCATCATGGAACAGAAAAATATCAATCTGTGAGCTGAACCACTGATGGGGTTCACCCACTGAACCCCATCCCCAGCCCTTTTTTATATTTTATTTAGAGACAGGGTCTTGCTGAGTTGTTTAGCTCCTCCCTAAGTTGCTGAGACTGGCTTTGAACTCAAGATCCTCCTGCCTCAGCCTCCCGAGCCACTGGGATAACAGGCATGTGCTACCATGCTTGGACTTTGGAGTCTTAGAAAGAGTCTTAGGAAGAGATGTTTGGAATGATGAAGATACTTGAGCTAATTCAGATCAAAACCTTTTGTCTGAGTAGTAATCTTTTATTGAGTCCTTATTGAGTACCAGCCCATGTGCTAATAAACACTGCTTAGTTTTTACAGCTGCTGTACAAGTCAAGCAATGTCAGTCAAATTTCGTTTCACAGGTGACGATAATGACGTCCCAAAAAAGTGAATTTGACCAGAATCCCTGCCTAGTGATAGTGAGGATTTAAATTCTGTTTCAGTGGTATGATCCCATTTCATAATTCTTAAAATAATGAATAAATTATTAATCAGAGTTTGCTAGATTTTAGGAGGGACTGGTTGGGGAGAGGGTAGCAAAAATTGTCCAGAGGATTGCCTCGATTTTCTCTTCTATGTATGATTTTTCTTTGACACTTAGACATGTTTGTCTAACGGTGAGGACTTGATGAGAATCATCCCGGATTTTCACTGGTGTTCCATGGTTTTTTTCCTTCAGCACCTAGGAGAGGTCTGACATAGTCGATGCTCGACAAATATTGACCAAATGTGGTCTCTCAACTTTGGTTCAACTGTGCTAACATGGCTTCTTTATTATGTATATTTTTAAAATCAGTTTGGAGTCTGGTTCTATAAAGAACTATACAGAATAATAGAGTCCAGGAAGGGAAAGTAGATTTTTCTTTTTCTTTTGGTATTGGGGATTGAACCCAGGGGCACTTAACCACGAGCCACATCCCCAGCCCTGTTTTGTATTTTATTTAGAGACAGGGTCTCACTGAGTTGCTTAGGGCTTCGCTAAATTGCGGAAGCTGACTTTGAACTCACGATCCTCCTGCCTCAGCCTCCCAAGCTGCTGGAATTACAGGCGTGCACCACCAAGCCAGGTGGGAAAGTGGATTTTGAAAATAAATTGACCCCTCACAAAAGTTTGTTCTCAAAGATGCAGAAATTTGTGGTTACTTGGAATTAACAAAGAGTTTTTAACCCATTTTTCCCCTCTCCTGGGGCTTTACCAGAATTGAATGTTTTTGTGGGTTAAAGTGGAAGTCGTCTTTGGCTGATTCTTCTTGAAAACTGGGCCCCAGAGGAGTGATAATCGACATCAGTCACTAGCCCGAGATAACTGGGGGATGGAAATGAAAGAGATGGCATCACAAATGACCCTGTTGGCTGAATACCCCTGAAGCAGCAGGAAGGGACCTGAAGTAAAGCCATCTATTTCCACAGAAAGGGAAAGCCACACCCAAATGATAGAGCAGAGTGGGCCAGTGAATGGCTTCCTGAGCAGTCAGCAGCAGGTGACTTCAGGGAAAACAGAGCAACGGACTGTGGAGAGTGAAGTCTCTCAGAGGAACTGAGGGTGGCTGAGCTCTGTGACCTTGGATATCACCCTCTCTGATCTAGTTTACTCACAGGATGGGAGTGGGGAGAAATGGTATCGTATTTGCTGGTCATGTGGGCAAATGGCCTTAGTGTACATTTTTTTGGTTTTTTTGGTACCAGTTTTGCTTCCAGGGATTGAACTCAGGGCACTTGAACACTGAGCCACATCCCCAGCCCTATTTTGTATTTGATTTAGAGACAGGGTCTCCCTGAGTTGCTTAGGGCCTCACTAAGTTGCTGAGGCTGGCTTTGAACTCCTGATCCTCCTGCCTCAGTCCCCGTCCCCAGCCACTGGGGTTACAGGCATGCACGGCTGCACCCAGCTATACTTTTTTTTTTTTTTTTAACAGTCTTCCTACTACTAACTTCCAGTGAAGCATAATGTTGAGAAAGTATTTGATTAATGGTGACAATAACATTAGATTCTCTTTTTTGAGTTCCTACTATGTGCTAATCATTGGGTTCTCTGAGCAATCCTGCCACTTGCTCTCATTTTACTTATGATGAAAATAAGACTTAGCAAAGTTAAATGACTTGCCAAACACCACAGAGCCAGAATGTGAAGAGTTGGGGTCCGCACAGGGATTGGTTCACCCCCAAAGTGTGTGATTCCATTATTTGGAGCAGCGTAAGGAACACAGAGCCTTTTACCTAATTGTTCTTGGTGGCTCAGCCCTTGCACTTGGCCTGGTAAATATGATCTATGAGAACATTCCTCTTTCTTCCAGTGCTAAATCCCAAGTTCTGAAGAGCTTCTCTGGAGCATGCTCAGAAAGTTGTTGCTCCAGTTGTTCATGACTGGCTCAGGGTGGATCTGGAAGGGATGCTCCGTGTTAAGCCTTATTTCTTGTTATTCCAGAACACTATCCTCAATTCTATTGCTCGGGCTTCAGAGCCCATATGTGAATCCCACAAATGTTTAATTTGAGACTTTATCCTTAGAGCCTCAAATCCTTGTGCCATCTTCTCTAACATCCCGTGAAATGAGATCTTTAGACCTGGGGTTCAACATTAGAATCAACAACAGAACTTGGAAATCCCGGACTTCTGGCTGAAATCCAGACCATGCTCACACTAAAGCCAAATTAGATGGAAACATAGTGTGTCCAAGTGCAGTGTCATGATTTTCCAACAGTTCAGTTAACCCAGCTATTTACGAGCAATAGGCTCTCATGGACTCTGGTAAGTCTCACCATATCTGAGGCCCACCAGAAGGCAAATGCCCGCCGAGCCCAGGACTTTTCCCACCTTGTTGGGTTAGCTGGTGGCATTTGTTAGACTTTAAGAAACATGAGAGCAATGGACGAGTCTGTCTTCTTTTTAATATTTATTTATCTATTTTGCAGTACTAGGCACTGAATCCAGGGTCTCGTACAGGCCAGGCAAGCGCTCTACCACTGAGCTACATCCTCAGCCCAACTTTATCTTCTGAGCTGATATATACCTGTTATAGTTTCGATTTAGATAAAAGCTCATGTATGATACAATGCAAGGCTTAGAGCCCCATCCCCAGCCCTATTTTATATTTTATTTAAAGATAGGGTCTCACTGAGTTGCTTAGGGCCTCACCGTTGCTAAGGCTAGCTTTGAACTAAAGATCCTCCTGCCTCAGACTCCCCATCCGCTGTGATTACAGGCGTGCACCACCCATGCCCAGCTCCTCTGCCACACTCTTCCGCCATGATGTTCTGCCTCACCTTGAGCCCTGAGGAATGGAGCCAGGTGTCTATGACCTGAGGCCTTTGGAACTGTGAGCACCAAAATAAACTTTTCTTTCTCTAGTTATTCCTATCAGATCTTTTGGTCACAGCAGCCCCCCTCCTCCCCCCCAAAAAAGACTAAAACAGTCCCTGTGGCACATGGTGGGTATTTACCAATATTTCTAAATGAGCTAACTATTGCCGCCAGTTTGGTTCTAGTTTTCAGAGGCAGTACTTCTTTCAATTTAGAGAAGTCCCTCTTCACACCCACGTACCTCATTTCTGTTTCTTACAGTGTCATTCCTCTTGGGGAGGCAAGTCCTGCTTTAATCAACATCACCAGGATTCCTTTTTTCCTGGAACCACACATTTCCAGAGCTCGGCTTTCTCTAGGGGCTGCTTGAGGGCCACGGTGATCAGGATCGTGGGAGCATCCTCACCTGCTCAGTACAGCGGGCAGGAGACCTCTTCCTGGGCAGGTTCCACATCCTTTGTGTGTCCTAGAAGGGGAGTCATAGTGGTTCCTGGCCTCCCAGATGCCGGGAAAATGACTAAAGTGGTGACAGCGTTGGCTTGGAGCCTGGTGTGGAGGAAGTGATCTCCGTGGTTGAAGTCAGCAGCCTCACTACCTACTAGTTAGGAAGGGTGGTCTCTTCCTTCCTCCAGGGCCTGCATGTCCTTGATTGCAAAATGCTTTCCATGCTTCTATTTGCTGTTGGCCCCTTCATCTTCTTAAAGATTAAAAAAAAAAATTGAAAACAGATATTACTCTCTCTTTCTTACCATCTGCTTAAATGAGCAATTCATATAAGTCCAATTTAGTAATTTTCAAGTAGGTTTTTGTTCCCAGCAGAATCTTTTTAAATAATTATAACATCATTTTCCTTTGTCCATAAAAAAAACAAACGTGTTTTTTTAGGGTAAGCACATTTCATACATGCAAATAAGTCATTCAAAAAAAAATCAAACACCTCTGCTCCATTGATGCCAAATAGGTTTTCTGCTTTAATAATATTGATTATAATGGTATTTCCAGGAACGATGGATAATACTGTATTTAATCCTCCTGCCAAACCAAGGAGATAGAGAATGCTGCTAGACCCCTTTTCTTCCTCCCTTTACTTGTTAGTTTTAGACAGACTAGCCCACCTTTTCACTGGAGGAAGTGAGGGTACAAAGGAGATATGTAACCTGGTCCAAGTTGCACTGCTAGGTGCTGAATGGAAGGTTCCAGGGCCTGTACTCATTTATGTTTTATTGGGCTTTACACAGGATAAACTGGGAAGCTTAAGGATGTAGTTTCCAAGAGTAGAAATCCAAATACACGTGGAATTTAGATATGGGGACGCTGGGATGGACTAGGCCAGAGGGGATGGTTCAGGGATGGGGTTCAGGTAGTTGGTCACTAATATGGGATTCTGGACTCAGGCCCACTGGGACTGAGGAGGAGAAGGTGTTTCTGGAAAGGCAGAGCACTCACCTGTGAGACTGGCCCTGGGAGCCTCATTCTCCAGTGGCTTCATTGCTGTACCAATTCTTGGGAACCTCCTTCCCTCGTCTCCAGATCAGCCCAGGGCCCTGTATTGTTTGGATGTGGTCCTCACTATATAAACACTTGTAAAAATGGCACAGGCTTTGAATTCTTTGGGATGAGCTAATTTGAGGGGCCCTCGACAAAGAAGCTTTTCAAAGACCTTTTCAAATCATTTTAGCTACTCTACTAGAAACTATGGGAAGGGGCTGAAGGCAGGGAAGAATAGTTTCATTTTCCAAACTAATGTACATAAATTTGAAATGTGCAAACATGGAGGTGTGTCCCATGTACCAACCTGACCTGGTAATGAGATTATGTGACATCAGACTAATGCTAGTTGGAAATGGTGTAGTCACCAAGCATGGCTTTTGTATTAACTGGCACCAATACAACAAAATAAGTTGTTTCCTGAAATGTAAGCCTAGCAATTAGCACCTTCTCCAGTCCCTATCAGATGTTGGCCAAATAATCAGTTTTGCATTGATTTTTATTCCCCACTGAAAACAGGTCTGACAGTCCATACTGATGGCATTCATGGCAGTGTAACAGGAATAAATTTCAGCTACCTGGGCTCTGTGTAACAGGGAGCTAGAAAAAAATAAGAACTTGCTGGTATAACTTCCTTTTAGATACCTTCAGCATGGCAGTAGAGGGTCTGAATTCCGATGACAGGAGGTAACACAAATTCATTTGGCTCATTGATTCTGAACATGAACCTGGTTCTTAGGAACTTTCTATTTGCTCTGATACCTCCTCCAACAACATGGAAGTTGAAGTAGAGAAGTGGCTCCTTCCCTGATCCAGACTTTCGGCCTTGTGTCCAAGAGCAGCACAGTCCTTAAAAACAGAAACGTGACAAATTTATGACTCTCTCCTCCCCCAGCACTAACATGGTAAAGAGGGAAGGGGACTTTCAAGGGACAGTAGGTGAATGAAATACTAGGCAAATGTTGAAACAGGGTCAGGAAGCCAGGTGTGGTGGTGCATGACTGTAATCCTAGCAGCTCGGGAGGCTGAGGCAGGAGGATCCCGCAGCATCAGCAACTTGGTGAGGCCCTAAGCAACTTAGTGAGACCCTGTCTCTAAATAAAATATAAAAAGGGCTGGGGATGGGGCTCAGTGGTTGAGTGCCCCTGAGTTCAATCGAAAGAAAGAAAGAAAGAAAGAAAGGAAGAAAGGAAGAAAGAGAGAGAGAGAGAGAGAGAGAGAGAGAGAGAGAGAGAGAGAGAGAGAGAGAAACCAGGTAAGGCCATATGTTTAGCACATAAACACATCCAAGATGTATTGTTCAGAGTCCAAGTCACAGAGCTGTTCCTCTAATTGGGCCCAACAGTAGTAAAATTGAAATAAAACAACAATAATGAATTCTCAGCCTGTGCTAGAATATGATGTGCATTTAAAAATGTCTAAAAAGATGGATATACATTCAACTGTGACCCCTGGTCCTCTCTGGGACTGGGAATTATGGAGATCTTTTCTTTCTACATTTTGACTTCCTCATTTCCATACTGTTACACCAAGAATAAATTAATTTTTAATGAGAAATATAATGTTTTTCTTTTTAAATAAAGAGACAATATATAAAGAAAATATAGAGTGGTATCATTACTCTTAGGGAAAAAAGTTCTCATAAATATGTATAACCTTACCTTTTTCTGTAACATTCAATATGCACTTCATTATTTGAAAATAACCTTATATATTTTGTGTACACGGGAACAAATGCTGAGAAGAGATTTATGATGGCCATGAGGCTTCTGGGGGAAGCTAGTGACTTAGAAATATAAGCATTTGACAGATGGTAATCAGGGATTTAAAGCATGAATGGGGAATAAAGCTACGTAACAGGAAAAATACACACACACACATACACTCACACACATACACACACACATATACACAAATATATGTATGTATTTAAGCTTTCCAAGCTCTGACTGTATAAACCAGAAAGATATTTGTGGATTCATTCACTAAATATGTTTATTGAACACCTTCTATGTACTTTGCAGGTGGCAGAGTGGGGAAGAGGTGGGGAAGAGGTACACAAAATCAGTAAGTCATAAATAGGTGTAGAATGATCCTACTGAGTATTGTAAAAGAGATTAAAAGGGAGTCAAGAAAAAGAAGGTAGTGTGTTTGAGAATCCAAAGAAGCCTTGGTCACTCCAATTCCAGAAATGAGAAGAGATAGTTTAGAACAGAATGAGTCTTCACCTTCATGGGAAGGAGTTTGCATTTCCTTCTAATCCAAGGAGAAGCCTCAGAAGTATTTTAGATAAGGGAACAGAAAAATGCTTTCTGTGGCTCAGACCTCTTGAGGCTTGGTCTCTGCTGCATTGTTGGGAGGTGCAGGTGGATCATGTGAGAGCTGCCCTCATGAGGGATTAGGGTGTTCCCATGAGAGTAAGATAGCTTCTAAGAGCAGGTTGTTATATACCCCCGTGGGGCTCCCTTGGTTTTCTGTACCTCTTTCCTTGCTGTGTGATCTCTTTTGCTTTTTGACCATGTTTGATGCCGCATGTGGCTCTCACCAGAAGCTGAACACATGAGGCTGCTACACTCTTGGGGCTTCCAGAACTGCAAAGTAAAGAACTCTTTTCTTTACTGATCACCCAGCCTCAGGTACTTGGTTATAGCTACATACAAGTGTCTAAGACAATGTTCCTTTTTGTGTTTAAAAAGATCTTTCTGGCTGCTGTATGGAGAATGGAGTTAACGGAATATTGCAATTGTCTGGATGAGAAATCTGTGTGTTTTTTTCCTTTTTTGTTCGGTATAAGGGTGCCCATATATGACATATGACATATGACAGGCCCCACTTTTTTGTATTTTTGTTTAGTGACAAGGTCTCTCTGTGTTGCTTAGGGCCTCGCTAAATTGCTGAGACTGGCTTTGAACTTGTGATTCTCCTGCCTCGACCTCTCCAGCAGTTGAGATTAGAGGCATGCGCCACCAGGCTTGGCTGAAATCAGTGTCTTGAAGTAAGGTGACACATAGGTGTTAGTGGCGCAGCCAAGAATCAGGCACATCCAAGTATCTATTCGAGGTAGAATCAACAGGACATGGTGAAGGATGTCATGGCAAGTAATGGGGACACACACCAAGGAGTCCTAAAATTACTATGCAGAAATTGCTCTTTCAAATATATAAATAGCAATTATCCAGAGAATATGAAAGAACAAAACCCCATAGAGAATGGCAAGAAAAATCACCTGGCACGGTGGCCCAGGCCTGTCATCCCAGCAGCTCGGGAAGCTGAGGCAGGAGGATTGCGAGTTCAAAGCCAGCCTCAATAACTCAGTGAGGCCCTAAGCAACTCAGTGAGACCCTGTCTCTAAAGAAAATATAAAAAAGGCTGGGTATGCAGCTCAGTGATAATGCATCCCTGGGTTCAATCACCAGGACCAAAAAGGAAGAAACAAAGGAACAGGAATGTGTGTGCCCTATATGAAGAACATTTCAAAACATTCAAGACCTCTCAGGAGATGTGAGTAAGACTATTGCAAAGGTGCCCCTCTCCCTAAGATGTCTATAAAATGATTAGATTCTCCATACAGTTTTTCCTGTTTATTTTTCTTTTGTTTGAGACAAATCAAAGTTTTATTTGAGAAAAGCCAAAAGATGTAGACAATGAAGAGAATCTAGAAAGTATGCCAGATGATAAAACAGAACAGAAATCCTTCATAATGAATTTGGGCCATACTGGGTTGTAAATGAACAGACAGGCCAACGGAAGAGAATATTAAAATCCAGAAAGAGATCTCACGGTGAGGACTTAGTTCTGACAGAGATGGTTTCTCAGTTAGACTAGGAGCACAGATCACTCAATTCTGGGTGCTGAGAGGAACTTGATAGTCACCTGTGAAAACGCAACTCGGCAACTCAGTGAGGCCCTGTCTCTAAATAAAATAGAAAAAAGGGCTGGGGCTGGGGCTGCGTGGTTAAGCACCCCTGGGTTCAATCACTGGTACAAAAAAAGAAAACAAACAAACAACAACAACAACAACAAAAAACCACACACATGCAGATAAAGTGGACTCTGTATGTCAGGCTCTTAACCCCTGTGTTGTCCATATCAGATGATCAAGAATTGAATGTAAAAAACTAAATCAAACTTGTCTAGAGGAGACAGCAGGAGTAACAGCTCTGTATTGTGGCATAAGGAAGGCCTCTGAGCATGACTCAGAACCCACAAACCATTAAAAAAAACCAAAACTTGAAACACTTAACCTAGTTATAAAGCAAATAAAAACAAATTGCACACAACAAGAGACAGTGTGTCTTAGTTCACTTTGTGCTGCTACTCAGAATGCCAGAGAAGGTCATCTGCAACCCCAGGAAGGCCGTGGCTGGCAGTTCTGGAGGGCCAGCACCAGGGAGTTGCATCTAGTGAGGGCCTTCTTCCTGCGTCACAACATGGCGAGGGCATGGCATGGCAGAAGGGCAGAGAAGAAAGGGGTGCCAGTACCCCCATCCACCTGCAGTACTGGTGTCAAGTCGACACGCTCTCCCCTCCTGGCCCTGTCACCTCTCCGGAGACTCCACCTCTCAGCATGGTTGCATTGGGGATTAAGTTTCCAACACATGCATTTTGGGGGGGACACCTACAAATCACAGCACATCATACTTACATCAGAATTGAATGAGGAACTCAGAAAAAATATTTTCAGGTCATAACAGGAGAGATCCTTCCTTCCACCTATAAGAAAAAACCTACTATTGATATCTCGCAAGAAAGAAAATAAAAATGGCTAAGACTTTTGGAAAGATACTTCATTTTACTCCTAAAAAGAAAAATTCAGATTGTACCAATCCAAACTTTTCAATTACCAGACACACACAATCTAAAAGTTTGAGGAACACAGTCCATTACTAAGGCTCCAGGGAACTCTTATATGGCTGTTGCGTATCTAAAGGAAATCTGATAAGATCCATCAAAGTTGTGCTGTCATACCCCCACCTAGCGTTTTACATTTTACATACCGGTTGTGTTTGCTTGTGTAGAAAATGACATATACAAAATTCCCCATAGCACTATCACTTCTAATGGCAAGCATCACAAAAAATATAAACGGGGAGGGCCTGAGTGAATGAATCAGAAAACACCCAGACAAGGAAATGTAGTTCCTCTGTGAAAGGAATGTCTGTGGGAGGGGGGCGTGGAAAAAATAGCAGTACATTTCCTCATTTTGCTTCTATATTCTAAAGAAACTCTGAAAGATTATGTAAGAAGCTAAATACAGCAGTTATCCCGTGAGGAAGATGAACTACTGGGAAGAGGGGAGGTCTTCGTCTACTAATGTTGTACCTTAGGGATTAATTGGAGTCTTCCAGAAAAATGAAAAGAGTTAATATGTTCTTGTGTGTAGACACACGTATTTACACATGTGTGTGTAAAGCTGTACACATGCTGACTTAGCATAAAGAATGGGCCCAGGTGATCATGAGGAGTGGAGTCCCAGTGTCTTCTGGCTGAGCTGGAGGCTCAGGCTAGAGGGTGTGACAGTTGTAGTGTGAGTCCAGAGTCTGAGAACCAGAGAGCCACCAGTGTGGGTCCCATCTAAATCCAGCAGGCTTGAGACCCAGGGGGAACCACTGTTTCACTTCCAGTACGAAATACAAGCACCAGCATCCCAGTGTGTAGGCAGGAAGAATGCACCCACTCAGGAAGGGGCTCCGCCATCTTTTTCTTCAGGCCTGACTGGAGGAGGGCACAGAAGGGAGGGAAATCTGATTTACTTAGTCTAATGATTTAAGTATTAATCTCATCCAGATATACCCTCACAGAAATACCCACAATAATGTTGCAGTAAACGTCTGGACACCCTATGGCCCAGTCCAATTGACACCTAAAAATGTCCACAGGCTACCAAAACACAACAGCCCAGCACCTCCACGCCCCCCCCCAAAAAAAATATCTGCTGTAGATAAGAGAAATGTATTTTCTCATAGTTCTGGAGGTTGGAAGTGCAAGATCAGGGTGTGGACAGGTTGGTGTCCTGAGAGTCCCCTGGGTGTGGCCTATAACAGGCACCTCGGTGTGATCTAACAGGCCTTTCCAACAGCCTCCCTGGATTAGAGTCCATCTCTTATCTCACTCACTGTTAATCCCCTTTGAAAGGCCCAGTCTCCAAATATAGTCACACTGGAGGTTAGACTTCCACATCGGGACTTTGTCGGGGACACACAGTTCATGAGGAGTGGAGTCCCAATGTCTTCTCCAGAAAAGGGGAAAGGGTGGGAGGCTGAGGGAGCCTTCTTTCTTTACCTTTCTGTACCTCCTTGGTGTGAGGTCACCTCCCAGGTGTTACATCACAAACTCCCAAGTTTTTGCCTCTCACAACTCAGAGGAGATTGGTGCCAATCACTGTAATTGGGAAAAATAGTTTGGTGAGGGGAAAATGTGTTGGGGACATTGGAAACGCTGGGGAGACCCTGTGGAGGAAGGTCAGCCAGAAAGACAGCTGGTGTTCCTGGAAGAGGCCAGGCTGGACAGCAGGAGAAGGTGGTCTTCTGTGTGCTCCCAATTCCTAGGAGGGCAGGAGGTCCCCAGGGCAGAGCTTCCCACACTTTACTCAGCAGGCCTCAGAATGGCCTGCAGCGCCCCACCCCCCAGTTTCTGATTCTGAGGGCCTAAGAATTTGCACTTGGAACAATTGTGTGGGGCCCAGGCATTTGCATGTCTAACACTTTGCAGAGGAGGCAGATGCCCGCCAGTTGGGGGCCCCAGTTGGAGATCCTGGTCTTGGGCAATGCTTCTCTGTTCTAGCCCCATAACAGACAGCCTGGAGAGGCTGGAGGGGGGTGCCATTACCAGGGAGCTCCTTCAGAACAGACCGAGAGGCAGAATCTCTGCAGAGGGGGCCTGGGCACTAGAGGTTTCAAATCACCTCCCCAGGTGACTCTAATGTGCAGCTAGGGAAGAGGGCTTCTGACCAGGGCAAGGACTCCAGAGAAACAAGAGAAGGCCCAGAACAAAGGCCTATGGACCGACTGAGCCTTTCAAATGCTGGGCAGGCAGGGGAGGACCAACCATGAGGTTGAGAAGTGAGGAGAGGAAACTGGTGCCAGGACGCACACCTGTCATCCTACCTGGAGGCTGAGGCAGGAGGATCATGAGTTCAAAGCCAGCCTCAGCAACTTAGTGAGGCCCTAAGCAACTTAGTGGGTAAGCATCCCTGAGTTCAATCTCCGGTACCAAAAAAAAAAAAAAAAAAGAATAAAAGAATGAAGAGAGGAAAGAAAGATCAGGCCCAGGACACTTGTGTCATGGGAGCAGTTGTTAGGTGATGGGCTCCATGTTGGGTCCTTGAAATAAAGACAGAAATAAGACCACGCAGCCTTCAAGAGCTCCCTCGGAGTTAAGGGGCCCGATGTGCTTTAAGTGTTGGCATGATGTATTTACGGGTGTCCCTGAAATAGCACATTAGGAACTTAATGCCCAATGCAATAGTTCAGAGAGGCACTTTTTAAAAAATTTGTTCTAATTAGCTACACATGACAGTAGGAAGAAAATGAAGCCGCAGCAAGGTTCTACCTGACATGGAGAGAGACCAGATACAGAAGTACAGCCCAGGTCCCCCACAATGGAACGTCAGTGACAGCAAACAGTCACTCTCAGCGGTAGCGATGGAGGGCCACTAGTGGGCTTCTGGGGTCTGCCTCTGTCCCACAGATTGACCGGAGAGTGCCCTCGTGGACATGTTCACGTTGACCAAAATCATCACGGTGTACAACTCTGATTTGGACACTAACTGGGGACCTGCTTCCGAAAAGGGCTTCCTCGAGTACCCGAGGTCAGCTTCCCCAGGACAGGACCAGGCGGGATGGTGAACGAAGACTCACATGGAAGCTTTGAGGAGCGGATCCCTGGTGTGGGAGATGGTCTCCCCTCTGGAAAATCAGTCTCCACCTCTACACGTGTTCCCGTCTTGTACTATGAAGGGAAAGCTGTGGCGTCACCACGGGGCTCAAGGCCCAGCTGTCCCTGGGCAGGTCCAACTCTCCTTACTGCCCTCAGGCCCTGGGGCTGCCCCAACTGCTCTGGGGTGGAGGCTGCTCTGCCACCAGGTTTCCAGCTCCCACCTTCCCACCCCTGATGGGTGGATATTTCTAAACACCTAAGCAGACCAGGGAGAATGGGACAGTCCCCCAGGGAGTCCAGACATGTGCAACCTGGAAGATACGGGACATCTCCTACCACTGAATAACCACCAGACCGACCAGCTTTCTAATGTTTCATTTTCTCTTCTTGCTCTCTCATTTCTTTTTTAATGATATTAAAATATTATTTTACGATCCTTAAATGTAGTGACTTAGTAATTTAACTTCACACACACACACACACACACTCTCTCTCTCTCTCTCTCTCTCTCTCTCTCTCTCTCTCTCTCTCTCTCTCTCTCTGTTGGTAGGTAAAGTGGTATATTTATGAGTTCATCCACAGCTCCATTGTCTCTGATAGCTAAAAGTTAAAGGCAGCTTAAATATGCATCCAACGGGGACTGAGTAAGGACATAACACTCAACAATACAGATGTATACAGCTGTAAGAAGAATAAAGATGCTATGTCCAAACAGTTCAGTAGGTGGAAAATAATAAGATATTGTACAGGAATAATGCATTTAGACTAATATTTATGAATGCACAGATATCTGGAAGGATTCATGAGGAGCTGTGAGTATTGGTCATGCCCAGAGGGGATGGTGTGATATATATATATATCTGGGCAGGAGATTTTCCTCTAGGCACTCTATACTTCAGTTATTACTTAAGTCACATTGTGTATTGTTTGATCAAAAATGAAATTTTTGATGGTGGCACATGCCTAATCCCAGCAGCTCAGGAGGCTGAGGCAGGAGGATCTCAAGTTCAAAGCCAGCCTCAGCAACTTAGTGAGGCTTTAAGCAACTCAGTGAGACCCTGTCTCTAAATAAAATACAAAATAGAGCTAGGGATGAGGCTCAGTGGTTAAGCACCCCTGGGTTCAATCCTTGATACAAAAATAAGTGCTATTTTAAAATATTTAGTGACAGAGAAAATTATTCATAACGTTATTAAGAAAAAATATATATAGCAAGATATATATATATAATGTATCCACCCATGACTGTGTATACCTGTAGGTGTACCCACATGTGTGTACAAAGCCAATATATATATATATATATTTTTTTTTTTTTCTAGGTAACAGAACAATGGGGATTTTTAAAATTTTGTACTTTCATTATTATGTGAATTTTCAAAAGAAACAATGATACTAATGTTTCACACTAAAAAATGTATGATAAATTAAATGGTATGAATATTTTTTAAAGGTGAACATTTTTTAATGTAAGTCACGCCAACATATTAGAAATGTGGTCTGGGAGGTACAGGTGTGACACTGTGAGGGTTTGGATCTGGAATGTGCCTGAAAGCTCGTGTTAAGGGCCTGGCCCCAGGGCCGCAGTGTCCAGAGGTGGGCTTTTAGGTGGTGACTGGATCTTGAGGTGCTGACCTCATCAGTGGGTCAGTGCCTGGAGAGCCGAGTGGGCTACGGTGGGAGTGAGTTGGAGGAGGTTGGTCCCTGGGGGTGTTTCTCTTGTCCCTAGAGCCTGCTTCCTTCTCTCTCTTGCTTTCTGGCTGCCACAAACTGAGCAGCTAGTGTCCCTCTCCCACGCCCTTGTGCTATATTGAACTGCCTTGGAGTCAGCCAGTCATGGACGGGATCTTCTCCAATAGGGCGTCAGAATGAACCTTCCCCCTCTAAGCTGGCACGTCTGTGGGCCCCTGTGATGTGAAGATGACCAACACGGACATGGGGCACATGGGTATTATGTGGAGGTGACTGACAGGATAGGACTGAAGGTGCTGAGGAGGACAATTACCACCTCTTTTAGTTCTAAAATATTTTCATCATCCTCCACCCTACACCAATTTTTTATAAAATGGACACATTTAAGTAGTTGGTTCCATTTCCTTCCTTCTCTAGCCCCTAGCAACCACCAACCTGCATTTTGTCTCTGTGGACTTATTTGAGATATTTCATAGAACTGGAATCATGTAGTATGTGACTTTTTATGTCTGGCTCATTTCATGTATCATAATGTTCTTAAGGTTCATTTACATGGTAACATGTATCAGTACTTCATTCCTTTAGTGGCTATATAGTATTCCATTATGTGTATGAGCCATCATTTGTTTATGCTTTCATCTAAGACAGATATTTGGGCTGTTTCCACATTTCAGATACTGTGGAAAGTGTTGCTATGAACATTCAGGTACACATCTCTGTTCTTTGTCCCTGATTCCAATTCTCTGTATATGCCTATGAGTGAAATTGTTGGATGATGTGGTAATTATAAGTTTAACTTTTAAAGGAACCGCCAAACTGTTTTCCACATGGGTTGAAACATTTTAGATTCCTACCAGAAATATTCAGAGTGTTCAATTTCTCCACATCTTCTCCAACACAGGCTATTTTCAATTTTTGTGCTTTTGATGTGCATTTCTTACATGTCAAATGATGTTGAGCATCTTTCCCTGTGCTTGCTGACCATTTATTTGTACGTGTACTCTAAATATCTACTCAAATTATTTTCTTATTTTTTGTGCAATTGCCTTTTATTGTTGATTTGTAGATGTTCTTTATATTTTCTGGATACTAGACCCATATATTTTCTCCCATTTTGCACATTGCTACTTTATTGGCAACATCCTTTGATGTATTTGTTACTTTTACTAATACTGATATGGACAAATACTATTTTCTTTTCTTGTAATTTCTCCTAAAATTATATCTTAGTCATACTTTTGTATTTGTACACCTTATCATTTTGATGATTGCATACCTCTTTGTCATGTTCGACATCATTCCTGGTGTTCGCAAATCATTTAAAGTTCTTTTGATTAAATAGAACAATTAAATCAAATACAACAATCAGGCCATGAGAGGATTGGAAACCCCAGGACTTTGAGGGTCTCATGAGTTTGTAGACTTTACTTTTAAATAGCAAAAGATGGGGCTGGGGGTGTGGCTCAGTGGTATTGCGCTTGTGTGAGGCACTGGGTTCAATCCTCAGACCACATAAAAATAAATAGATAAAATAAAGGTATTATGAACATCTATAACTAAAAAAAAAATCACCAAAAAAAGCAAAGGAAACCTCCTTATCATTCAGGAAATTTTAGGTGCTCTTTGCCAGAAACCAGAGACAAAAACCAAATATGTTTCTTCTTTCACCAAACTTCACGAGGCACCTAATTTTCAAGTCTCTACCTTGCTGACTGTATGACAGGATTTTTACACACATTATAAATCATAGTCATCATGTTGTTGAAGGTGTAGAAATAAACATACCTTAGCTTGTTCTCTCCACAATCATGTCTTTTTACCTCTCCTGACTCAGTGCCTTCTGACTTCTGGGTAAGATAGGTGTGGACGTTATCCTTGGGTGAGCAGAAGGGTTTTTTTCAAGAAACTTGTTTACCTGCAAAGTAAATTTGATCCCATGAAATTTACAGACAGGTAGTAGCACTTGCTGTGTGCAAGACTGTGCTGAAATAAAAGTAAGAGACCCAGTCCTTGTCCTCAAGGTGCTTAGAGTCTCATGACATTGATATATAATTTTAACCCAAAGCAGATGACAAGAACATCATGAGAAATACTCAGAGTACTAGAAGACTTTGAGTCCTAGAATATTTTGAAGTAAAAAAGGTCATCCCTCTGTTGAGGCTAAAGAAGCTTCAGGAAAGTGGTGACCTTTGAGATGAATCCATAATTGCTGGAAGAGTTTGCATAATCCAAAAGTTTGTGTTTTCTAGTTTTTAGTGACAGAGGTTCAACTCAAACTAGTTGAAGTAAAAATAGGTAAATATGTTGATTACCTAATTTAAAAAAAATGCAGGGCATCCTGCTTCAGGTTCAGATGTATCCAGATACCTTATGATCCCATTAGAGAGCTGTCTCTCCATTTAGGGGTTATTTTACCCTGTGTGACCTTGTTTTCTGATAGACTTATTTCCTGTTTAGGTAAAGATGGATAGCAGCTCTGCAAAGCTCACCTTGATATTGTGTCCATCTGTCCAGAAAAAAAAAATGAAGTATCTTTTTTCCTGATAAATCCAGCAAAATATACAAATAGGGCTCCATTTTGACAATATGGTCATTTTTCCTTTGGCCTCTGGAGTGAAAGACGGTCTCACCTCCACTCAACTGATGGACTGAGCTTGGTCTGGATAGTTCCTTCCCAAGTTAAAAAAGGGTGCTATAAAACCAAGCAAGAGAAGAAGAGGGTGCTGGGTGTGTCCCTGGCAGGTCTCATGGCAGAGCTAAAGCCTTGGGGAGGTTTCCAGCAGCACCCAGTAAAGGTGGGGGGCTAAGACAATGTTCGAGGTAGAGTTCAACAAGAAGACTTGGGAACAGAGAAAAATAAAGCTGGAAATGTGGTGCCAGAAACCTTACAGTTAACAGGGGAGGCTGAGGCAGGAGGACGATGAGATCAAGGCCAGCCTCAACAACTTAGTGAGGCCCTAAACAACTCAGTGAGACCCTGTCTCTAAATAAAAAAGAGTTGGAGATGTGGCCCAGTGGTTAAGTGCCCCTGGGTTCAATTCCAGATCCCAAAAAGAAGGCTTAACCGTCAAGACAAATTGTGCCAAATTTTAAAGACCATGGAGAGCCAAAGAGATGTCCCAAATTATCACACCCTACAAATTCACATTATCAAATCTAATTGAAAATCAATTCATTTTCTTCATGGGTCTTGTATGTAGTTACATGCTTCATTTATAAGGTATTTATTTTCAATTAAAGTATACAAGCATGCTTGACTTACTATTGGGAAAACCTTTATTACATTCATGAATGCTCCCTCCCCCAGCTTATTAAATCTCCTCTTGCCTGTAACTTCAGGGTTTGGCTAAACTGAAAAATGCATATCAGTAAAGGCAGTCCCAGGTGGAGGGTCAGGGAACTCTCAGAGATACATAAAAAGAAGGCAGCCAGCCATGAATCCTTAGCCTGATGGGCAATTCACAACCTCACCCCTTGAAGGCCCTCGTTTATGCTGTGGTTAAAGTCGTTCTCTCAACCTTAGCACAGACTTTGGAAAAAGAAATGCATTTTGTTATACTAATGATCTAAAGGTGCCTCTGGAGGAAATCACTTGCTGATGAAGATTGATTACTCTCTCCCTTCCTCTCTTATTTTCTGTGTATCTTCTCTAAACACAGAAGGGACAAAGTGGTTTACCTGAGCCCAGAGTAATGGGCCACGAAATTCCCAGGGGAGGTCAATGGAAGTTGACTGTAACTTGGTTTTGTGGCCTCTGGTCACAACATTTGTGATCATTTGTGATCATTGCCTTGATTGCCAGGTGGGATCCACATGGTGTTCCTGCTGGTCTGCCACGTGGTTAGCTGGCCCTCGGGCCTCCGAGGAGACAGTCCTTATCAGGGCTGAGCTGTCCAGAGTCTCACCTGTAAAATGGAGTATTCATTTGTAATTGGGGAGGTAAAAAGGAACATGAGCCATTTGGTTCACCCTGGCTGTCTTGGGCCTGGCCCAGTATGAGCACCCTAAATCCCATATTCTAGCAGTCCTGTCAATCATAGGCAAACTGAAATGGCTCATTATCCAGGACTCAGGAGCTCCGAAAACTTTCTTAGAAAATATTAGTATCCTTTTTTTTTTTTTTTTTTTTCAGGGGCCGGAGGTAACAGGGATTGAACTCAGGGGCACTTAATCACTGAGCCACATCCCCAGCCCTTTTTATATTTTGTTTAGAGACAGGGTCTTGCTGAGTTGCTTAGGGTCTCGCTAAGTTGCTGAGGCTGGCTTTGAACTTGTGATCCTCCTGCCTCAGCCTCCTAAGCCACTGGGATTATAGGCATGCCATCGTGCCCAGAAGCTATTCTTATTCCAGAGGGGAAAAGTGACAATTAAAATGCTTGGAATGATGTAACAAACACAGGCATCATTTCTTTTTTTCCAAATCACCTTTTATGAAAAAGAGTCCAACCTTTAAGATTTATCTGTAAGGTGACAACACCTTACCTGTACCTTTCTCTGATGCTTTATTTGTTCTTTCAATGGTTCTTCATTCGTTCTGTCAATCCCTATCTTCCTGTAAAGACGCTTTAGAACATGGACATTTCCTATGTAATCACGTTACCAATTATTGTAAATGCTGTTGTGCTAACAGTGACATCAGTGACCGCACTGGCTGGTAATTTCTCGAGGGGATTTTCTAGGGATTTCTCTGAACTCTCTGCACTCAACTGTTTCCACTTGGTGTTCTTCTGTAGGGTGGGCCCACTGGGGTTTGCTCTGCAGGCTCTTAGCCAGAAGAGGAGAAGGCCTGGAACGTCCTCGCTGGGTCCGGTTAGTGGATAACTTCTTTTTCTGTGTTAACAGAAGGAGCTCACAGACCCTGAATGAAGACACAGTTTGTCCTCTTCGGTGGTTGGACTGATCATGACAGACAGGCTCCCAACCAAGGGTGAGGTCTTTTGTGGTCCACGCAGCAAGCCAGCGCTGCCTTGGCCTGCCCAGGGCCAGGACACAGGAGAAGCCCAGGTCCTACATTTCAACCGCACTATGACCATCCAGAAGAAAGAAAACGTGGGCTTTCCCACTCTGTTCCCGTCACCCTACTGAAGAGTCCTCTATTTGCATTTCTTGAGCCAGGAGATTCAGAACCACTCACCTGGTTCGAAATACAGCCACTGTTTGGAATGATGTTCGTGGGCACATGGGCCAGGGAAAGGGGATATTGCCTCTCTCAGGGAGACTGGCCTTTTTCAGCAGTCTCATGTTAATAAGCTCAAGAGGACTCTGCGCTGGGTCAAAATGCAACATGCATCCCCGCTGGCACAGCAGGCTGAGCAGGGGAGGCGACCTTTAGCAAAATGAGATTAGATTCCACCAAAAGATATGGAAAAAGGATACAAGATGGCTCACAGTGTCTCCTGTGGAAATCAAAGAACAGAAGGGCCGATGGGATGGTTGTTTCTTCAAAGCACAGCCTTCTCTGGACAGGCTCATGTCAAACCCACTTCTTCCTAGCCTTGGAGTGGCTGGTGGGGAATGAAATCTTTACAGAGTTAGGTGTCTTCTTTCACTGTGTTTTTAATTAGGAGATATATTGGGAGAGGTTTTTGAGGTGTTTACATTTAGGCAGAAACACTATAATCTGGTGCCAAGAAGAAAATAGGGTTTATTTTTGGTCTGGGGCTCATTGGGGACAGGCGATTAAGAGACCATTGAAGGGCAATGATTCTGTGACATCAGGAACCAAGAAGCTGGTTTGAAAAAAATATGGCCTCAGGAGTGTCAGGGGCAGCCTTGTTTATTAGCATTTTCTTTCCTTTCTTTCCCTTTTGAAATGGCAGAAAGTCTGGGGCTATTTCTTAAAGGAATTTAGTGCAAAAGTTGTGCCCCTTGCTAGTCTGAGATATTACCCAAGATTTGAAAACCTGCCCAGTGCAGTTGTGATCTGATACTTCAAATGAAGAAAAGAACTTCAAAAATTTTTCTGGGTAGAGTAGGCTGAGTGAGTGTTAGAGAGAAACAACATCTGTTTTTCTTTCTTTCTTTTAAAAGGAAGATTCTTTATTAATCAGACATCTAGCATGAAAGGAAAAGGAAAGATCAGATGGCTAAACTTGCCCAAGGTTTTTTATGGGTTGAATGGTGTCCCCCACTCCAATTCTGATGTGGAAGTCCTACCTTCAGCACCCCAAAATGTGACTGCATCTGGGGACAGAGCCTTTAGAGAGGTGATCAGGGTAAAATGAGGTCACAAGGGTGGGCCCTCATCCAGTATGACCTAGTCCTCATAAGAAGAGAAGATTTACACACAGACATGTGCAGGCACAGGAAAGACTATGTGAGGACACAGTGGCAAAACAGCCATCTGTGAGCCAAGGAGAGGCTGCAGGAGAAATGGACCTGCCAGCTCCTTGATCTGGGACATCCAGCCAGGGAGAAAATAAACTCCACTTGTGGTGTTTTGTTACAGCAGCCATACTTGACTAATACATTGAGTCAAATGACTGTTTCCACACCAGCTGTGAGAGCCTTCTGTTTATACTTTTCTGGCTCATCTTTTGAAGGTGCATATGGAACTCATGGAATTCATGTTTCATTTATTTTTTGAGGTAGTGGAAAGGAAACCAGAAGTCAGTCCCATTTATCAATTTGCATGTATTTTAATGTACTTAATAAAATTCATAGTCATTCATGGAAAATAGGGCAATTTAACAATGAAAGAATATATGTTTCAATGATTTTGATGGCCTAATCTTTCTCTGTCTCTCTTCTTCATTGTCTCTCTTCTTTCTTTCTCTCCTTCCTTCCTTCCTTCCTTCCTTCCTTCCTTCCTTCCTTCCTTCCTTCCTTCCTTCCTTTAATCCTGGGGATTGAGCCCAAGGTTGCTTAACCATTGAGTCACATCCCCAACCCTTTTAAAACTTTTTTTTTTTTCAAATTCTGAGACACGGTCTTGCTTATGGCCTCATTAAGTTGCTGAGGCTGGCTTTGAACTTGTGATCCTCCTACCTCAGCCTCCCAAGCCGCTGGGATCTTTTATTTTTTTCTAAACAGAAAAGGACAGTGTAATTTCCCCTCCTGACCTATGTAAATTGATTAAAATGTCAAGCTCATCATGAGAGTAATTAAGACAAATATAATACAGCCATAGATGCATTTGTTCAAAGAGAATGGAATAATACCCTGTCCAAAAGCATTTTTAGACCGGGCAGGGTGGCACACACCTGTAATCCTAGTGGCTGGGGAGGCTAAGGCAGGAGGCTTGTGAGTTTAAAGTCAGCCTCAGCAACTTAGTGAGGCCCTAAGCAACTCAGTGAGACCCTGTCTCATACAAAAAAGGGCTGGGGATGTGACTCAGTGGTTAAGTACCCTTGAGTTCAATCCCTAGCAACAACAACAACAACAACAAAAAGAAACATTTTTAGTGTTAATTGAAAAAATAATTAAATTATTATATATAAATTCAACTATGCATAATTGCATGTGAAATATGTATATTAGAATTTTACCTAGAGGGGCTGGGCTGCACCTCAGTGGTAGAGCATCATCTGGCATGTGTGAGGCCCTGGGTTCGATCCTCAGCACCACATAAAAATAAGTAAATAAAATAAAGGTATTGTATCCAACTACAACTAAAAAATATTAAAACACAAAAAAGAATTACACAGAGTATCATCATAACTAGATTTTGTAAAGCCTATAAACATGGGAATGTCCATGCAAGAAAGCAGATTGAACTGTGACTCCCTCAGGGGGATGGGGATATGACTCCTGCAGCCTGTCTTCAATGTTGCCACATTTGCTCAATAAGCATATATTAATTTTGTGATTAAATAAAATCACACACCACCAGTGGGAAAAATGTTTCTGAGTTCATTATGTATCACCAGTTAAATGAGCTAACCACTAGGTGTGAACTACTAGTCATAGAACTGGGTGCACGGTATAACTTCAGGGAAGGTAACTTCTTTTTTGATGCTTGGATCCGACTAGTTTCCAAATGTGCAACAGGATACTGGTGTCCTGGGAGTCCCCAAAGATACTCAGATATAGCTATCAGAGACACTGAAAACAGGACTCACAGAATTTAAAAATTTGAGATAGGAAGTAAAGGGGAGGGAATACAGGTCTTAAAATTAGCAGAATATCATCTTTAGTGAGTTTGTATTTAGTATTCCTCTATGGCAGACTTTCGTATTTGTTTCTTAAGAAATGATCAATGATAGCCAAGTGAGATGGCGCATGCCAGTTATCTGAGCTGCTTAGGAGGCTGAGGCAGGAGAATCTTGATTTCAAACCAGCCCGAGCAACTTAGCAAGGCCCTAAGTAACTCAGTGAGACCCTGTCTGTAAATAAAATATAAAAAGGACTGGGAATGTGGCTCAGTGGTTAAGCACCTGGATTCAATCCCTGGGACCAAAAAAAAAAAAAAAAAAAAAAAAAAGAAAAGAAATGATGAATGATGTATATTTGTGGAATTGCAAATGTCTTGCATGCTCCCTGCCCCCACCACCAAAAAAGCAGATATTCTCCTCTAGAAAGATGTGTGGAAAAGGAAATGATACATGGCATGTTAGTATAGTCCCTACCTTGACTTTGCATTGAGGAAGTTCTATGGGCATCTTTGTGGGAGACGCTGTTTCTGAAATTACTGAGATGAGTAAGAAAGCCTTTCTCTCAACAGGCTGCCCTTTTGAGGCAGCAGGGACAGTGGTGGAGGCCCTGGGACCCCATGTTGTCCAGCACAGGTGTTAAAAAATTCAGTAGACGCACCTGAACAAGACAGGCAGGCACAGAAGTGTGCTGCTTCCTCTGACTACTCTCCCGGCTCTCTTCCTTCCCTGGGGGAGTCCCACGGCCGCTTTTGGAACTAAGGAAGTTGTGTAATGAAGGGCAGGAAAGGCTTTGGCTCTAAGGAAGTGACTTTCTTCCTCACCCCTTTTTTTTTCTTGGTACCGGGGATTGAACCCAGGGGCACTTAACCACGGAGCCCCATCCCCAGCCCTTTTTATATTTTATTTATAGACAGGGTCTCACTGAGTTGCTGAGGGCCTCGCTAAGTAGCTGAGGCTGGCTTTGAACTCACAATCCTCCTGCCTCAGCCTCCCCAGGTGTGCACCACCACTCCCAGGTTCCCCCATATTTACTGTGCATTATTGTGATATGTAGTGGTAGGATCTGTTGTCACATATTCATACACGCACAGTGTAACCACGTGATTGCCAGTACCATTCCCCGGTATGCTCCCTTCCCCTCCCTGCCCCGTTCTCTTTCCTCTGTTCTAATGCTCTCCCTTTGATTTCCATGAGGTCTTCCTTTTCCTTTCTCTTCTCTAGTCTCCACATATGCCTTTGACCTTCTGAGTCTTCCCCTAACATAAAGTTCTTAAGTTCCATCCATTTTCCTGCAAATGACATGACTTCATTTTTTCCCTATGGATGTTTAATAGAGCTCCATTGTGATATACACCACATTTTCTTTATTCATTCCTCTGTTGATGGACCCCCAGGCTGGTTCCATAGTTGGGCTATTGTGAATTACACTGCTATAAACATGGGTGTGCACGTGGCACTGTGGTATGATGACATTAGTTCTTCAAGATAAATACCAAGGAGTGGTAGAGCTGGGTCATAGGGTGATTCCATGCCTAGTCTTCTGAGGAAACTCCATACTGATTTCCACAGTGGTTGTACCAATTTACAATCTAGGGAAGGGATTTTCAATATTGTCTAGTCAGCTTTAGAATTTTCAAATCCTGAAAGGTTTTCCCAATTTCCAAATTTCTGATGGTACCTGGAGGCCTAGAACCCAACAAAATATAAAATATAGTGCAGTCTGAAATCTGAGACCATATTGACTGGATTTAAAATATTTAAACTTTTTTTTTTTTTTCAAATTCTGAGACATGGTCTTGCTTAGGGCCTCACTAAGTTGCTGAGGCTGGCTTTGAGAGAAAAAAGGAGAAATCAAATAGCTAAACTTCCTCAAGGTTCACGGGTTGAATGATGTCCCCCACTCCAACTCTGATGTGGAAGTCCTACCTTCATCACCTCAGAACGTGACTGCATCTGGGGATAGGGCCTTTAGAGAGGTGATCAGGGTAAAATGATCAGGTAAAATGCAGCAACTGCAGGCAAATCCTGATGAACCACCCTATGACCCAGCTCTATCACTTCTTGGTATTTATCCTGAAGAACTAATGTCATCATACCACAGGCATTTAAGGCATGGTGTTGCATGCCTTAAATCCTAGCGATTCAGGAGGCTGCTGCAGGATTATGAGTTCAAAGCCAGCCTTGCAACTTACCAAGGCCCTGAGCAACTCAGGGAGCTCAGGTCTCTAAATAAAATATAAAAATAGGATGGGGATGTGGCTTGGTGGTTAAGCACTCCTGGATTCAATCCCTGGTACCAGAAAAAGAGAGACAGAGACAGAGAGACCATACTAATCATCCCTGTGGATGGCCCTTCTGTAATGATCAGGCCCTTCTCCTGCTTGTCAGACATATTTGTTTCAGGTTCTCAGTTGGACTGGACGGACCAGCAACTGCAGGCAAATCCTGATAGACCACCCCGAGACACGTGGAGAGCACAAACCATTTGAAATCTGAGACTCTGAGCTGAGTAGCTCCATCTCCACTGAACAAAGTACTTATTTTTGACTGTAGTGTGAGTTTGACCTGAAACTCTAGACCCAGGCCAAGTCACAAATACACCTCACTAGGAATTGGCCTTGTTAAGAAATTCCTAAGTGGAATCCCATCTCACCAAAGTCCAGCTGAGCCCTGCAGCCGCAGGAGAACTTGCAGTAACAATATGAGCTTTCACAGCCCTGCTATTTAAGATTCTTTCTCTCAGACTAAATAAGCAAAACTGCTCCCAGACATCCATCCCAAGGATCACAGACGGATTTACATATCATATAACTTAGAACTGGGTTGTTCAACTCCTTCAGGCTTCCTGACTGTAGTTAGCGGCATTTGCTAATGGGGGAAAAGTGTTTTGAAGACACTGTATCATGTGGCCAAGAAAATGGAGGGCCAGATGGCTTTGCAAGAATATTAAATGGCATGAGGCTGTCTTGGAACGCTCAGTTGTTTCTAGAGATCATGCTTCTATTTCTCAAATAATGTTCCCTTTGGGGCAGAATGTTGCTATTTTATCCAAACCAGAGATGCTAAAGAACAGTGATTTCAGGATATTTCTAAAACAAAATCAAAAAAAGCTTTTGGAACAATGGTACATGCAGTTTTGAATCTTTCTGATGGTGTGGTGGTTAGGATGTTCTATTGTGTGGACATATGCTATTTTACTAGGGAAGGCATCACTTTTACTGGTAGCTCTCAGAAATGTTCTCTCATGTTCACAGATTTTTGTAGACTAGGTTGATATCCCTTGATTTTATTTAGGAAACTTAAGAAGAAATCAAGAGGGTGTCAATAATTTATGCTGATCTTTACTATCTACAGGATCCATAAAATGATGTGTCAAAAATTCTTAGAATGATGCCTGGCACATAATAGTTGCTCAATAAAATTAATTGCTGTCATGATTGTGGGTGAGCTCTAAATTTAGAAAATCAGCTAGTTTGATATCTCCACATGGCCATCTCACAGGCATCTCAACGTGACATATTCAAGGCTGAGTTATTTCTCCTCTGTTGCAAATCTGACTTCTTCCATAATTTTCCTCATCTTAGTAAACAGCACCCTATCTTTATTCAAGCCAGAAATTTGAGGAGTCATACCTAATACCTCCCTCTCCCTTTGCCAATCTACATTTCATCTATCACTAAGTGTTCTTCTTCCATAGTTTAAAAAAAAAGATTAAAAATGGAGTTCAGTTACTTGTCTCTGTCACCACCCCAAAACCTCCAAACTGTGGGCTCCCATCCCTGCACCACTGACATTTCGGGATGAACACTTATTTGCTGTGGGCATTTTTAGGACTGTGAACAGCACCCTTGTGCTCGTCCCACTGGATGCCAGCAGGATGTTTCATTTGAAAGTCTTTTCTGGTTGAGAACTTCTGATCCAATCCAGGTCCTACTTCAGCTCCCATCAGACCTTCTCATAGGTCCTTCCCCAGTAAGATTAGACCCTCCCAGAGAGGTCTTGACTACCCAGCAATCCCCTCAGTGAGGGCCAAGCCAAGATGCTTTCACCACTTCCCTTCACACTCAGGATGAATCCTTTGGACTGTGTCCATCTTCATAAGTCCTGACTCTCCCGAGCTTGCCCATCTCCCTTGTCTGCCCCAGCCATGAAAGCACATGTGCTTCCCGCACACACCAAGGACCCATGCACCTCAGCACCCTCATGGATGCTGTTCCCTGGCTGGAGTACTTCCCAGCCTCCCGCAGCACACTGGGCTTCAGGGCCTTCCACTTCTTTCTACCACAGGACTCTAGCCATTTCGGATAATTCCCCTTAGCAACTGTGCGTTTTTAACCTTACTTTGGTTGTTTGTCTCAGATGGGACTTAGAAACTCCTTGGAGGTAGGAGCAGGGCTATTGATTCTTACTGTATACCAGCACCCATTACAGTGTCTTGCATCTAAGAGAATCAGTGTGTATTCCCAGGATGGATGAATTATGGATGAATGAATGAATGAATGAATGAAGTGCCAAAAGTCTGGATGGGTATTGCTTTTCCCATTTTTCTCACTAGGGGGTGCCAAATGAAATAAATAATAATGATATAGATTACTTATATATTATATATTCATAATACATAATATAATAATACATACATATAAAATATATGTGAATAGAATTTATATATAAAATTATGTATATTTTGTGATATGTATTATTTATATTAATTACATATACTATATACATATATACATATATAATATATAAATAAAATTCATATATAAAATTATATGTATTTTATATATTTCTGTTACATATGTGTAATATATACATAATGTGATAAAATAATATATACATATACAATATATATACAAAATTTATATATAAAGCATGCATTTTATGGTATAGATTTATATGTATTATATATACTTATATGCAAATGTATATACACATATACATATATAATATACAAATAAAATTTATAAAAATCTTATAATTATATATATTTTGACATATATTATACATAATACATATACATATACACATGTATATGTAATACATATATAACATAAATGAAATTTATATATAAAAATTGTTATGATGTTATATATATTATGTATGTATAACATACATATTATAGTATATAATACTATATAACATAATAATATATACACATGTAATATATAAATGATATATATCATATAATATATAATTTTTTAAAAATAATAATAGACATCATTTTTATTAACAGTACTTGGCAGTTTGGATGTTTGGATTTTAAGTGGATGATGCCACTTAAAATCTTTAAAAAATATTTTCAGTTGTAGATGGATACAATACCTCTATTTTATTTATTTATTCTTATGTGGTGCTAAGGATCCAACCTAGCGCCCCACACGTGCTAGGCAAGTGCTCTGCCACTGAACCCCAACCCCAACCCCAACCCCAGCCCCAGCCTCCCAAGATGTCATTTAAACATGGAAGCTCAACCATTTGTCACTTCATAGTCGTTATCAAATTCAAAGAGCTGGGCTAAATCAAATGATATATACCTAGAGAGTGCTTAGCCCAATAATGCCAGCCAATTGGAAATGCTCCATAGGTGCTAATTATTACTTGAAGCTATTACTAATTTAAAATTCAGTTTTTCATCTGTCTCCCCACAGTAATGGTTAGAAGTAGTGGTTTAAAGCTAAGAAGTCGTTTCCCTTGAATGGCTCTCCTTGCATGTCCCAGGATTTTCATTATTTGCAATGAAACATGAACTTCCAACACTTAGCATCTGTGATCATGTGTAATGTACAAAATGACTACGATGTGTAGGATAAAGCATTCAATAAAAATATCAGATTGACTTCATTTTAAGTTCTAACTCCTAAATGAAAAACGTCGGATACTTATCTGGGAAGTCGGGCTTGGCTCCATTTCAATTTATTAAGGTTTTGGAAAGCCCTATTGCTCAACGGAGATTTTATGACACATTTCACGAAGTTGGAACAGCTACAGGTGAAGTGCTTCCCTTTGCCAAGACAGAAGCCAGCTCTTGGATAGCAGTGTCAAATGCTAACATGTTGTTTTGATTCTTCTCAGCACATTCAAGTTGCCTGCTATTTGAAGCCTTCACTTCATCCAATATGCTGAAATTCTACCATCCACGGGCATTAAAACCTAAAGTATGTGAAAAAGTAGTGTCTTACAAATATCACTTTCTCATATGTTCATATATGGATATTTTTCACATGCCAAGAAGATACAGTTACAAAGTAAAGTAATTTACTGTTTGCTATTCTCCCTTCAGGTGTTCAAATTACCTGCCTTCTGGATTTTTAAAATTTTTATTTATTTTTTAAATCTGTTCTTTTTAGATATGCCACACATACATGGAGTCTAACTTCCCATTCTTGTGGTTGTGCATGATATGGAGTTTCCTGGTTGTGTATCCATATATGAGCATAGGAAGTGATGACAGATTCACTCCACTGTTTCTCCTATTCCTATCCTCCTCCCTTCCTTTCATTTCCCTTTGTCTCATCCAGAGAATTTCTACTCTTCAAGCCCTGCCCCTATTGTGTGTTAGCATCAGCCTATCAGAACATTCAGCCTTTGGTTTTTTGGGACTGGCTTATTTCCCTTAGTGTGCTGGTCTCCAGCTCCATCCATTTACCAGCAGAAGTCATAAAGTCATTCTTTTTCATCTGCCTTCTTGTTATTAAGACGTTTGCATCTTTGTGCCCATTAGATGATCACAAGGAAATGGAGTATTTATTCTTATAGCTGAGAAGACATGTGACCACTGCCCAAGCCTTTGCCCAGGAACCATTACCATGGGAAGGAAGATATTCCAAATGTAAATTCACTGATGATGACAATGATGATAATAATAATAGACATTTCTTGAAGCCAGTTCTATGATGGAGCCCAAGAAAATAACCCAGGGACTAATTTGGGATTATATTCATCCCTCATGTCAGACTAGTTAGCTTAGCTGGGTATGAGATGGTGCTAACGAGGCCGAGATATTACTCAGGTTGTGTCCCTGTCTGGGCCAGTTAGCTTTGTGCAAGCAAAGAACCACCTACAAGCAAAAGCTCTATTCAAAGGATGACCTGACCTAAATACTACGGAGGGATGATTTCAAGTTGTCCTAGTGGCTGAAACACTATTCAAAGAGTTTTGTTCTGCAGTGATAGCAGCCTGCTGTTTTTCCTGGGGATTATCTCTATTTCTGTCTCTGAAACCAGCCTTCAAGATAACATCCTGGGAGTGGAGGTAAGGGTTGGGTGGGAGACAGAATCCCAGAGCTGTCACTGTCAGGCTTACATTTTTATCTTGATTATCCTCCGCGGCATCAGGAACATCATCGTAGTCATCGTCATCACCATGGCCACATCGCCATTGTCTTATCATCATCCAGACATTGAACTTGGTCAACTATGTTACTTAGTTTAGTCTTCCCAGCCATTTCTTGAGGTAGGCTTAGTAATCCCTATCTTAGAGCTAAAAAAACCCAACTCGTGCAAGTCCTCCCTGTTAGTGACTTTCAGAGCCAGAATTCAAAGCCAGGTGTCCCTAACTTCCAAGTTCATAATCTAAACACCCACATTCGGGTACTAATCTCACAGCAATGAGTCTGCCCACTTCTGTTCTCTGCTAAACTTCTGTCCAAAGAGTGGGTTATCTTTTTCTAACCAAAACTTTATGGTTGGAAAATTTAAAACTCTTTTGAGGGGAAACTTTACAGTGACCCAATTTCCCATGGCCTAGTTTGTCACAGTTAGCTTACAACTGATACTTGCTCTATAAAAACTTATATGTTATGAAACGTACTTCTGTTCAGGTCCCCTAAAGGGTACACAGTGCTCAGTTTATGCCCTTGTGCAAATAAAATGAAAACCGCCTTTAGATACCTGACACCCAGCATCCAGCACTGGCAGATAAATCCTGCCTTCCTACAAAGAAAGGGTTTTCTAGAAGAAGGCCCTCAGGAAGAGGATCAGGGGAGGAGGAGGTGGAAAGGAGGTGGCACTGCGGATTGAAATGGAGAAGGCTATGTTCTATTCATTCATGACTATGTCAAAATGAACCCCACTGTTATGTATAACTATAATGCACCTTTTTTAAGTTAAAAAAATAAAATAAAATGAAACAAAATTAAAAAAAAGGGAGGGAGGCATGAGGATCAGTGGTTCCATGTTGGAGACAATGTGAAGACTTCTTAATAATATCAGTAACTGGAGCCAGGTATGGTGGCACATGCCTATAATCCTAGTGGCTCAGGAGGCTGAGGTGGGAGGCTAAGGCAGGAGGTATGAGAGTTCAAAGCCAGCCTCAGCAACTCAGTGAGGCCCTGTCTCTAAATAAAAATTAAAAAGGGCTGGGGATGTGGCTCAGGGGTTAAGCACCCCTGGGTTCAATCCTTGGTACCAAAAACAAAGAAAACAAAAATCAATTATCAACATTACTAAGTATTTTCCTTAAGAGACTATCAGTGATTTAAATATTTTATGTACACATGTATATACAGCTTTTGAGAGCTTATTTATTTAAAAATTTTTTATAATGTGGGAATTCTAAAGGCTGGGATGGTGTTTTATCCTTGTAACCCTTCAGTTCTTTTTTTGTTAAGAATTTACCAGCTGATATTGACTTATACTGGGAAAAAAACTTCTCTAGTTACTAGTTTGTGAGCTCCACAGGCAGCATCTGCCTTGATTATTGCTATATCCATAGTACCTAGTACAGTGCCAGAAATGTGGTAGAGACTCACCATGAATAGTTGATAGATTAGGACTAAACCTTATTTTGTTACCCAGCAAGGTATCATCCATTGTATTAGATACAGAACATTCTAGAAACCTAGTGAAGATTTGATCTGACTTGCCTACTTGCTCTTAGCTCCCTGGTAATGGATTTGCACTAGTCTACCACTCATTGGCCCATGGAATGGGGCCAAAAAAGGCAATAACATCTTGGAGCTTGAATAAGTAGTACTGACCCTTACAAGGATCAAAACCATGACCTTCACCTCTTTAGTTACTGCTAGAGCAATAAAAGAAAAAAAGGAAGAAAGCAGTCTTGCAATAATAAGAGAATAAGTTTAGGAGCAAGTGAATACCATCTGGTCAGAAAGTCTGCATTAAAATGCTGGATTCCTCCCAAGTGTGCTTCCTAGCACCCCATTAAATTAAGTTGTATTTCCTAAAGTGAGGTCGGAGCTGCCAGGTGGCATGTAAGGCCACTTTCTCAGGAAAGGTGTTTTTTATTGCTAAGACATTAGTCTAGAAAATTCATAGCTTGGGCTTTAAAAAAAAAAACCCTTTTATGGGATTCTTGAAGGAAGAGATTCCAGTGTAGAATGACTTTGAATGCCAAAGAAGAAAATTAAAAAGATGGAAAAATGAGCCAGTTTCATTTAGGAATGTTATTTTGCAGCCTGGTATAATGGAACAACTCAGAACTTTCTGTTAGAAGACCTGGATGTGCATACCTGTTTTTCTACTCTCTCTGGTTACCTTGAACGAGCTATAACCTTAGCCTCAGCTTCTGTCTGTCACTTGGGAATAAACCTGGTGACCCAGCACAAGAATCATTTGACCAAGTCTCATGTTCATAGACTTTCAAATGTAGATATAACCACCAAATGAGGTTTCATTTAACATTGCTTATATCCACTGACAAAACAGGAAAAAGTTCATCATATTGCTTTAAAGTTTTGCTCCATTACTAGACCACACTACTTCTGGTGCATTATAAATTAATGGTTTTTGTTATTATTATTATTATGATTTTTTGGTTTGTTTTTATTTTTGGTAAATTCTGTCATCTTTCTTTAGCAGAAGTATATTACAGGGCACTTGCTTTCTTCTGTTAAAAGTAGTAACCCAGTTAATGTAAATAAGAACTTAGCATAATTTTTTGGATAGAGGTAGCTCTATAATATCAACTTAGGGGTGCTTAACCACTGAGCCACATCCTCTGCCCTGTTTATTTTTTCTTTTGAGACAGGGTTTTGCTAAGTTGCTCTGGGCCTTGCTAAGTTGTGGAAGTTGGCTTTGAACTTGCGATCCTCCTGCCTCAGCCTCCTGAGTTGCTGGGATTAGAGGCATGCACCACCACATCTGACTATAATGTCTTTAATTGACTTAAAAGCTGTGTATTAGGAAGCCAGACCCAAAACGCCCCTTGAGGCAAAATTTACATAGACATTCCCTGATTTTACTTAACTATAATTTATTTGGAGGGATATGGGGTAGTCTGATGGTCATAAGAAGGGGGGAAGTCCTTGACTTCTGCCTGGAAACAGTGTCTAATCCATACTGGATATTTTTTCCTTTCCAAAGTACTTGAGATCTCAGAAAAGGGAATCAGCCTAAATTATTTAGGACTTCTGAGATGGTCTATGCAATTCCTTTGACAATTGATTATGATCAAAATTGGATTCCTCCTGGAAATGTTCTGTAATCCAGAGAGGGCACTGTAAGAGATAATAATCTTATCTACCCAATTGCCACAAATATCTTTTTAATTTGAAAAGGAAATGATTATTCATTCCTCATTCTGATCACCAACTGCCTGGCATAAATCAGACAATGGAAATATCTTAGAACTATGGTGCTAATTTGGAAATATTGATGGAGACTTGAGATTTCTTCTGTTTCTCCTTATCTTCTGTTTCTCTTTTTCTCTATACTGAGCTTGCACTTATTTGCTGGTGCTCTTTGAAGACATGGGAAAGGGAAGGAGGATGAAGAAGTCTGACACTCAAGGATTTTATCTTTTACTGGTGGGGTGAGAATGGATAATAAGTTGAAAAATAATGGCAGATGGAGACAAATGCCATAAAGAAGTTGGCAGGAAAGGTCAGATGGGGAGTACTGAGTGGTGAGTGCTTCTTAGAGACAGCTGTGGTTTGGATATCATTTGGGGCATCAAATTTCAACTCATGTTGAACTCTTATTTCCAACATAATGGTGTTGAGAGGGGCCTTTAAGAAGCATTTGATTCAGGAGGGATCCTATGTGAACTGGTTAATGTAGGTCTCATGAGAAAGGGTTAGTTCACCTGAGAGTGAATTGTTCTAAAGTAAGACTACCCTAGGAATTTCTCTGTGTGAACTCACTTGCCCTTCTGCTTTCCACCATGAGATGAAGCAGCACGAGGCCCTCATCAGAAGCTGTTCAGATGCCAGAACCATGCTGTGGGATTTTCATAAACCATGAGCTAAGACAGAAAATCCCTTTTCTTGAACAAATACCCAGTCTCAGGTACTCTGTTATAGTAATAGAAAGTGAACTAGGAGACCCAGGGAAGGCTTCTTGCAGAAGAACTATTTGAGCAGAGACTTGAAAGAAGTCTTTTAGGGAACAAGCCTGAAAACATCTGAGGGAACAGCTGTTTCTACATAGTGAAGATAGCAAGTGCCAAGGCCCAGATATGGGAATGTGTTTTGTATATCTAGGAGACACTGAGGCCTCCTCGAGGTGGAGGACGAGTGAGTGATGGAGAGAATGCTGAAACAAAGTTGGAGATACAGCTGAGAGACAGATTAGTTAGGGCCACTGGGTCATTCTACAGTAGAGCTACTGAGGCCTAGAGTAAAGTAGACACTGAGCCCAATCTAAATAGACAATCTAAATCTTCCGTCTGGAAGCTGGTCAAGGTCATTAAAGTCACTCTGTGTTTTTCTCACCTGAAATTTCTCTTGTCTATGTAGAGCCATAAAATTGTATTGCAAATCTACAGATCTTGTGCATTTTTTTTTTGCTTGTTCTGAAACCCCAAGTTCAAGAAGTTAATTATACTAGATGTTAAAATAGACTCAATGATCTCTCTCTCTCTAATTTTGTGAATATGTACTCATGATTTGCAGGAAATGTAAAAAAGGGGTGGTGCACTGAGAATATTGTTGTTAATTTTATTAGTCAACTTGATTGGGCTAAGAAGTGCCTAGACAGCTGGTAAAACATTTTTCTGATGTGTTTATGAGGTTGTTTTTGGTAAGAGATTGGATCAGAATTGGTAAGTTGAGTACAGAAATTTCCCCTATAACCAATACAGATTGGTATTGTCCCATCTACTGAGAATCTGAATAAAAGAAAATGTGGAGGAGGGGCTCATCTAGTCTCTGCTTGACCTGGAGCTTTGGACTTCAAATGGGACTTACATCAGTGACCACCACCTCCACCCTTGCCCAACTGCCCCTTCAGGCTTTTGACCTTGGACTAAGGGCTTACACCATGGGCTCTCCTGTTGCTCATGTCCTCAGACAGGCTTTCATTTTTAATTCAGAGAATGTGTACTCTGTAGTCAATTTGAAATGGCTTTTAAGCTCAATCCAAGCACAGTTTGATAAGAGTTGTAATGTGCACAACTAGGCAAGCTTAAATTCTATATCTGAACGTATTTTTTAAAGCTATGCATATTAGATGCATGAAATTATAATACTTTCCATCAAGTATTTTTAATATTTCAAAGCAGATCCCAGCTAGCAGCCTGCTGGTTTTCAGGTGTGCTGTATGTCTTTGTGTTAAGTTTCCTGTTCTTTTGTTCTGAAAGCCAGTGGGTTTTTTTTTTTAAAGTCATTATTTAGCATTGATTTCTACATATAGGCATTGAGTTGCTGTTGTTTTTTACCCCAGAGTTTTAAACATGCTTCATTTCCTAGCCACACAAATCAAATTCCAATCTTAACTGAGACAGAGCTAGCATGCAATTACTCTAACTTGCAATTGTTCTGTGTTTCTGTAGCCACTTGGAGGTGTTTTCCCATATGTGAGTAAGGGATAAGTCCATGTGGCCCACCTCCCAGATTGTTATTTGATGAACTGAAAGACAGGGTTTTAGGAGTAAAAGGGCCTGTACAAATGCCCTAATCTGCTTTCAGTACAAGAATTCCCCAGTTCTAAGAAGCTCTTTGTGGTGGACAGAAGTGCCAGGACCGCGGACTTTAAACACTGCAGTAAGCCAGCCCTCTCCATCTTTGACAGCCATCCTGCAGCCAGAACAATCTTTTGAAAACAAATCTTGAGCTTGCCACTTCTGCTCTGAAATCTCTTCACTGCCTCTCCAGTGCTTGGAAGACAAAACTCAAGCTGTCCTGAGCACAGCCTTTTGGGTTTTGTTCGATTGCTTGCTTTCCATGCATGCACGCCCAGCCATGGCCAGTGACCAAGCACAGCAGGTCACATAGCTCAGTTTCTATCTGGGATGGCTCTGTCCCCTTGGTCAATACACTGCAAAGGTCTAGTCCATCAGTTATGATCTCCACGTTCCCAGCCCTATTTAATACTTTATTTAGAGACAGGGTCTTGCTGAATTGCTTAGGGCCTCACTAAGTTGCTGAGGCTGGCTTTGAACTCATGATCCTCCTGTCTCAGCCTCCTGAGCCACTGGGATTACAGGCCTGTGCCACCACACCCATCGTAGATCCCTGTTTATACCTTCAACTTACATCCTCTTTCTACTGACCGTGCAAATTCCAAAACTATGCTAGTAGATAGAATATAGCTATAGGGGTTTGGTTCCAGGACCCTGACAGTGAGAAAGTCTACATATACTCAAGTCCTGCACAAAATGGTATAGTCTTTGTGTAGAACCTGTGTACATCTTTGCATGCTATGTTATACATCTTTGCATTCAAATTAGCTGTTTTAGTCAGCTATTTCACCACTGTGACTAAAAGACCCAACCTGCACAATTGTAGAGGAGGAAAAGTTTATTTGGAGGCTTACGGTTTCAAGGTCTCAATCCATAGACAGCAGGCTTTATTCCTTGGGGCTCAAGGTGAGGCAGGCCATTATGGCCAAAGAGTATTTCAGAGGGAACCAGATCACATGATGATCAGGATGCAGAGATATTATATTGCCAGACAAAACTATATACCCCAAAGTCATGTCCACAATGCTCACCTCCTACAGCCACACCCTACAACTCCAGTTACCACCCAATTAATCCTATCAGGGATTCATTCACTGACTGGGTTAAGGCTCTCACAACCCAGTCATGTCTTCTCGGCTCCTTCTTGCATTGTCTTGCACATGAGCTTTTGGGGGACACCTCACATCCCCAAAAGCTCACGTGCAAGACAATGCAAGAAGGAGCCGAGAACACATGATTGGGTTGTGAGAGCCTTAACACCTAATACAACATAAATTGTGACTATGCTCCATGGTTTAGGGAAGAACAAGAAAAAAGTTGGAGATATTCAGTACAGATGTGACCATAACTATGTAGTTCACATTAGCAACAACATAACTATTTTTTTTTCAAAATTTCCTATCCGTATTGGGTAAATCCAAGGACTTGGAACCCAAGTATACAGAGGATTAACTATAATTGGTGTTGGATTAGTGTGTATTTGAGTAGCAATATTATTTTTTCAAGTGGATATTATAAACATTTCTAAGGAAGAGTTTAGGATGTATTATACACCATGGTCCCTCAGGCCCAGCAGATTTCTCACTCCAAGTGTCATTTCTGCTGTTCACTGGGATGTCGCTGGCAGATACCAAGGGTGTGGCAGAGAGATATGCTCTCCAGTATGTGCAGAATCCAAGCGAAGTATTTCCTCTGGGTCACTTTCTAAAATGTATTGTTGACATACAATCAATGGATGATCAAAACCATCTTTTCTGTAACAACAGAATCCAGTTAAGTGTCACTATACTATTCAGTGAATCCCTGTGCAGTGATCACATTTGTAAATCTCTCAGTTGATCATCATCCATATTATTTTTATTTTTAGCCACAGATGTACACAGTACCTTTATTTTATCTATTTATTTTATGTGATGCTGAGGATGGAACCCAGGGCCTCGCATGTGCCAGGCAGGTGCTCTACTGCTGAGCCTCAGCCTCAGGCCCATCATCCATACTTGACTTCTGTATTCCAGGGGTTCTAACCCTTTTCTTCCCAGTCAGGCCACGTGCAGCTCATGTCTCCAGGGGTGTCTGTGTTTATTTTGCTTCTGCAGGATGGTTTGAAGGGCCCAGTGACAGAATATGAGTTTGACTCCCTGCAAAATGATCATCGCTAACTGCTATTTCATCTTTGGGGGTACTGTACTTTTGTACCCATCAATTTGCTCTTAGTTGTGATGGCTCAAGGAATGGACTGATTATTAATCTACTGTTATGGTTTAGAGCCTAAGAGTTCTTCAAAGGCCCATGTGCTAAATGAAGGCTTTGCCATCAGTCTGTGGCAGTGTTGGGAGGTGGGGTTAGTGGAAGGAAATTAGGTCACTGAGGGTATGCCTGAAGAGGACACTGGAGCCCAACCCCTTCACCTCTGTGTTTGTGTTACCTCTGTGTTTGCTTCCTGGTGATGCTCTGCCTCACGACAAGCCCAGAGCAAAACTTCCAAAGTGACCATGAATGAAACCTCTGAAACCAAAATGACTCTTCCCTCTTAAGTCATTTATCGCAGGTATTTTGTCACAGCATTGGGCAGTGAACACACAATGACCACCTTCTCAGCACTTCCTGACTTTTCATTCCTTAGACAGAAATGAAGCCATAAATTAGATTCACTGTCTACAAAGCTGTCCCCTCACTCCATGCTCAGACCCAAACTGGAAACTCCTGTTTCTCATACAGCTGGGTTCAAATTCCCAGGAATCACATAGGAAAGTGTGACCAACAGCATGTTACTTACTCTTCATGAAGTGCTAACTGTCTCATCTGTAAAATGGGAATAAGGGTAAACTTTCTCCTTATATAAAATGAGATAATATAAGGAAAGCTTATGAGTATCATATTAAAAAGTAGTAAACATTATTAGCTATCATATCATCATTATAATTTATCATTATCATTAACACAATGTTTTGGGCAATTTCAGATGTGGCTAATTGCAAATCCAGCCTATTGTCTCCTATTTAAAAAAATTGCTATGCAAGGAAATGGAAGAGTGGTTGGTTTGGATAACCTTATTTCTGGGCCAAGTTATTAATTCTCAGGGAGCCTTCATATACATTGATACCTTAAGCACACTTCTTAACATATTCCTTTTGTCAAGTTTTACACAACTTATTACTTTGATTATTTTGTTCTGGTGTTTATTGGTTCAACACATCGAGGTAATTATGACACCATGCTCATGGGTATCCTGAGGGGTATGTGAAATCTAGGGATTTGAAAACAACCTGGCAAAAAATTGGAGTCTTCAGATTGTGCTGAAATCCATGGTTTCCAAAGATGCCCTCCCAACAGTTACCTGATTGCTACCAAATGCTTTGTGGCTTCTGAATGCCTCCCAAGTACCTGCTTTATGATTGACAGCTCAAGTTCCAGGCGTGAAAAGAGACTGGTCTTCTCTAACAATAATTTTAAAATAATTATTATGACATTAATGGAAGTAACTGTTCTTTGCTAGTAGCTATGGTCAACAGACTTTGAGTGCATTTCTGTGAACTGTCTCAATCCTTACTAGTCTTATGAGGTGTCTTTGCACTGTTTATGTTGGGATACTGAGGCAAGGAAAGAGAATTATACTCTTCATGGTCATGGTCCTGGGATATAGCAAAGCTAGGAACTGAACCCAGGTATTGCCACTGCAGAGTTCATGATCTCCCAGTAGCCTATCTTACTGTTTCTCCAACATTCTTTTTCTTAAGCTGAAGAAATCACAAGTGATTTTCTAATCATAGGAACTCACGTTCACTGAGCATATACTGTGTACTAGGACTCAGTGTGGGTGGGGGTGTGCCCCTTTTCTCCTTTCACATTTCCAGAAGTACAAGGAGGAAAGGAAGGAAATTTGTAGAAGAAACAGATAAGGAAACAGAGGGTCTGAGAGGTTGGGCAACCTAAAATCATATAGCTCCAAGAAGATTTCTGCCTCCAGAAACCCAGTATGTCTCATTTTCCAGCACACATATTCCCAGAGCATCTAATAATTGCAAGAACTTGAGTTCACTGTGTGGCTCTGCAAAGATAAATTGCAAAGAGATTATGCTCTGTGATCAGAGAGACCACGACCACAAACAATCTTAATTGTGTTGAACCAATAAACACCAGAACAAAAATGTTTTCTTCTGGAAGAAGAAATGATGCCATTTTCAGCAAGAGCCAAGGTTTGTAAACCCTAGCACCCTTTTAAGCTTCTCCAAGTGCTACACGGAGCCCTTGATGATTTTCTGTTAGGAAATGTCCCCGACGCTGACATCCTATCGCATGACAAGAAGACAACAGCGAGGGACTTTCCCAAAAGTGACTCCAAGAGGCTGTGGAGATGTTTTCAGGTTCTAAAATAGTCACTTCCATTCAAAGTCCTACGGGGCAATCATTTTTTTTTTTTTTTTTTTTTTACAAAAAAAGCTCTCCCATTTTTCCTGGCCTGGAGGTGAGCCAGTAGGCCACTCTTAATACTTGGCTGGCTTCGCTTAGGTCTCAGAGAGACTTTCACGTGGATATGGGAACCAGTGGAGCCTTCTGAGCATGCTATAGGGTCCAGTTCTCCCTGGATCACCCCTGAATCATTGGGGGAGGTCACGAGGAGGGAGCACTCAGCAGGAATCCTTTAAACGGGCCCAGAAACAACTAGAGCAAATGCAACGTGCTCCTTGAGGTGGATGCACGCCCTTAATTTTTCCTCCAGGTTTCTGCAGGGTGTGTATTTATAGACGGTCCCAGGGAGCGGAGGGTCGGGGTGACTTCTTCACTAGAGAACAGGCCACACCCTCCCTGCTTCCCTATTTATTTTTAAGGCCACCAGTGACATCATGCTCACCTTCCACCCCCGGGCAGGGGCTGGGTGTTTTTCTAATTGTCGGCCACACTTCCTCCACCGAGTTGCTTCTTCTCATGTTGACCGGCTCCTGGAGTCAGGCACGAAGCAGGATCCAGCCCCACGTGCCATGGAGGAACTCAGGAGCCATGGCGTCCTCCAGGCGCGACCTGTGGCGCAGGGCTGGGACGTGTGAAGTAGGAGGACGTGACTGGAGTGGGGAGAGGGGCGCCAAGGAGAGCCACACGCACTGCGGCTGTGTAACATCCTGGGCCTCTCTGCCTCCCTACAATCCTATTGGCCAGTCCCCTCAGAGGGGCTCATGGGTCTGGCCAATCACCAGGGCTGGTGCAGGAAGAGGCGGAGCTAGATGAAGGCACCTAACCACCAGCAAGAGTGGGCCTGGCCTTACGTCCAGTCAGTCGCCTGTCCGCCTTTTCGGTGCAGGAGCTCTCCTCGGGCCCATTTTATGGGTAGGAAGACTAAGGTTCAGAGAAAGACACTTGTCTGAAGCTACGTGGCTTCTTGGTTCTTGTGCGGTCAGGTCCCATGACAAGGGTTCAAGTGAAAATAGAGTATGTGGGTTGGGAAGGCGAGGCTGCTAATAAAGGGCGCCATAGCAAGCCAGTGGGAGGCCAGTGTCACCAGGCAGGAAGACTCTTGGGACAGGGGTGGGAGGCCAGTGTCACCAGGCAGGAAGACTCTCAGGACAGGGGAGGACGGATATCTCAAAAGTTATCTCTCCCAAAGGGTGAGGAATCTGGAGTATTTTTATTTATTTATTTTTAGACACAATACCTGTATTGTATTTATTTATTTTTATGTGGTGCTGAGGATCCAACTCAGTGCCTCATGAATGCGAGGCAAGCCCTCTACCACTGAGCCACACCCCCAGCTTTGACACCAACTTCTTCCACTACTTAAACAGAAGGGCGTGGCTATATGCCAATAAAACTTTATTTACACAAACAAGTGGCAGGCCAGATTTGGCCTCTGGGCCATATTCTGCCAATCCTTGGGTTAGACCATACTTCAACACATAGGGCTGTTCAAACAGTCAAGGCAGAAACTACAAGTCCTCCTGGGGCCTAGGCTAAGAAGTCAACAGAATCATTTTGGCTTGTTCTGTTGGCCAACTCAAGTCACCAGCCAGTATGGATCTATGGGTGGATGACTAGACTTCACGAAGCCTGATGGAAAGTTCTGCAATATCATATGGCAAAGCCTTTGAGGACAGGAGGAAGTTTTGTATCCTTCTTTACCAATAGTCTATCCTCCAACCTAAGGCTGTTTGATTCCGGAGTTCTCTATAATACCATACCATACTTCCTCTTTTACCTTTTACCTTGTACAACTGGTTGAGGGTGGAGCTCAGGATGACAGCCACATCCTGATAAGTTTGTATCATGTTCAGTTAAAACTATGAACTAAGTATTTATTCCAGGTAACAAACTTTACATGTGTGTGTGAGACTTTATATTTGGCAGAATACATTTACATAAATAGTTAAATGATTTTTGAAATAGTTTTTTTCCACTCAATTTTTTAAAAAAGTGAAACATTTTAAAAATATAGAAAAATACAGTGAATTATTTATCAACTCATTTATCCACCACCTGGTTTAATAAGTGTTACAATTTTCCCTCCTATTTGACTCAGATTACTTTTATGAAGTAAAATATTACAGGCTCAACTGGGTGTGGTGGTGCACATCTGTAATCCCAGCAACTTGGGAGGCTGAGGCAGAAGGATTGAGGCCAACCTCTGCAATTTAGTGAAACTATGTCTAAAAAAAAAAAAAAAAAATCAAAAAGATCTGGAGATGTAGCTCAGTGGAAAAGCAACTCTGGGTTCAATTCCTAGTACCAAAACAAACAAACAAACAAACAAAACTCCCCAAAACCCCAAATCCTATTGGATCACTGGGTGTGTGGTACATGCCTGTGATCTAAGCTACTTAGGTCTGAGGCAGGAGGATCACAGCTTTAAGGCCAGCTGGGACTACTTAACAGACCCACGTTAGCCAACAGAATACAGCCAGAATGATTCTGTTGACTTCTTAGCCTACGCTCCAAGAGGACTTGTACCTTCTGCCTTGATTCTCTGAACAGCGCTCTGTGATGAAGTTTGGTTGAACCCAAGACCCTGTCTAAAGAACACAACAAACTACAAGTTCAGTTTAAGTGCCTTCTCTATCACTTTAGAATTTCCTTCCCATCTTCCCTCCCTGAAGTTGGTGAGTTTGTTTTATGACATTGTTTTTATACTTTCAGTACAAATATTGTTTTTATATTCAGTGCATGCACATGGATCCACAAAGCATGTGGAATTGTTCCATATGTTTTAAAAATATATTCAAGTAGTGTTGGGCTGAGCACCTGACATTCAGCAATTTCCCTTTACATGATGGTTTTGAGAATTCTCCTTGTGGATCTGTATATATCTAGGTCACTTCTTGTTAAGTGCTATGTGGTGTCTCATGGTATGAATGTGTCACTATTTGTTTATCCATTTATCTACTGATGGGCATTAAACTTATGCTTGTTTGCAAGATTTGATGTCACAGGCTTTTGTGGATGTCACCTTGGGCATAAGTGCAAGAGTCTTTCCAAGAGAACTGTGTCAAGAAGCCCAACTTCCAGGAGATTAATGGCATTTTTTTTTTTTTTTTGGTACCAGGGATTGACCCCAGGGGCACTCAACCACTGAGCCCCATCTCCAGCACTTTTCATAGTTTATTTAGAGACAGGGTCTTGCTGAGTGGCTTAGGGCCTCCTAAGTTGCTGAGGCTGGCTTTGAACTCATGATCCTCCTGCCTCAGCCTCCTGAGGCACTGGTATTACAGGCGCGTGTCACCGCACCTGGCAATGGCACATTTTTCCCTAACATAACAAATGATAAGTCTGGAGATAAACATTCCAGGACTAAAGTACTTGATCTAGGTTGATTCCTTCTGCCTGTCTGCCATGTTTAGCGGGTTCATTTTATTCTCAATTTGCATTTTCATGGACATAAAACAGTGATGGCACCTCTGGACGTCACATCCAATATTCCCATCAGGAAGATAGACAAGGAGCAAAAGGCCCAGGAAGCACTCTGGACCCCATAGAAAAGTTCTGATGGAAGCCCTGCTCCTTGGCTTTTCACTTACTCCCTGTTGGCCAGAAGAGCATCACATGTTTCACCCACTGGCAGGTGAAGAGGAAGTTTCCCAGAGGCTGTCGACGGGGTGGGCTTGGCTGCTCAGTGGTGTCTGCCATCCTGCCAGGGCGTCATGGCCGGACCCTGATATGCACATCATCCCCACTCTGAAACACTGCCCAGGTCATCTCCAAAGGGTTCATCCATTTCATAGTGCTGCGAGCGCAGCAGGAAGGCCCTGCTTTCCAAGTCAAAATCAGATAATTATGAAGAAGCTATAGCTTGTGTATTGCTAGATCAAGTCACAAACCAAACCCCAAAGCCTGTGCTCCCAGAGCCTGCAGCAGGATGCATAGAGCTTGGAGCATATGCCACACCCGATGTGAGAGCCCTTGCCTTGCCACCTAGTGGCCAGCTGAGTGTGTGTGAGTTAATGAGCCTCAACATCCTCATCTGTACAATGGGAGAAAAGCAGTATCTACTCATAAATATCTCTTAATGACTAAAAGGTAGAATACTTATGAAGGGACCAGGGTGCAATTATGGAGGGAAACTGCAATCAGTGTTTCCTTCCGATATTGGCAATATTATGTAGAGATTATAGATCATAGGCAGGTTGGCCGTATTTTTTGATCCCCAAATTAGGAAATAGATATGACATTGAAGAGTCTACTCATGAAAAAAACAGGTTAAAATATTTGAAATGTAAGCCTATAAAAATATAACATGATTTCTAATATCTTTCTGTAGGTGCTTATACTAAACCATAGGCTTCATATAATCTTTGACTTCTAGAATGTCGTAGAAAGTTTTAACATGTCCCAATTGTGTGTGTGTGTGTGCGTGTGTGTATCTCACTGGAATCAAATCCAGCCCCTCCACATACCCAGCATGTATTCTACCACTGAGTCACATCCCTAGTCCCTGAGTATGTAGCAGTAAAATAAAATAAAAAGTAGGTAGACTGAGACCAAATGATCATTCCCTGAACCCTAATTTTATTCCTTACTTTGTAAATAATACAGACCTGGTTTCTGTTTTCATTATAATTTTTTGTCTTTGGAGAACAAAGGTTAGAATACAAACCTCAAACTTCCTTTATTTTCATATAAGATGTAACATAAGAACTAAGTTATGAGTCATTTGGAGAAGCATGAAAGCAATGAAAATTAATAGTTTTTTATAGGAAAAATTTGAAGCTGCTAACATTATTAAATCCACAGCAGAGAACGCTAAATGAAAATGTTGTAATTATCATTCTGCCCCTGAGCATCATCTTCACAGAAAACCTGTTAAAGTAGAACGATTGTAAATAATAGAAGGGGATATTGAAATTTTTTTGGGGGGGAAGAATGTTCTAGAAGCTGGGACTGCTAAACATTCTCCTGGTTCCCACATTATAGTGAGTGACCTGAGGAAACAATGGCTAGTACTTTTCTAGAATTGTCTAAATCCCTTTCACATCATGAAAACCTTGATCTTCAATAGTTTTATTACACAACCTCTGATCCTTAAAAAAAAGTGGCCATGCTTCATAGTTATCATCAAAAGTACCATTCCACATAAATGTGTGAAATGCCTAACAAAATATCAGGCAAAATGGTAAACTCTAGGGATATAGTAGAATTCCTGCTGGAAGAATATCCTGCTCTCTCGCTAGATGAGAGATACATAGCACTTAGAATAGTCGGCCTCCTATGTGTGGCCAGCCATGACTGTCATTCTTACTAAGTCCTATGGAACTTCCAGCAGAGAGTGATGATAGTAATGGTTCTCAGTGGTTGAGCTTATGTTATGTGATGGTCACTGTACTTCTTGCCTTGTTTTCATTGTCCCCTTAATATTCTCCACGACCTTGTAAGTTAGCTCTTCTTACAGGAATAGGACCTGAGGCCCCAGAACAGTGGCGGTGTAAAGACTGGAGGCCCAGGCCTGTACCCGGCCTCATTCAGCCCCACCTTGACCAGGGAGACTGGGTCCTGGTTTCTTTTACTTTCTACCCAAAGTACCTTGTTTTCTTTAGAGCTCTGTTGGTAGGCTCATTTTAGAACCATGCAGTCAGTCTGGAAGTATGATCAGCTTTTTAAAAAGCTCCTTGGAGTTATATTAATAAACACAGCTTAGATAAAGTTTGAGAATTGGCCACCATAACCAGAGAACAGCCGAAGGAAAATCACCAGCACACCTAGAGTTTCTAACAGTGTATAAATGTGCATCTGGGGCCTAGCTGGTTGTGACTTGCCACCAGGGACGAGGACGGTGGTGGGACTTGGTTTTTACCTGCAGACATAGGATGCCTGCCTCAGAGAAGCAGAACTGGCCCAGATATAGCGTGACATTTGTGAGACAACATGGCAACAGAGCTTAGAGTATAGGCTTCACACTGCCAATTACCTGGGTGTGGAAGCTTGATTTCCTCCCTGTAGCTGCATAAACAGCCAAGGGTTTCCATTTCATTTTCCTTTTTGGGGGGTGGGGGTACCAGGGATTGAACTCAGGGGCACTCGACCTCTGAGCCCCATCCCCAGCCCTAGTTTGCATTTTATTTAGAGACAGGGTCTCACTGAGTTGCTTAGGGCCTCCTTTTTGCTGAGGCTGGCTTTGAACTCATGATTCTCCTGCCTCAGCCTCCTGAGCCACTGGGATTGCAGGTATGCACCACCATGCCCAGCAAAGTTTTCCATTTCTGAGTACTGGTTTCCCTAACCTATGAGAATGTACATCCTTACATCCCAGACTCCTTGTGACTTGTGAATCTTATTAATTAGTTAACAAATAACAAGTAAATATCAATTAACAAAGCATGAGACACAGCCTCATGAGGTTGGGACTGTTCTTTAGCCCCCCTCCCCCAGCACATAATCAAATGCTTTGTTTTGGGGAAAGAGTCTATTATTTCCCAAAGGTTATCAGAAAATGTGCTCTGCTGCAGATGGTCAGTGTTAAAAAAGAAGAAAGAAGTTCAGAGAGGGCACAGACATTGCCCAAGGGCTAGGGATGGGGTGGTGGAGGAGACAGAGATCTGAGTGTGGGACTTGCTTTTAGTGGCATTCCCTGAGGCCTGGGTTCTCTCTATTCCCATCCCAGGGAGCTTGAAAATTTGGGAGAAGAAGGCTAATATTGCAAGAGAAGATGGCTTCAGAGATGGGGAGTTGGGTGGTCCCGTCTCTCCTTCCAGACATTGATTCACGATGACTTAATTCTAGAAAGATCGTCAGCAAGTAAAATAAATAGGCTAATCACCGTGGGCAAATTGTATGTTAATGCATCTGAACATTGTTTCCAGTCTGACCCTTAAATATACGTTTAATCAATCTAGACGGATGAGTCATCCTGCTCTTAATTCATCTTTCTGGACATTTATAGAGAAAAGGCCAAGTCTTCACGCAGACCTTATAAACGTTCCTTGGTTTGGTATGGATTTTTATTTATGTGCAGAGCCCAAGCAGCCGTTGCTTCTAAATGATGGCTTGTTTTGAATGTTCTCAGACCTTCAAAATGTTTTATTTCTACCCTTGGGGAGGGAATGGGGTGAGTTAAAAGAAAACACGGAATGGTTGTTTTTCATGGCAGGAGCCGGCAGTCCTTCTGGGCTGTGCGTTGTGTTTGGGCTTTGTCGCGTTACAATGGGGGTGGAGAGAAAGACAGGGTGCATGCGATTCAGAAGGCCGTCTTTGGGGAACCATGTCTCACTCAGATTTATCTCATCACAGGAACTCTGTGTTCAGTTTCCTTTGCCACCGAAATGATCAGTGTCATGGTTTGGATGTGGGGTATCCCCCAAAAACTCACAGGTAAGACATGCAGGAAGGTTCAGAGGAGACATGACTGGGTTGTGAGAGCCTTAACCCAACCAGTGAATGAATCCCTGATGGGATTAACTGGGTGGTGGCTGGAGGAGGTGGATGTGGCTGGAGGAGGGGGCATTGGGGGCGTGGCTTTGGGGTCTCTATTTGTCTCTGGAGAGTGGAGTCTCTCTCTGCTTCCTGATCACCATGTGAGCTGCTTCCCTCCACCACACTCTTCCTCCATGATGTCCTGCCTCCCCTTGAGCCCCCGAGGGTTGGAGCCAGCTGTCTATGGACAGAGACCTCGGAAACTGTGAGCCCCAAATCAACTCCACCTCTTGTCCCATTGATCTGGTCGAGTCTTTTTGTCACAGCAGCAAAAGGCTGACTCAAACAATGAGTCTCATGAAAGCACGTCCCTGGAAACTAAAGGCTTGCACTTCACCAAAGGCCAAGGCGGGGCCCAATTGCCCAGGCCAAGCCCAGGGTCGTCATGGGCTTTTGGTCTGTCAGACATGCGGGGGGATGAACCATTGCTCTTAGGCTAGGAGTGTGGCTCTAGAGCTATTTGCTCCAGGGATCGCCTTAAATTGGAATCAGTCCTCTGGGCTCTGGGCTGTGCATGTGTGCAGCAGATAATGGCATTATCGCTCCGTCCTCAAGTTCCTCTTGTCCACCAGGCTGTTGCGCCCCAGGATCAATGACTTGCTAATTTTGTGGTCCTGCCTTCAGCTCTTAGCATTCCTTTGTATGAAGTCCTCTGCAGCAGACACTGTAAAATTCCAGAAACTTGCTATATCCCCCAGATTTGGATTTTGTAGGTATTCCTGAGATTGACATTCCTATGATCATGAAATAAAGCGAGGTCATGAGAATGGCATGTCTTGAGCTAGAAATAAATCCACTGTGGCTGGAGGAGGGTGGACAAGGAATGGGGGTGGCAATTTGGCCAGTGACGAGGGCCAGATCATGATGGGTCTCAGGAGATACCGTAGAGAGTTTGGGTTTTACTCTAAATCCAGTGGGAAGCCATTGCAAGGTTTCAAGCAGAGGACGGATATGATCTGATTTAGGTTCTGGAGAGCTTCTTTGGTGTTGTGTGGATTCTTTGTACTCAAGTGTGGCCCATTCATGGCCCATCCATGGACAAGCATCATCTCTGAGCTTGTTAGAAAGGCAGAGTCTCAGACTGTTGGTGAGAATATAAGTCAGCACAGCCATCATGGAAAACAATATGGAAACTCCTCGGACAACTAAAAATGGCACCACTGTATGACCCAGCTGTCCCATTTCTGGGTCTGTTTCCAAAGGAAATGAAATCAGCCTACCAAAGAGACACCTGCATTCCTGTGTTTATTGCAGTACCCTTTTCACAATAGTCAAGACAGTGGTATCCATCTGTGGATAATTCGATAAAGACAATAAAGAAAAATGGCCTCTATGTAGAAGGGAATATTACTCAGCCATTAAAATAGATGAACTACTATCATTTATGGAAAAAAAAGGGATGGATCTGGCTGACATTAGGTTCAGTGAAATAAGTTGGCCACAGAAAGACAAATACTGAATGTTCTTACAAGTAGAAGCGTAAAAACTTGATCTCACAGAAGAATGTAGAATACAGGTCACTAGAGATTGGGAAAGAGAAGTGGGTGGGAAAGGGGGATAAAGGGTGGTTGAAAAATAGGCACAGCTATATGGAAGAGTAAGAGCTACTATCCTAAGACACAATAGGATGACTATATAGTTTGAAAAGCTGATATTTTTATAAAGAACTAGGGAAGAAAAGTTCTTAGGATTCAAGCACAAAGATATGATAAATGTTTGAGATGGAAGTGTTGAATCTCCTGACTTGATCATTATACATTGTATATATGGGTGAATTATTATCTTGTACCCAGAAATATGTATAATTATTATGCAGCAGGAAAAAACTGTAAGAGAGACAGAGTGTTGGGCCCCTCCTAGGTTAGGGAGGCCTCATCTGCACTTTCCACAGGACCCCTCATTAGAGAACTGCTCTTGTGGAGAATGGGTGGGGCAGAACGAGGAAGAATCAGGTGGTAAGCTCCCCCACTTGCTGACTTTTCAGGTATCGGACATGTGTTGTTCAAGATAGATCTCAAGGGCCAACCCAAGCTTGCTTCCATATTTCACTTCTGATTGGACTATTGCTTGTAACGTTTCATTTGTTAACTGATTTTCCAAGTTCCTAGGTGACTGTCATTTTTGGCTTTTACTTGGCAGCTGAAGTGCCCATTGAATCTTTGCCTGGGCGTTTTCCTTATTTATCTATTGATTACATACATCCTCAGCCCTCAAGAAATAGCCACTTTATCCATCATAATCCCAAGTAGCCCTTGTATCAAATATCTGTGTCTTAAAAGGCAGATAAATGGATCCCTGAAGCTGGTGTAGCTTCGACTTTCAAACTGGTAGGCAGCCATTACCCTATCACATTACTATCAGGGGATTATAGGTTGCCATTGGCATTGAGTCAGCTAGGGTTAGATTTGACTTAAACTATGAAACTGCTAACAACAGCTTATACCAGATAAGCCTATTTCTCTCTCAGGTCAGAATCTGGAGGTAGATAGTGTAAAGTTGTTAAGAAGGGTCTACGCTCGAAAGACTTCAGGGACCAGGGTTGTTCTACCTCATTCCACTGTGTGTAGCTTCCATTCCCAGAATCACCATGGTCCAAGATGACGACTCTTTCAGTTAGCGTTTTTGCTGCTGTGAACAAAAGACCTGACCAGAACAATGGTAGAGGAAGAAAATTTTATTTAGGGCTCATGGTTTCAGAGGTCTCAGTCCATAGATAGCAGACTCCATTCTTTGGGGCTCAAGGTGAGGCAGGACATCATGGAGGAAGAGTGTGGTGGAGGGAAGCAGCTCACATGGTGATCAGGAAGCAGAGAGACTCCACTCTCCAGAGACAAATAGAGACCCCAAAGCCACGCCCCCAATGCCCCCTCCTCCAGCCACACCCACCTGCCTCCAGCCACCACCCAGTTAATCTCATCAGGGGTTCATTCACTGGTTGGGTTAAGGCTCTCACAACCCAGTCTTGTCTCCTCTGGACCTTCCTGCACCGTCTCACATGTGAGCTTTTGGGGGACACCTCACAGCCACACCATAATAGCGGCTTTCCCTCCAGCTACCACATTAAAATTCCAGCCACCAGGACAGAAGAGATAAAAAAGGTGGCACAAAGAAATCATGGCAGCAGACTGAAGAAAGCTTCATAGAACTAACATATGATATTTCTTATTTGTGGATTATTGGTCTGAACTGAGGCTGTGTAGGGCCCCAACTCTGTGACCCCAACTCTGAGAAGTGGCCTCTGTTTTCACTGTACAGGTACTGAGCTAGTTCTTAGTTTGAGAGAAGAGGAGAAAAGCATTAGGAAATAAGCAGTGGTTCCCAATGCAGTGTGTCTCAGGGAGTGTGATTTGATATGTAATCTAAACAGATATGGGTGCCTCCCCACTTTTATCTAGACTGAATATTCCCCATCATGATCTCATGACTGTGTCTTATAATTCTTTCCACTTTTTGTTCCAAAGAAAAAGAGGTGTGTGATTGAGCAGGAATGCATTCCTGCATTCAGAGTTGAAATATGCAGATGACCCTCACCCACTCGAAGCAGGATAAAAGAGGTCCCCTGGATAGTTCTATTATGATAAGCATCATTTCCTGAGCTGGGTCCTTGGGCAACAAAGGAATGGAAGGGGAGCTAGGCCTCACCAGGAAGTCCTCCTTGACCCAGCAGCCAGACCCCATCCTTGCTACCAAAGGAATGGAAGTGGGCAGGCGCAAAGGCTGGACTTCCAGAGCGGCTTCTACCAAGGTGTTGAATCTTAGGCCTGGAATGGGTCTGTTTCACTCTAGCGGCTAGCAGGACTGGCTGTGGAGCCAGCTGGGCCAGAGTGGAGGAATGGCCATTCTACTTACAAGCTGGCTACTTCGGGGCAAAAAATCTCTGATCTCAGTGTGCATGCTTGAAAAAGGAGGGAATGAGGCCGTCAGTTGACAGCGCATAGGAAAATCAATGAGACACTTATGAGAAGCTCTTAGCGTAGAACTTGGGCCTATGTCAGGACTTAAAAAATGTTGGGTATTATATTTTCAGCCTATATACATATATACATATATATATATGTGAAAAAATATATAAATGTAATGGTAATGATTTTATATATAGATTTATAAACATAACGATCATATATATATATATATATATATATATATATATATATATATATAATTTTTTTTGGCCCCTAGGATTGAACTTAGGGGTGCTTAACCACTGAACCACATCCCCAGCCCATTTTATTTTTTAAGACAGTGTCTTGCTAAGTTGCTCAGGGCCTCACCAAGTTGCTGAGGCTGGCTTTGAACTTTTAATCCTCCTGCCTCAGCCTCCTGAGCTGCTGGGACTTACAGGTGTGCGCCCAAACACCCAGCATAATATATATATTTTAAAAGGACATGGTTCTTGAGTCACATTTTTAATATTATTTATTATTATTTAAATGTATATTATATAATGATGTATTATGCATATATTATTTAAACATATGGATATAGAATTAAATACATAGATATAATAAATGTATAAGTTTATATATGAACTTATATATAAGCTTATGTATTTATCATATTTATATATTCCTCCATTAACTCAACAAATATTTGGTACCCACTATGTGCCAGATCCTTGTTGGTAGCATTTGCTGGAGGGGGAAGGAAATGAATGAATGAATGAATGATTCAGTTCTGTGCTGAAAGCAGCTCATTGCTTAGTGGAAAAGAAAAGAACTGAACCACTAATTCTGCTTCAGTGAGGAAAAATGCAAAGTATAAAATGTTATTAAAACGAGAATAGAGAGTTATATTCCTGACCATCAACTCTGTGTCATTTCTTCAGGTCATCATGAATCATATGCGCCGTCTTTTATTTACCATCACCTTGTGTTGGGGGGGATAAAGACAAAACAAATCTTACCTTAAATGTATATAGTGATTGTAGGTTGCGTCTTAGTTTCAGAAATGTATGTGAAGAAAAATCAAAATGTAGGTGGGTGTGGTAGTGCACACCTGTAATCCCAGCAATTTGGGAGGCTGAGGCAGGAGGATTGCAAGTTCAAAGCCAGCCTCAGCAAAAGTGAGGCCTTAAGCAATTCAGTGAGACCCTGTCTCTAGATTAAACACAAAATAGGGCTGGGTGTGGCTCAGTGGGCGAGTGACCCTGAGTTCAATCCCAGATACCCACACACACGAAAAAAGACCTTTCACAACAGGATGACTAATTATTTTGATTTAAATGCCCATAGAGAACCAAATAAATTCTTGCATGTACACACACAAGACTTAGCTTGCTTATACTTATTGGAAACACTTCCTTCCAAGGATGGCTCAGGCTCATCCCACCAGCTGTAGGATTGCAAAAGTGAGGATTTTTTTTAAAAGGAATTTCAGTGTAAGGGAAAAAGAAAACTGTTCCCCCTAACTTTAATGTACATCACATTCACCTGGAGGGCTTGTTAAAACACCAAGTCTTAACCTCTCTTCCCTAATTTCTGGTTTATTAGGTCAAGAATGGGGTCTAGGAACTTTTTTTTACACCAGTGTCACTTTTAGTGTTTGTTTCCAAGGCTTCCCTTAATTGTGTCTGCCTGAATACTTGAGAACATCTCCTGTGTCCTTGAGCAACTGGAATCTCTTCTCTCTCTGCCTCTTGGTATCCGGTTCACTGTGGCTGGACTCAAGAACTTACTTTGAGAACTAACCAGTTCCCTGAGGGGTGCTAAGAAGTATACCAGCACCATCAGATGAGTAGAGTGGTCTGTGGGTGCCAGCTTTGTGGCATTTAGGTGTCCCACCATCCCTATGAGATGCGGACTGTGGTCATTCTTGCATCCCAGAGGAGGAAACTGAAGCAAAGAGTTTAAGTGACCTTCCCTCTTAGCTGAACAAGAATTCAGTCCAGGCCCGTGGGACCCGAGTGTAGGCACTTGAAAGCCCAGTTGTCCAATCCTTGGGTCAACAGCAAGAAGAAAGCAAACTAGAGCAACCCCATCCACCACGATCCAGAAGGCCCCCCTATTTTCCCCTCAGACGCCTGCTTCCCTCCTAATCTAAAAAAAAAAAAAAAAAACAACCAGAATACCTATTAATCAGAAACAAAGAATCCCTGCCATCGCACGTTGCTGTTCGTGCCAGCATCGCCAGGGAGAAGCTCCACCATCCATTATTTTGATGGGTGCTGAAGGGAGGAGAAGGATGAGATCAGCCCTCAATGGATCCAGAAATTATTGGCAAGTACCACCAGAAGGGGTGTTTCACTGAGGAGAAGCCGCGTGTGCGGTGAGCAGTTATCTACTTTGAAATGCAACCTCAGACAAAAGTCTTACAAAGGGAAAAAATGAACATCAGGAATGGAGAAGGAAGATGACCAGGGGGAAAGGCTGTGCTCTCCCTTATCGGAGATCTCCAGGGTTGCGCCATATTTCCGCAACAGGAGAGGACTGACGCGCAGATGACTTCCAACCTTCTGATCCAGGTATGTTCCTAGGCAGAAAAAAAAATGACCCTACATTTGTCTGTTTGCACTGATAAAAGGTTTAAAAAAAAAAAAAGGCTGGGTGTGGTGGTGCAAGCCTGTAATCGCAGCAGATTGGGAGGCTGAGGCAGGAGGATCACAAGTTTAAGGTCAGCTTCAGCAAAAGTGAGCCCCTAACAACTCAGTGGGACCCTGTCTCTGAATAAAAACAAAATAGGGCTGGGGATGGGGCTCAGTGGTTAAGTGCCCCTGAGTTCAATCCCCAATAAACCCCCATCCCCAAAATAAGGTATACAAATTTTTTTTGTTGTTTTTATTTCCAGATAAATGTAAAAATTCTGCATGAAATTGAGCTAAAACTGCAGCTTGGCAGGAAGAGTGTTTATGAACGGTTGGAAGGGATGACAAGAGCGTGGTGTCTTTTTTTCTGTGCTTTTCCTTTGGAAGCGTGTGTGTTTAGATTTGCTCGACAACCTGCCAGGCGGTTTTGTGTGGGATGGGTCTTGACTCCACTGTCTTTTGTGTTTATTGTTTTAGAATCACTGGCCCCAATAAGTCTTCCTGTTCAACATGGATTTTCCAGTAAATGGCAAAGGCCCCCTTAAATCTGTCTGCAGTTCTCAAGAGACTGGTCCAAAGCCTTCCCAGGAACCATGGGTGGGCATCTATGGAAGGGCTCATGGTCATGTTTATTTACTCACTTTGGAGGTAGGAGACTGCCCTTCAGCTCAGAGAAGGAACACAGACGGTGATCTGCAGTTGAAAGCTAGTGAAAGCTAAATGGTTGGGCTTGAGGGGGCTGGCGGGAACCCAAATCCAGCCAAGGTCAGCGTGGAGTGCTGCTCGGGCTGCATTAGCATTATCACGGTCAACATTATTTCCCCAATTATCCTCTAATGGGTCCAATTTACCTTCAAGTCTGTAACTAAGACACTGATTCCTTATCTTCTGTTCCGCCGTCCTCAGACAGATCCAAAGCAAATTTCAGCCTTCCCAGCTCTGAAGCCAATCTTGATCTTTTCCAACAGTTATTCTGTTCTTATTTTTGTGTCTGCCTCAGACTGGCCATTAAACCCAGACTCCCACTGTACAACCACGATTATTCATATAGATACGGGCTACTCAGCTTGTAAGTCCATGGAAGGTGCCTTTATAAAGTAATGTTCAGTGTTATTTTGGGTATAGGTGATGCCACTAGGCTTGGATACAAAGTTTTTTTAAAAATCGAGAAATTCTCAGTAGGGCTAAATGTCATATACCTATAATCCCAGCCACTGGGGAGACTGAGAGAGGAGGATCCTGAGTTCAAAGCCAGCCTCAGCAAAAGTGACAACAGGTCTCTAAATAAAATACAAAATAGGGCTGGGGATGTGGCTCAGCAGTTGAGTTCCTGGGTTCAGTCCTCAGTAGCCACTCTCCTCCCCCCCCAAAAAAAAAAAAAAAAAGAAAGAAAGAAAAGAAAAGAAAAGAAATTCTCCAAAATGTCACTGTTGAAGTAGCTGCATTTTTTTTTCTCTTGCTTTTTGCTCTTGGGTTTGGCTTGAGTATTTACGGGGGGATGGTGGGGAGGTAAAGCAAGCAGCTGATAGGTGGTCGATTATCAAGACATTTTAGTTTGCTTCCCAAATTTACTGTTGAGTGGTTGTCATTTTATTTGATCCCAGAAGGCTTAAAAATCATCCAAATCCATGCATTAAGACTGAGAAGAGTGAACATGTACCCAGTTCCCAGTTACTGAATTGACCTTTTTTCTTTTTTTACAGATTATTGTTTTTAAAATAATAATAATAATAATAATAATTATTATTATTATTATTATTATTATTATTATTATTTGGTACCAGAGACTGAACTCAGGAGTGCTTAACCAGTGAGCCTCATCCTCAGTCCCCTTTTATTTTGTATTTCCAGCCAGGGTCTCTCCAAATTGCTCCTGGCCTTGCTAAGTTGCTGAGGCTGGATTTGAACTCATGATCCTCCTGCCTCATCCTCCCCAGCAGCTGGGATAACAGGCCTGCACCTCTACGCTGGCTTTCTTTGCAAATTAAAAATAAACACAAAACAAAAAACTGACACCTAGGGTCCACCAGACTGGGAGCTTCTTGAGGTCAAGGGCACTTCCAGGCCCATTTCTGTGTCCTTGACCTCTAGCACCCTGCTTTCCTCAAGAAACAAGGTATGCAGTGATTGCTGAATGTAATGGTCTCAGTTCACCCTGTGCTTCTGCTCTGCTCTGGGTACCTCCAATGCAGGATGATAGAATAAGAGAAAATAGTTCCGAGTCACAAAGGAAGTCTTTGGGAAGATGGAGAGATGAAGGGACTATCCCAGGAATGGAGACAGTAGTAACGAGAGAGACTTCAGGACCTGCCGTCCTGGTTGATAGGCATGAATATTCTGAAGGGTTATATTCATGACCACTAAACATTAATGTGACCTGGTTGAGATCCTAAGTGCTGGAACCTCAGTCGTATTTGGAGTTAAGGACTCTACAGAGGTGATGAAGTTCAAAGGAGGTTGTAAGTTGCCCCCTCAAACACCATGAAGGGTGTCCTTGTAAAAAGAGGAAACTTGGACATAGAGACTCACAAAGAGGGAAGAGTCCCAGGAGCCACAGGAGAAGATCATCATGGACATGCCAAGAGAGAGCCTGGAGAGATCCTTCCTTAGTCCTCAGATGGAGCCAGCCTTGCCCCAGCACCTCAATTGACTTCTAGTATCAGAACTCTGAGAGAATAAGTCACCGAGACTGCCGTACTTTGTTATGAAAGCTTCAGATTTTGGTATTATCTTCTTCTTCTTCTTCTTTTTTTTTTTTGTACCATGGATTGAACTCAGGGGCACTTAACCACTGAGCCACATCTGCAGCCCTTGTATATATTTTATTTAGAGATAGGGTCTCTCTGAGTTGCTTAGGGCCTCCATAAATTGCTGAGGCTAACTTTGAACTCACAATCCTCCTGCCTCAGCCTCCCGAGCCTCTGGGATTACAGGTGTGCACCACCGTGCCCAGGACACTTTAAATTTAAATCTCACATGTTGCTAATGTCTCCTATACCCTACAGCTTAGAACACAGAACATGAAGCTTTTCATTCAGTCAGTTGTTTTCAAACCCCTTTACCCTCTCCTGCTCTGACTTCTAAATGAACCTAATCTAATATCTGCGTTTTTTTCCTCATGGGACTTAATTTTCTCACATTGGTTTCTGGACTCGCCAGTCAACGCTGCAAACCAAGCAGTCTTCAGAGGTGCGATCACAAAGCAAAGCACTAGATTTTTAAACAAACTGAAAAAAAGGGTTATTGGTCTAAGAAACAGAACAAGGAGTAGAAAATAATTAGTCGGCTCATGCTATTGTGAGCCAGCCTCTGGGTGCTCTGAGCAAACTCATCTCCTGCCATTCGAGGAAAGTTGCCAACATTTGCTCTCCTGTCCTCTGCGGACTGTTGCCAAATATGCTTTCATTTCATCCTGTTTGGACAGTTGTTTTAATGCCCTTTCCTGATGTTATCCCTGAACACACAATTAACAGATTTCTACGAAGACACCAGCTGCAAGGAGAGCTGTCCGCCCTCCATTGCGCTCCAGCCCTGGCTGGCTAGCTCGGCTTGGTGAGCAGATTCTAGAATCATGTAGGCTCTTCTGTCTGAGCCATGAAGCTCTGAGGGACTCCCATCTAAACCTTTCTCACTTGGCCCTTTTGGGAAAATGTGCTCTTCTCATCTCAGCCTCTGTCAAGACTGCCATGCCTCTCTCAACAGGCTGTGACAGTTTTATGGGATTTTGACCATTCTGCATCTCTCGGGGCATTTTGATGCCAGATATCAGAAGCACACTCCCCCTCCCCCAGACCAACGCTGGTTTTTGCTGCTGCTTTATTAAATGGGCAAACATGGTTGAGAAAGAGCTCTGAGATTCCTTGGCATGATAAAGGGGACTGGATATGGAGTCTGTGGTTTCAGATTCCAGCCGTCATCCTCTCAAACTTGGCAACTCCAGAACCACATATCCTTTGGGCATGGTGTCTCAGTGGGTCCCGCACCAGGGCTCCTTCTCTTTCAAGGTCAAATGCATAGTAGTGGAGCTTCATGAGGACTTTGGAAAGAACTGTGGATGTTCAAATGCCTTTTTAAAAATTTTACTATTATTTTTTAGTTGTCGATGGACACATTACCTTTATTTATGGATTATGTGGTGATGATCCAACTCAGTGCCTCAGACGTGGTAGGTAAGTGCTCCGCCACTGAGCTACAGCCCCAGCCCCTCAAATGCCATTTTAAAATAACTTAGTGTTTATAAAGGTGTCATGAGGCCAGGCGCAGTGGTGCACGCCTGTAATCCTGGCAGCTTGGGAGGCTGAGGCAGGACCTGATCATGAGTTCAAAGCCAGCCTCAGAAACAATGAGGCACTAAGCAACTCTAAATTGAGTCCCTGTCTCTAAATAAAATACAGAATAGGGCTGGGGATGTGGCTCAGTGGCCGAGTGCCTCTGAATTCAATCCCCAAGACCTCCCCCCCCCCAAAAAAAAAAAGGTGTCATGTAACATTGAAATGAAAATAATCATGCATATATCCTATATCCTAGCAATTTTGTTTTCAGGCATCTATCATCTAGAAATAGTTAATACAGGTGCCCCCAAAGAAGAACATTAAAGGAAAATACTGTCAGGGTTTGAGGTTGGCAAATTAATTAAAACTATCTAAGTGTTCATTCAAAGGGAGAGTGGTTAAATGAATTGTTGAATATCTTTACAATGAAATAATTTGCATATATTTAAAGATGACATTGGTTTATTTATAAGTGCTGATATTGGCTGGGCATGGTGGCGCATGCCTGCAATCCTAGGGGCTGGGGAGGCTGAGGCAGGAGGATCACAAATTCCTAAACTCTAAGCAACTCAGTGAAACCTTGTCTCTAACTAAAATATAAAAAGGGCTGGGGTGTGGCTCAGTGGTTAAGTGTTGCTGGGCTCAATCCCAAGTACCTAAAAAAAGAAAAAGTGCTGATATCGAATGATATTTATGATGAATTAAGAGAGAAAAGCAAATTGCAGAACACTATATTTAGTATGCTTCTATTTGAGTACCTAAGTGATTTATTTATAAAGAAAATCCCAGATAACCACACATGTGCCTCTGTATGCATAGAAAAATTTGGAAAAATACTCAGGAAATTGTGAAAAATGTGATGATTTGAAAGAGGTAGAGTTGTTTTATTTTGTATTCCTTATGTACTATGAATTTTGGGAACCAGGAGCATTTTAAATTTTTTCCAGTAAAAATTACTTTAAAAAGACAATAAAAATCATCTCTGGGCCCTCTACTCAGCAGATTTTTAAAAATGTTTTGAAGTGTATCCTTCTAAATTTTTCTTTTACTCACATACGGCATACATTAGTCAATATAATACAGCCATTTGTGATTCATTTTTTTCCTGAAATAAAAATTTCTTTTGTCAATACATATAGTTGATCATTTTCTATTTTTCTTTTGTCTGGATACATTTTATTGATCATAAAATGCACAGAATAACAAAATTCACCCATTATAAGTAAAGTAAGAAAATAAAGTGCAGTTTTGGCTTGTTTTTGCAATACTGGGGCTTGAACCCAGGAGTGCTTAACCACGGAGCTACATCTCAAGCCCTTTTATTTTTAACTTTGATTAATTAATTTTTTGGGGGGGGATACCAGGGATCGAACTCAGGGGCACTTGGCCACTGAGCCACCTCCCCAGCCCTATTTTGTATTTTATTTAGAGACAGGGTCTCACTGAGTTGCTTAAGGCCTCGCTAAATTGCTGAGGCGAGTTTTGAACTTGCAATCCTCCTGCTTCAGCCCCCGAGCACCACTGCACCTGGCTAAAATGCACCTATTTTCGGTATATTGTGGTTTGTTTTGTTTTTTGTTTTTGTTTGGTACTGGGGATTGAATCCAGGAACCCTCAACCACTAAGTCACATCCCCAGCCCTTTTTTTGTATTTAATTTAGGGTCTCTGTGAGATGCTTACTGCCTTACTAAATTGCTGAGGCTGGCTTTGACCTCATGGTCCTCCTGCCTCAGCCTCCCCAGCCGCTGGGATTATAGGATGGGCCATCTTTCCCAGCCACTCCCCTGCTCCCTGTGCCTGGTGAATGCAGCCAGATATATAATTAAGCAAAAATCACTGCTTGGCCAAGTCAATACAGGAGGTTAAAATACATTTGAAGTGACTATGATTTCACAGAAGGAAGGCGTTCTATGTGGCTTCTACTCCCCGGCCCTGACAATTGCTGTTTGAAAAGCAATTAACTGTGATAGGTGGACCAATCAGAGAGCAGTTTACTTCACAGTTTAGAAAGCACAGATGTAAGTGTACTTGGTCTGTGCCAGGGACTAGGCAGAGGGCAGGAGTCCTGCATCCTAATGTTAGCTTGGCTGGCAATCCCGTATGCAGTCTCTGGGAACATTCTGTCTGTGGGCCTCAGTTTTCTCCTCCATGAAATTGGGGAGGTCAAACCAAATGGCCTGAGGTCTCTTCTAGCTTTGTATATTCCATGATCTTTATAGGAAAAATCTGCAAAGGACAAATAGATGCTGTCTCTCAGTGGAGGTTGCTCCTCCTGCATTAAAATTCATGAATCCACATTGTTTCTAATCTGTCTGCATCTGGAAAGGTTCCCCGCAAGGAAGTAGCTGATCACCCCCGTGTCTGCTTAGGACCGGAGAAAGTGTCAAAAAGAAGTACCAGTGCTGGGTTGATAGTACACACTTGTAATCCCAGAGGCTTGGGAGGCTGAGGCAGGAGGATCGCGAGTTCCAAGCCGGCCTCAGCAAAAGTGAGGCCCTAAGCAACTCATATGGACCCTGTCTCTAAATAAAATACAAAACAGGGCTGGGGAATGTGTCTCAGTGGTGGAGTGCCCCTGAGTTCCATCCATTGTACCCCTTCCCCCCAAAAAGTACTCTGTAAACTGATAGTAGAAAATACCATTCTGAGGATGGGGAATTCCAAGTTTTTGTAAGTTATAACTTTCTGTCTCAAACACTTAGTCTGAGTGTATAAACATGCCTTCTATTAATTAAGACTCTTGTGAGTCAGAAGTGCTGGAAACCTGACTCTAACTTGAGCAAAAAAGAAAAATTCATTGGGTCGCCATCCTAAAAATTTCAGAAGGGATGTTGAGCTTCAGGTAAGGCTGAATCAAAAGCCCAAATCATGTCCTTAGAACTCTGACTTTCATTGTTGCTCAGCTCTTTCTTTCTGTCACTGTTAACTTTTAGAGGCTGTCAGTTGCTTCTGACTTAAATGCCATCTTCTCAGTTCACCTAAATCTTGCTAATATTTCTCCCAGAAGTACCAGGAATGATTTGGATTAGCTTCACCTGAGTCACTAGTTTATCAGTCACTAGTTTATCTGAGATGGTCTCTCTAGCTAGGGAGATGGAATACAGAGGAGTGAATCATGGACCCACCTCTGGATTACAGTGTCAGACCTTGTTGCGGCCAGACCATATGAATGGCAAGAGAGAAGGGACAGTTTCCTATGTGAACAGAAAAGGAGATGTAAACCAGGCAGGGGGGAAATAAAAAAAAGAAAGAAAGAAAGGAAAGAGAAGAAAAAATTTCACTTTTCTTTATCACACTCTCTTTTCCTTGCTTCTGCTTCTTCCAGAAGTTGCAGGGATGGACTTTGTTGTAGTAAAGATAGTCAGTGTCATTCCAGAATTAGAGCATTTGAAAATTGACTTTGTGCTGAACTACTAGGGACAGAAGAGAATTCCTGTATTCCCCCACAGGTCCCTGGAGATAGCCAGGCCTGTTCAAACAATACAGCTTTAGATGTTCAGAGAAACAGCCAGAAATGCTTACCCAGGAACTGCCCAGGCTTGCTGGAAAGTGAGCAGCATGAAATGGGCAGGAGAAACGTGCCTTATGCCAAGGGCCCTCGTGAGCAGGCCTCAGGAGTGGTGCTGGCCAGGGCCCACCGGCATGCTAGAATCCAGAAGGCTGACCAGGGATAATCTGGGATCTTCAGCAGAACCAGCAGACCGGGACTTAGAGATCTGGAGGTAGAAATGCCCCATGACCTTGTTCAGAGACACACAAAGACCAGTTTCTTGCTAACTAGCCCTCACCCAGCCCCCACAGTCCAAAGACAATGTTGGTGTTTTAGAAAACCTTTTGGCAAAAGGACTGACTGTGGAAGAGCAAAGCCAGTCACTGAGACTAACTGGATGATTGACAGACTCTTCCATGTGTCTTTACCTCTGACTACTGTTCTCAACAGCCACTGAATGTCATGTTGCATGCTATAGGCTCATAGCGAATGGGAAAAAGAGAGACTTACTTAGTCCCAAGATGACTTATGGTCTCTGATTAGTGTCTTTTTTTCGTATTGGGGGTTGAACTCATCAGCACTTAACCACTGAGCCCCATCCCCAGCCCTTTTTCTGTTTTATTTAAAGACAGAGTCTCACTGAGTTGCTTAGGGCCTTGCCAGATTGCTGAGGCTGGCTTTAAATCTTCCATCCTCCTGCCTCAGCCTTCCAAGCCACTGGGATTACAGGTGTGTGCCACCACACCAGTCTCTGTTAGTGTCTTGACAGGCTAAAGAAAGTATGAGAATAACTTAGTCCTTTCTCCTGAGATGCTCATGATCTCTGATGAGGGTCTTGAAAGGCTGACGAAACTATGAGAATGTAGATCACAGGTTGGAAAATCCAGATGCTGTCTTTATTTGTCAAAAAGGTCTTAGTGAAGTTTGGTCACCCTTACTTGTGTAGACTTCCATATTTCAGAGCAGAATTGAGTAGTTACAAGACAAAGTCTGAAATATTTACTCTCTGAATCTAGTACCTGTCCCAGAATATTTGAGAGGATACTCCCAGGGATGCAGGGTCATAGCTGAGACACAGGCTAAGAGGTCAGGGGAGGCCAAGGCAGCAGGGGACTCGAGGCCAAGACAGGGAGATGAGAGAGAGCATGCAGAGGCTAGGATTATTTAAACTACGGGGACCCAATTATCCCACTCCTTGGTCTATACCCAGAGGACTTAAAATCAGCATACTACAGTGACATAGTCACATCAATGTCTACAGCAGCTCAATTCACAATAGCTAAGCTATGGAACCAATCTGGGTGCCCGACAACAGATGAATGGATAAAGGAAATGTGTTCTGTGTACACAATGGAATATTACTCAGCTATAAAGAAGGATGAAATGATGCCATTTGCCAGTAAATGAATGGAACTGGAGACTATTAGGCTAAGCAAAATAAGCCAGGCCTATAAAACCCAAGGCTGAATGTTCTCTCTGATATGTGGATGCTAACATACAATAAGGGGGGCTGTAGGGAAGAATAGAAGTTCATTGGATTAGACAAAGGGGAATGAAGGGAAGGGGAGGATGGGAATGGGAAAGACAGTGGAGTGAATGGGACAGAACTTTCCCATGGAAACTCCACATCATGTCCAACCACAAGAATGGGAAACTAGACTCCAGGTATGTGTGATGTGTCAAAGTACACTCTACTATCACACATATCTAAAGAGAACAAAGAAAAAGAAAAAAAAAAAAAAACAAGAAGTGTGTGTGTGGGGGGAGTGAAAATTTTAAGCAGGGGGCGGGGCTGATCAGCGGGCTCTCCTGGAAGTTCCCTGTGCGGTCCGGGATGTGTTGAACCCAGATTGCTTCCTTTCCCTGTGGTCCTCCCCTCCTCCACCTCGGAAACTGTGCAGCCTCTTGGAAGCAAGCCAGCACAAATGTCCCAAGTTATGGAGTGTGGCCCTGGTGACCTTGGGTTACCCACGTGACCCCGCGCGGTCCCTCCCTTCTGCAGGGGCCTCGTCCTTCCTGCTGCAGTGCGGTAGGAGCCGGGACGTGGGAGGCTTCACAGGCCATTTCTCCACTTGGCACCTCCAGCCCCCTCGGCCTGCAGACCGAAATCTGAGTGGCAGTAATTGGATAAACAGTTTAATTTAATAGTAACAGAAGAACCGAGCCCAGTGCAAGGGATCTCATTGCCCTTTTCTCAAAGTGACTTTCCTTTCTATGCATTCTGATATAGTGTGGCCACCGGGGAGGCAAAGAAATACAAGAGATTGATTTTTGCCTGGAAAAGGGGTCAGACTGTAAGAAGCAATTTTAATAGGCATGTTCTGTAAAGAACATGCAAAAGGATGGAGAGAGATCAGACCCACAGAGAGGAGAGGGGAAGGAAAGGGGGAGGGGAAAAACGATGTATTGGGGGTTTCTTTTAGATATAGTTTCAGAAAATAGTTGATAGTCATCCCCAATTTTGGAGTTGGTGTAATGGCTGGATGTGAGGTGTCCCCCAAAAGCTCACGTGTGAGACATGAAGGAAGGTCCAGAGGAGAAATGACTGGGTTGTGAGAGCCATAACCCAATCAGTGAACAAATTCCTGATGGGATTAACTGGGTGGGGACTGGGGGCAGGTGGGTGTGGCTGGAGGAGGTGGGCATTCTGAGTGGATAGAGGAAGCCAAGATTTCCTTCCTATCACATTTTGCAAACCTGGCAGACATGCGAAGCAGCCTTGTTCATCATTAAACCTGATTTCACAGCTCTGGGGAGTATTGCAGCCCTGGAAACCCGGAGAGGGAAGGGATTCATGGGCAGTTCTCAGGAATGCACTCAGACGTCTGCAAGCAGGGCCAGGAACAGCCAGCACAGCAAGGCTTTGTCAGAGATGCCTCTCTAGTACATTTTCCAGCACCTTCTGCCTTCCCATCTAGACGTCACATAGGAAACTTGAACGCAGGTTCTACTCACTAGGTGGAGGGTTAAGGAAACAACTCTGGTAGGAACAAGATGGTTGAGAGAAAATTCACACACACATGAGCCTACGTGGGTGCTGGATTCAGGCTCAAACTCTCGCTTCTTCTTTTCCTCTGCCTTTGCTGTCTTTTGAGTGACTGTGTTCCTCCCCAAATTCATAACTTGTTAACCCCCCAATGTGAGAGTATTGACAGTTGGGGCCTTTGGAAGGTGAGTCCCTTAGGAACAGGAAGAGTACTCTTAAAAATAGGTTTAAGGGCCAAGTGCAGTGGTGCACACCTATAATCCCAGCAGCTCTAGAGGCTGAGGCAGGAGGATCATGAGTCCAAGCCAGCCTCAGCAACTTAGGGAGGCCCTAAGCAACTCAGTGAGACCCTGTCTCTAAATAAAATACAAAACAGGGCTGGGGATGTGGCTCGGTGGTTAAGGCCCTTGGGTTCAATCCCCAGTACCTAATTAATTAATTAATTAAATTAAATTTAATAAGCTTGAGGATTTCCTTTTGCCCTGCTGTCACATGAGGACATACAGAAGGTAGCATCTGTAAGGAACTGAGCCCTTGCCAGACACCAGACCTGCTGGCACCTTAATCTTGAATCCCCCAATCTCCACAACTGTGAACCATGAATACACATTTCTATCATTTGTAAATTCCACAATTTATGATATTTTTGTTATAGCAGCTGAAACAGCTTAAGACAACTTTCCTCTTTCTGCATTTCTCTCTATATAAGGATCTAAGGAGAGGTGTAGCCAGGACTTTGTTGCATGCTATAGAATAAAATAGAGTCTTAAAAAAATGGCTGTGTTGTTCAACAGACTCAAGGACTCTTAGGAGGAAGTGAGTTGTGCAAAAGTTCATCTCCCAAATCTCCTGCTACGATCTGGGTGAATCTTGAAAAAGAGCCATCCTATCAGATCACACGCAGGAAGGGCTCAGCCCCAAGCCTGGCTATTAGAATTCTATTCCAAGAATCAAATTGCTTTTTTTTTTTTTTTTTTTTTTGGTACCAAGGATTGAACTCATGGGCACTTAACCATGGAGCCACATCCTCAACCCTATTTATTTTCTATTTATAGACAGGGTCTCACTGAGTTACTTAGGGCCTCTATAAATTGCTGAGGCTGGCCTCAAACTTGTGATCCTCCTGCCTCAGTCTCCGAAGCCACTGGGATTACAGGTGTGGGCCCCTAAACCTGGCTAGAATGAAATACCTTAACTCACAATATTACCTCTTGTTATGAGTTAGGAGGCAGGTAGTAGAAGACAGGTGGCCGACATGAATAGTTCATCAGATGAGAATGGAAAGGAATAGAAGAGAAGTGGATTGTGGACTGAATTTAAATCAATAGTTACTATTCAACTCATACCCTACCCCTGACACAGTGATGGTGGATACAGATAGGATCACTGCCCACAAGAACAGCACTACAATATTTAGGGTTTGGGAAGGCTATGAGGGGGTGGAAAGGGTGTTAGGGTATGGGTGGAAAGATAGGATGGAAGAAGCAGGTAGACGAGAAGGCATATAAATTACATGCAGGTGTATACCCAAGTCTGTTTTGAAAGCCACACTGCAGATGTCTGGCATGTCCTCTGCAGGTGTGTGGCATGTCCTCTGACTCACCCAGTATCTTCATCCAAAATCATGGAAGGCAGACAGGAGGGATCCCTCTCCCTCCTAAGTACCAGTCCTTCTCAAGAGATGGCAGCCACTTCACCGAACCACACCCTCTCTAATGGCATCTGCCCATTTAGCCACCCGACCCATGCTGACAAACACAGCTGTAGGGGAATTATGAAGCCAGGGACTGTTTACCTTTTCTCCCCAACACACCACTGCTACATGGTTTTGATGGAGACCAAACAAGGGAACCTCAACAAGACACCAGAAGGGGCAGCTGTGTTTCCAAGCACCACACAAGGTTTGAATAATGCAGAGTTTACATTAAATACCTCACAGGACTAACTAGGTGCAGAATAAACTGTCTACTGATAAGGCCTGGGCCTTGGGATAGGGGTGAGTTCTTCTCAGCAGCTTGTGACTTACGCTGGCAGAGAAAGCGGTCACAGCCACCACCCTTGGGGGGCCACTCTCAGTTCTCTCTCTAAGGAACAGGTACATCTGGGAATCTGAAGCAACAGACCATCCAGAAACCAGACGAGTATTTGGCTCTACCAGAAGGCTGACTCTTGGTTTTCGATATGCAAACACTAAGGATGTTTGTTTTCATCTTCTTTACCAGGAAGATAAATGTCGTTTACTTTTCAAGAGAATGGTTTGGGGCCAAAGATTTTCCTTCTCTTACAAATAGAAACTAGAGAGTGGAACTGAGAGTGTATAAACTTGGGTTCCTACTGTCGGGAAGCAGACCTTAAAGCCATCTGCTAATGTCATCAGGCATCCAAGGGGATCCCCAGGTTTTAATCTTAGAGCTGCGCTGGATCTCCAGAGGCTGGCCACATTTACTGAGGCTCAGTCACCTCTCAGATTATTTCTTGATTTTTTTGGAGGGGGTACTGGGGTATGAACTCTGGGGGCACTCAGCCACGGAGCCCCATCCCCAGCCCTATTTTGTATTTTATTTAGAGACAGGGTTTCTCTGAGTTACTTATCACCTTGCTTTTGCTAAGGCCAGCTTGGAACTCACAATCCTCCCACCTCAGCCTCCTTGAGCTGCTGGTATTATAGGCATGTGCCACTGCACCCAGCCTCCCCAGATTATTATTGTACCCAGAAAAGGGCATTTTCATATCTCTCTCTCTCTCTCTCTCTCTCTCTATATATATATATATATATACACACACACACACACACACACACACACACACACACACACACACACACATATTTGTTCTAATTAGTTATACATGACAGCAGGAAGGGCATTTTGTTGCGGTCTTCCTTGACCTTTATCCTCCGCACTTGAGTGAATTATTAATTAATGCAGACCCTGCTAAAGTACCATTCAGTATAACTCTCACTTCTCCTGGTCTTTTTTCCTTTTTGATTTAGCAAAAGTTTCTAGAAATGATAGCTGGTCTCTTGGACTACCCTGGTGACATTTACATACAACTGAAAATTGCTACCAAGCCTTCTCTCTCTTTTTTTTTTTTTTTTTGCTGGTGAATTGCTAGAAAACGATGGAATAGGTTATTTTGGCTTGGCTCCAGCTATGTGTGAAATGCCAGACCCAGCAGGGCCACACTGGTTCATGCTTCTTTGAGGACCGGAGAGCAGCAGAAGTTGTAGAGGGTTTGGAAGTGGATGGGGTGGGGCTGGGCACATGGGAGGCCTCCACAAAGCACACACAACAGGTGGGTTATTTGCTATGTATGCCTCCAGCAAATTACCACTGAGGTGAGATGACAAAGGCAGAATGGCTTTGACTTTCAAATTCAGTGAACTTGGAGCATCTGATCGTATTGTTAAATCAGTCAGGAAATAGAAAACTGCCTATCCAGAGTCAAGATCATCAAAGAGGAAAAATTGGGATGAAGATGATATCAAAACTGTATTCAGCTGTATTCAAGTGGGCACAGTCTTGTTCGCCTGTAATCCCAGCGGCTTGGGAGGCTGAAGCCCAAGGATCACAAGTTTGAAGCCAGCCTCGGGAACTCAGCGAGACTGTAAGCAACCTAGTGAGTCCCTGTCTCAAAGTAAAAAAAAGGCAGGCCGGGGATGTGGCTCAGTGGTTAAGTGCCCCTGGGTTCAATCCCTGGTACAAACAAACAAACAAAAAAGAAACCAAACCCCAAACTGTATTCAAAATGCACAGAGAAACTTTAAATAAATTCACATGTGTATGTACATTTGTGTTTATGAATTCTTTTTTTTTTTTTTTTTTTTTTTTTTTGCTACCAGGGTTTAAACCCAGGGGCACTTAACCAGTGAGTCACATCCCCAGCCCTATTTTGTATTTTATTTAGAGACAGGGTCTCACTGAGTTGCTTAGGGTCTCACTAATTTGCTGAGGCTGGCTTTGAACTCACAATCCTCCTGCCTCAGCCTCCCGAGCCGCTGGGATTACAGACATGGGCCATCGCATCCAGCCTATATGAATACTTTTTAAGAATTAGGTTCAAGTCTTTGTTCTGCTACCATCCTGCCATATGGCCTTGAGGGACTTATATCATCTCTCTTAACTTGCATTTCCTTATCTGTAACACTACCAACATCATAGGATTGTCAGAGGCTGCAACTAAATAAAGCATGTCCTATGCCTGGTACATAGTGTGTGCCCACTGTAAGTAGTAGCTTTCAAAATCATGGACAACCTTTTACTACAGTGGGTACAAACAGGTTCTGTTTCTACTGTCAATGCAGAAATGACTTGTGGCTGTCTGGGGTGCTATGTTAAGAAAGACCTGTGGCTAGGCTTGGTGGAAAAGATTTACCTGATCCATTATTGACGTCTGCTACTGACAGACTGGGGAGGGGGTGTATTTGCCCCATTGAGTCCAATGGAAAGGTCAAAAAGTGTCAGAGACGGTCACCATGAGCGGGATAACATGGGAACATCTTTCTTCCCTTCTCAGCCTCATATTTCCTAATGAGAAATGAATTAACCAAAAAAAATTTTTTTTTTTAACTGGGGATTGAACCCAGGGGTGTTTAACCACTGAGCCACATCCCAGCCCTTTATATTTTTTTTATTTAGAGACAGGGTCTTGCTGAGTTTCTTAGGGCCTTGCTGTTAATGAGTCTGGCTTTACTTTATACTTGTGATCCTCCTGCCTCAGCCTCCCGAGACCCTGGTATTATAGGAGTATGCCACTGCACCCGCCAGAGCAAAATTTTTTGATTGCTGTGGTCTCTCTGAATTGGAAACTCCTGATTCTAATCTAAGTGCTGCACACTGTATTATTGGCTTGAAATGTTAATGCATTTCCATAGGATTATAAAGTTAATTTTTCTGTGTAACCTTGTTCTATGGCCCTGTTTTCAGGAACGTCCTCCATCCCATCAGCAAAAGAGTGTGTAAGCAAGAAAATGAAGCTGTGTTTAAGGAGTCCTCCTCATCTGCTGTGTGCTCTTATCCAGTCAAAAACCTCTCTGGGCTTTTTCTATCACCTGGAAAATGGAAGAAAGATTATTTCTGTCCTCTCCTGACTCTGAGATATGGACCAAGTGAATGAGTTCATGTTTCCACCATGCTTTGAAGTTGTCAGAAGACAGATTGTATGTGACTCTGAAGTCTTGGGTCTTCCCATGAAAATGTGGCTCAGAAATTCCTCCCTGGATATGACCCACTTAATATCTATCTGATGGCCTATAGCTTTGCTATAGCACAGCCATGGCTGCAGAAGGAAAAAGAGATTAAAAAAAAACAAACCCAGACCTGATCATTTTCTTTCAAAGTCGAGCTTTCCTTAAGTGTAAATTATATGGCCTCTGCCGAGGTTAAAAGTATCATCAAAGCTGAAAGAAGGTTGGTTGAAATAGTCCACTTGGCAAAAATGGCTTCCACAGAACAACAACTAGAGCTGCTTTCAAAGAGACTTAAAGCCACCTTGTTGGGAAAGGAGCAAATGGCTCCGTGGGGTTGAAATATCTTGGCTCCTTAATAGTGATGACAGTTGATCCCAGTGCCAGATTCTGTTCCAGTGGATAAAGTCTGAACTTGAAAGATGTCACAGTATTCCCCAAAGCTAACATTCCTAAGAAAGACTGCATTGTCAGCAGGGGAAAAGTGACCCTGGCTCTCACCTTGGTTATACCTCTGGGACAGAAAGACCCAAGCCAAGGTAGGTAAACAGAATAACTTTTGCTTCTTCCTGAGCACCTCAGGGACCTAAAGCAAGGACTACCTGTAGGTTCTAGGCAGCAACAAAGAGTCATAGATACTGCAACAGGATTTTATTTTCATTTTTTGGTACTAGGGATTGAACCAGGGGCACTCAACCACTGAGCCCCATCCCCAGCCCTTTTTGTATTTTATTTAGAGACAGGGTCTCCCTGAGTTGCTTAGGGCCTTACCAAGTTGCAGAGGCTGGCTTCGAACTCGCAATCCTCCTGCCTCAGCCTCCTGAGCCTCTGGGATTACAGGCGTGAACCGCCTGTTAGAACAGAGCTCTCTCTCAGTTTCAATCCAGGTGTGTTGATATGACAGATTCAAAACAGTAAGGCAAACCCGCCAACAGTCAGCCCTCTATCCCTGTGGGTTCCTCCTCTGCCTGGTCAACCAACTGCTGATGAAAAATATTTGCAAGAAGAAGTTTGCCCCTATGCTGAACAAAAGTATGGACTTTTGTCATAATTATCTAAAAGATAGTTTTCCATAGCATTTACATCATCTGAGGTATTATAAGTCATACGGAGATGACTAGAAATGTATGGGAGGGTGGGTCCAGGTTATATGCCAATACTAAGTCCCTTTATATAAAGGTCTTGCACATCTGAAGGTTTTGTGAGTGTCCTGGACTCAATCCTGTGTGGACACTGAGGGATGATGTGTACGATCAATCGATCCAACTCTATTTATTTATTTATTTATTTGGTTATTTAGTGGTGCCGGGGATCGAACCCAGGGCCTCGTGCTGCTAGGCAAGCGCTCTACCACTGAGCCACATTCCCAGCCCTGACCCCTTTCTCTTGACAGATCATCTTTTATACCCAGCCCATGTCCAGTCCCACCTCCCCATGTCCCTCCTTTAAGGGTACCCAAAGAGGCCAAATTACCATGTGGAATTATACAACCAGATCAGTAGAGCGGTCTCGAGTGTGACTCCCCTCATTTTCCTTTTGGAGGGAAGGGTGGAGACGCATTGCCTGATGCAGCATCTGGATGTGACCCACTTAATATCTATCTGATGGCCTACAGATTTGCTATTAACACAGCCATGGTTGCAGAAGGAAAAAGAGATAAAAAAAAAAAAACTTTCTGAGTTTGTTCTGTGAGCTCAGAATGGTTTTTGCATTTTTTAATGGCTAGAGTAGGGGGTGTGGGGGATTGAAAAACATTTCAGGGCATGAAAATCAACTGGATTCAGATTACAGTGGCTACAAACAATGCTGTTGGGTACAGTCACACCCCTTTATTTACATAGTGTGTCTGCTGCTTTGGCATTACAGTTGAGCAGTGGAGACTTTCTAACTCACAAAGCCTGAAATATCTATCGAGCAGTGGAGACTTTCTAACTCACAAAGCCTGAAATATCTATTGTCGTCATATTTACAATGCTGACCCTGGTCTAGTCACAGTCTGGTGAAAAGGGGTTTCAAGGGGTCCTTGGATAAATGTGAAGTGTGTTCCCTGTGATTCAGATGTTCCCTTAGATGACTGGTGTCGGACTTGGGCTTGAAAATGGCTAAGGGGTCCATGGTCCAGGGTCCTCCTCCTTGCAGGGAATCTGAAGGCCAGAGAGAGGTTGACCAGTACTCTGGCATGGATACTGGCCAAGCTGCATTTCCAGAATATGTGGGGGTTATGGATGCATGGATTATCCCAAGGATCAGATCTGGGATAGGAGGGGGTGGGAGGGAGGGAGAGAGGGAGGGAGGGAGAGATGGAGGGGAAGGGGGAAGGGAGGCAGGAGGAGGGGAAAGAGAGGGAGGGAAAGAGGGAGAGAGAGGGAGAGAGGGAGAGAGAGGGAAGGAGGGAGAGAGAGAGGGGAAGTGAAGGAGGGAGGCAGGGAGGGGGAGAGAGAGAGAGAGAGAGGGAGGAAGAGGGAGAGGGGGGAAGCCTATAGCATATGTCTCACCAAAAGGTGAAAGATGGAGAAAGGAGCCAATATGACAGCCATTGGTTACATGAGTATTTGAAATGTGTCTCGTCTGAATTGAGGTGTGCTATGTGTTAAATACACATTAGATTCCAAAGAATTACAGACAAAGAAAATGAACATGAGAGATGAGAGGGAGAGAGAGAGAAAGAAGAAGAAGGAAGAGGAGGGGAGGAGGAGGAGGAGGAAAGGAGAAGAGAGGAGAAAGTGTGGGCTCTTCTTGGTTGGGGGGACCTCAGCAGTAAGAGGTCGGGGTACTCCACTAGGGCCTAGAACTTAGGACGGGGACACAGGGGGCCACCTGGCACAGATGCCTTGCTTTTGTCCCAGCAAAGTCAAACCTTTCTATCCTGCTGTGAGAGAACAGTTAACAGGAGAAGGTGAGAGGGAAGGTGACTGTGACAAGAGACAGGCATCCTATCCGCTCTCTTCAGCTTCTCACGATTACCTTTCCCAGATTCAAGTTTATAAAGATGGTGAAACCAGAAACAGGCAAGTGTTTTATTAATGTCAGGAGCTGTGTTCACCCCATGTACCACTATGGGTTGAGCAACCCACCATGCCAGAGCGCATCCATATGCTTATTTATGAGTTCTTGCAATTCTCTGATATTGGTATGGATACACCTGTTTTGTAGGTAACAAAGCTGTGGTTCAGGGGGTTTAGGGGACATGCTGAAGATCTCACATGAGCAAGCATGAGAGCTAGGATTTAGTTTCCTGGATTCCCAAATGCATGCTCTTCCCACTGTACCCTGGAGGACTTTCACCTTGGGAGTGGCATTTTGGTGCAGTATTTGTGTCGAGAACCCCGTCCCTTTGTTATGGTAGTATGCACCAAACCCTATTATTGTCAAGGAACAAGCGTTTGCAGGTCATCTTAGGAAACAAGTATTGTTAGCAAAGATACACACTTTCCTATGTCACCAAATGGTGAATTCCAACTCTGATGTGGCAGTTTCAAAATCGGAAGTTCTTGACCTCAGATTGCAGTATTGCCTCACAGCCGGAAGCAGTTTATGGCGTGGAGTAGCTTAGAGTCATCTGAACCATTTCATACATGTTGTGTCAGTTGGCTGCATCCTTACAACAGCCTGTGGGGCAGGTAAGGAAATTACCATCCTTATTTTTCAGGTGAGTAAACACAGGCTTAAATGCTCAAAATGTAGCACTCAGTGAACAGTGTATTGGGTAAATGACTGTACCCACTCCATGATGTGGAGACCTAGTCATTGGTCCATGATCATCCATTCTCTGACTTGGTTACCAGCCTTGGAGCCCCCATCTCTGTATACTGCATTGTCCAGCATAACTTCCAATCCATTAATCACCTTGGGTGTAGTGGATTCAAAGTAGGCATTAGTGGTCTCTCATTATGCTCTAACAGAAGAGTCATGTTCTAAGCAAATCTTTTATAGTAAGTAGCATGTTGAAGTGACTCAGAGTGCCTGAGGTTTTGTTTCTTTCTTTCTTTTTTAAATTTAGAGGCAGATTTGGAATTAAAAATATCTTGATCAAAATCCTCTTGCTAACCAGCCTCAGTGGCTCATGCCTGTAGTCCCAGTAGCCTGAGAAGCTGAGGCAGGAGGATTGCAAGTTCAAAGCCAGCTCAGCAATTTAGTGAGGACCTAAGCAACTTAGGAAGACCATGTATTCAAATAAAAAATAAAAAAGACTGGAGATGTGGCTCGGTGGTTGAGTGTCCCTGGCTTCAATCTCTGGTATCTCCCTACCAAAACAAACAAAAAAAATCCTATTGTTTCCCCTAATTCAGTACATTTCCATGAAGGCAGCAGGCCTGGTGTCTAGTTCTACTCTGACATTTATTGGCCATCCAACTTTGCACAAGGTATTGTCTCCATTGTAAAATGGCCTAACGATACCACTGCATAACATTGAGCAGTAATACGAATTTAAATATATCTACACACCATGCCTGGCCTATAGCAGGTACTAGAGAAATGGTAACCATTTTTATTTAAGGTGACAGTTTTAGTCATCTTCTTTGTTGCTCTGACTAAAATACCTGACAAGAACAATTGAGAGGAGGACAAGTTTATCTTGGTTCATGGTTTCAGAGGTTCAGTCCATGGTCAGCCACCTCCATAGCTCTGGGCCCAAGGTGAGGCAGAACATCATGGCAGAAGGGTGTGGGGGAGGGAGTTAGATGGGGACATGACAACTAGGAAGCAGAAAGACAGACAGCTTAGTTCACTAGAGACAAAATATAAACCCCAAAGTAACACCCCTGACTACTTACTCTAGCCACACCCTACCTGACTCCAGTTACCAGCTATTGATCCATATCAGTGGATTAATCCACTGATTATAAAGCTCTAATAACACAGTCATTTCTCCTCTGAATATTCTTGCGTTGTTTCAGACATGAGCTTTTGGGGGACCCTTTGTATCTATACCATAATAGTGACCAACAAATTGATTTCTTGAGGTTCACTATGCTCTCTTTCGATGACAGAGGGTAACCATGACTTTATAGGAAAGGAACTGGGTTAGGCTGTTTTGTCTAGACAACAGGAAGCAAACTCAGAGAGTCTACAGACCAGCTCTCCTCAGACCTCTGAGAACCATCTCGGGGGCATTGCTGAGCACAAGAGTCCAAGTCAATGAAAATCCTGGGGGCTTGAGGGAGCCATATTTTGAATTCTATTCTGTTCTATCCTGGAATTGGTAGGTTCTGTTTAAAAGTTCCAATCCTGACTTTTCTACAGGTAAACTAAAAGAATAATCTTTCATTTATTCAGTCCAAATTCAGCCCTTTTTGCTATTGTCGTTTGGAAGCAGCAATTAATCTTGAAGGATGAAAGGATTATGTGGTTAGAAAAGACAACTGGGGAAAACAGCGTTTTTCAAGAGTATCTCTATACATTTCCTCTGGAATAAACTGAACTCACTAAATAAATTAGATCCCATGAAAGCATAATTTTCTAATTCATCAACTAATTAATCACGGATGCAATGACTGAGCCCGAATGATTTTTTTACCACATAGATATAAATTGTTATTGTGCAAGTGAAAAACAATTTATTTTTAAAATAATGGATGAAAAATCTCCCTTGGAAATGCCTCTAAGATCTTTTCCCTGAAGAAATAAGACTCTGATTTAAAAATTTCTTTGTGTCATCAGTTTCTTCCTTAGTGCCATACAACAAGGCACTGCCAATTTGCACTTTATTTACTCTATTTTGTTGCCTATGGTCCTGGAACGACTTTGTTAGCATCACCACAGCTGCACACATTTACCTTTGTGCAAGGTTTCTTTTTCTTTTAGTTTTCTAACTATTCAGAGTGCCTGTTATGGCTAGGATGGGAGGTGTCCTCCAAAAGCTCACATGTGAGACAAGCAAGAAGGTTCAGAGGAGACATGACTGGGTTGTGAGAGCCTTAACCCAACCAGTGAATGAACCCCTGATGGGATTAAATGGATGGTGGCTGGAGGCAGGTGGGTGTGGCTGTAGGAGGGGGCATTGGGGGCGTGGCTTTGGGGTCTCTATTTGTCTCTGGAGAGTGGAGTCTCTCTCTGCTTCCTGATCACCATGTGAGCTGCTTCCCTCCACCACACTCTTCCTCCATGATGTCCTGCCTCCCCTCGAGCCCTGAGGAATGGAGCCTGCTGTTTGTGGACTGAGACCTCTGTGACCACCGAGCTCCTAAATAAACTCTTGCTCCTCTACAGTTGTCTGGTCAGGTCCTTTACTCACAGCTGTGAAAAAGCTCACTTAAACAGTGCCTTTCAATGGAGGGTCTACTGTATTTTTTTTTCCTACCCACCCCTTGACCTAGCACATAGTCAGCAATAAACATCACTGGACGTGGAATTGAATGCTTGGGTATTTTGTTCTGAGGAAGACCACCTTTGCCACCATTTGGGTAACAACCCATTCAATGGATAAGAGAGAGAACAAGCCATGTCGTTTCAGACGGGGTGAATCTGGGAAATGCACTTCCACTGGATTTGGAAGTATTTATCTTCTCTAAGTAGGAAAAGTCCAATTAGAATCCTCCAGGCTAATATTACTTGGTCACAGATCCCTTTATTTCCTTTAAGGTCACATTCTTTCTGGAGTGTTCCATGCCATAAAACACATGGTCAGGGAGCCTGTGTTGCATCGAATGTCCCTCCAGGCTCTCTTTCTTCGACTTGTCCCATCTTTTCAGATTGTTTTTGTGGCCACACGTCTCCAGCTTGAACCCAAGCATCCCCCGGTTGCGAAACACCCGCAGCCCTGGGGCTGCAGGGCAGGCATCTGCTTCCAGGCCAGACAAACAGATAGAGCCTCTCTCCTCTGGGCACTGGTCTTTACGACCACAGCAGCTATGTTGCTCTCAGGGTAATCCCAATCTAAACAGCCAATATTTAAACGACATAAACCTTTTCCTTGGGAGCATCCACTTTTGCAGAAGACCTCACACAGCCCCTCCTGAATGCTACAGATTTGCCCTCCCTTCCTTCTGGGCGGCAGACGCTGTTCCTTTTCAAGAGCTGGCTTGGGAGATTATTTGGATTGGATCCTGCTGGCCTGATGCAGGGTGCTTGGCTGGTTTGGACTTCCTGGCTCTGCTGATGATACTGTATAGCAGGAGCAGAGAATGAGACTTGGTAAATCAGCCACCCTGATCTTGGACAATTTACAGCATATGATGAGAATATAATGTAATTTAATATCTACGTGTGCATATATTGTCTAACTATCTACACATTGATCCATCATTTCCCAGGAATCATTTTTAGGAGCCATCTTGAATATCAGAGTGACAATTGCAGCCACTGTACTGTATAGTGCACAGTACATACAACTGTACATAGCAACTTTGATCACCATGATGTAACGTGTGTGGAACACTTACTATATTCCAGTTGTTTCCATGAACTACTCTAGGAATTTTCATAACCGCCTTGTGAAATTTTACTGTGTGTTTATACATGAAGGTACCGAGGTTCGGAAACTGGGGATGGTAGACAAATATAATTTATCAAGGGAAAAACCGATTCTGTAATAAGGAAGGGTGGTTAGCAAATGTGCTCTACCTATGATCCTCAAAGAGGGGACATTTCTTCTGGGGGAGGGAGGTGCATTATCAAACTCTCCATGCGTGGGGTGATGAAGTGTATGGGAAGGTTACACAAAAAGCATTGTCAATATTTTATTTTATGGGGCTGGGGTGGTGGCTCAATGATAGAGCGCTTGCCTAGCACACATAAAAATAAGTAAATAAATTAATGAAATAAAGATACTGTGAAAAAAATTTAATTTCATACTTGCAAATTAAATAAAAACTAATCATTTTAAAAATATAATTGAGGGAAAACAATTATATTTTGAAGAGTCTTGCCATGTAGTTATATAGAGAAGATATTTCTATATTTGGGATTTTATTGACTTTTTTTTTTGTACTGGCAATTGAACCCAGGGGCACTTAACCACTGAGCCCCATCCCCAGCCCCTTTTAGATTTTATTTAGAGACAGGGTCTCACTGTAAGTTGCAGAGGCTGGCTTTGAATTCGAGGTCCTCCTCTCTCAGCCTCCTGAGCCGCTGGATGACAGTCGTGTGTCACCGCGCTCAGCTGAGGTTTTATTGACTCTTAATGAAAGGAGGAAGAGATCGGCCTGTCCCTCAAAGGGGTGTATTTCTGAAACTCTGGGGGTTGGTGTGGGATATTCAGGTTCACCAAAAAGGCCACAGGTTGCAAAAGGCTACACTGATCCAAAGCACTTGGCAACTGTCACATTTTCACTCCTTTCAGAGTTGCGCTGACCCAGCACAGGCTGAAAGTTAGGTTCTTCCTGCAGTTTCCCCAAGCGGCCCCGATTCCCTGAGCAAACTGACGTGGCTTCTCAAGTTCCCCCTGGGGCATTCTGGCTGGGCTAGGTTGGGCATTGTGCAGAGCATGTCCGTTCCCTGGGGTGGCTGTGGAAATCGGACCTCAAACTTCGGAATTTATGGTCCGATGAGCGAAACCAGCCCTGCGGGGCCAGACAAAGATCAGGAAAGGGGTGTTTGGACTGAAGCCAGCAATAAAATCCTCTTTCCCCATACATGGCTATCTAGGAATTTTTTTTTCCTCCCCAAATTCAAGGTTAAATGAAGAAAATCATAGCTACCTAATGGTGGAAAGGACTTTGGCCACTGTTGATGGCAATTGCTATATATTCATAGGCAGAAAACCAGGGCTCAGACTGGGCTTCCCAGAGGGTGCAGAGAAATGGCTGAACCAGTGCATCTGACATTGACCCTGCTTCCCCATGTCCTGCTTCATGACAGTTAAGACCAGCAGCCAGAGTGGCTCTCTCTCTCTTGCTTATGTTTTGCTTTGTGTTTTTATTTTTATTATTTTGGTTTTGGTACTCGGGATTGAACCCAGGGGCGCTCAATCCCTGAGCCACATCCCCAGCCCTTTTTATTTTTAGACAGGGTGTCACTGAGTTGCTTAGGGCCTTGCTAAGTTGCTGAGGCTGGCTTTGAACTTGCAATCCTCCTGCCTCAGCCTCCCAAGCTGCTGGGATTACAGGAGTGTGCCACCGTACCTGCCTGTTGTGTTTTTAATGGACATATGGTATCTGGCAGATGTCCTTTAGACTGTGGCCTGAAACTTACTTGGGATGGTGGGATGTTTGAATCTGTTTGGGATGCTCCATGCATTTCCTCCTTTCTTTTGGGAATTAACATTATTCAGCCATGGTACTCTGATCTCTGACCTGGAGGTGAGCATGGGATGACCCCTGCTAGTCCAATCAAAGACTTCACTTCAGATCTGTTTGTACTTGAAGTCTTTTGCATTCTGACCAGGGAACTTATAGCATCAGAGCAGGGAGCTGTGAGTTACCATGAACTCCATGTTTGGAGAAGAAAACACACCAAACAATAAAATTAACACTTGGGGTTCTAGGGTCTCTGTTTCAATGTTTGCTCTGTTTCTTCCTGTGTGACCTTAGCCTACTTATGTAGTTTTTAGGAACTTGAGTTTGTTCACCTAAAAATGAAAATATCAGATTGAAAATTAAGTTATATATTAAAAGTACCATTTAGAAACTGGGACTGGTGGCACATGCCTGTAATTACAGCAGTTTGGGAGGCTGAGGCAGGAGGATCACGAGTTCAGACCCAGCCTCAGCAATTTAGTGAGGCCCTAAGCAACTCAATCAGACCCTGTCTCTAAATAAAATATAAAAAGAAGGGCTGAGTATGGGATTCAGTGGTCAAGTACCCCTGGGTTCGATCCTGGTACCAAAAAAAAGTATCCTTTAGAGTGCATGATATATCATAAGTGCTAAAAAAAAAAAAAAAAACCTAATTAGACTCCTGCTGTATTTCTCTCTATGTATTTTGAATAACTACCTTACTCTGTATTCTGTTTAATTAGGGTAGTTTTTGGAAAAACTAAGTACAGCATTTAAAATGGCTTATGACTCAGAATGGCTTCACCCCAGTGTGTCTCCACCCACAAAATTCAAATGTTGATTCCCTAAGTCCAGTGGGGTGGTATTTGGAGATGATGCTTTGGGGAAATGATCCAGTTTAAATGAGGTTGTGCGGGTGGGCCCTGACTATGAGATTAATACCTTTATCAAAAGAGACCTGAAGATCTTGTCTACACTCTCCCTTTCCTGACCTATGAGGACACAGCAGCTCCTTAAAAGCCAGTGCCGCAGCCCGGCTGGCTGGGCAAAATAACAGGGGGTGACAAGCAACTTGTGTAGATTGATACAGCAGGAGTGGGAGCCGTTTATTGTAGGACAGGAGCGGTATTTATACATTCCACACAGCTTATCTAATTAACATAAACTAGATACAGCAGTCAACCAATAAGGAATCTCCACACTTAATGGCTCGCTGGCCTTACTTCACAAACCACTCCCTCTGGCATTTTGCCAGGCACCATCCAGACTTGTTTACAGACTCTAACATTTCCCCTTTTGTTTAATTTAAATAACGACCACAGTGGTTTTTACACAAACACCATAAATAACCTGCTACAAACAGAAAGGGAGGATACAAAATGCCACAATACCAAGCCAATTGATGGCTCCATGCAAGAAGCCCTTGGAAAAATTATACCAGCAATGACACCATTAGCAAAGATACCGAGTTACAGTTTGTTGTAGATTACAGTTTGTTGTCTCAGCCCAGGTAAAGCAGTGTCTCAATAGATTAACTCACAGTCCAGGTAAATCACAGTCCAGGTAAGTTCTGCAGGCAGCTAGCTTAAATCACAGTCCAGGTAAGTTCTGCAGGCAGCTAGCTTAAATCACAGTCCAGGTAAGTTCTGTAGGCAGCTAGCTTGATCCGAAGTCTCGTCCGTTTCTCAGCCGAAGTCTCGTCTGGTTTTCAGCAATACTGGAAATTCTTCCACCTTCATCTTTACTGGCACTGGGATGAAGGCAGGAACTCCGGCAATGATGCTAAAGAAAATCCTGTAGTATTCCACTAATAAAACAACCTTCTGAACAATTTAGTACATTATCTCAAGGTTTTTTACATTTGAAATAAGCCTTAATACTGCTCATTACTCATTAGCTTCCAGGTGTGGGAGAACCATTGTAGTTACTGGCCTTGGAAACGATCAAACTCCAGGGACTCGGGCCGTCTTCCACCTGCAGCTTGGGGCAGCCCAGATGGCCCCAGGGAGAGTCCAAGGAGTGTTCCGGACTCAAACTGCCACTGGGCACAGGGAGCAGGAGCCTGCGAGACTGTGCCTCCAGATCAGGTCTGGATTTGGGCTCTCGGCAGTGGAAGAGCCGGCTGTGCAGTTTGGAAAGTCCTTGCTGCACCTTGACCTGTTCGCACTTGGCAGCCGCCTCGGCGCCGATTCACGCACCCTCCAGTAACGAAAAGTATTTAGTAATAGCCTTTTGCTGCAACTTTTTTCCTGATAATACTTCTTCTTCTGAACTTTCTTTTTTTTTCTGACTAGAGTTCCTGGGCTTCCATCAACACATGCCCTAACTATTCTTGGTTCCACTGGGGTGCCTTCTTCCCTTAGTAATTTACTTAACACCCCTTCCATATTTTCGTCACAAAGACAATACAATACACTGAGACAAAACAAGACACAAACATACTGCATCGATCTTCTCCATTTTCTCAAAATGGCCACTTTTCCTCTTGCCCTATCTGCCTAGGGACGAGCAGATTTGCTCCCGTCCTACCTATGGACGGGCAGCGTTTTTATTTTTGTCACTTACCCCCGAGTGTCCCGGGGCTCCCGGTATGGGCCACCATCTGCTGCAGCCCGGCTGGCTGGGCAAAATAACAGGGGGTGATGAGCAACTTGTGTAGATCGATACAGCAGGAGTGGGAGCCGTTTATTGTAGGACAGGAGGGGTATTTATACATTCCACACAGCTTATCTAATTAACATAAACTAGATACAGCAGTCAACCAATAAGAAATCTCCACACTTAATGGCTCGCTGGCCTTACTTCACAAACCACTCCCTCTGGCATTTTGCCAGGCACCATCCAGACTTGTTTACAGACTCTAACATTCCCCTGGCAAAATGCCAGGCGCCATCCTGACCTGTTTACAGACTCTAATAGCCAGGAGGTGGGCCCTCACTGGGGAAGTGAATCCTGAGCACCTTGATCTTGCTTCTGCCAGCCTCCAGAACAGGTAGAATTGACTCCTGTTGGACCTCCATGTATTGCTGCAAGCCCCTCATTCTCCAGCAGAAGTCACTTGCAGAGGTTTTACACCTGTAATCCCAGCTGCTTAGGAGGCTGAGGTAGGAGGATTGTGAGTTCAAAGCCGGCCTCAGCAACTTAGCAAGGTGCTAAGCAACTTGGGGAGACCCTGTTTCTACATAAAATATTAAAAAGGGCTGGTTCAGTGGTTAAGCACCCTGGGTCCAATTTTAAGCACCTCAAACAAGAAAACAAAAGTCAATAACTGCACCCCTCTCCCACTGGCTTCATTTATCTTCTTTCCTGTCTTGTGAACCATGCATTCAGGGAGGGCACTTTCAAAATCATGTACAGGAAAAATTAGAAAGTGACTGAGCATGCCTAGGAAGAGCGCAGTCTGTGGAAAAACCTGAGAAGACCTTAGTTTACACCTCAGGCTGATCCTAGACACAGGATATCAGCTATGATAGTTAAAAAAAATAAAAATAAAAATAGTTGGAAACAATCAAACCCTTCAAGACAGAATATGATCTGATTTCCAGAGTTATATTATTAGGGTCATATGTCCAGTTTTCTAAAAAAAAAAAGAGAGAGAGAAAGAAAAAATCATGAGGCATTTAAAGAAAGAGGAAAACTATGGACCATTCAAAGGAAAACAAAAACAAAGCCCCAAAGACACTGAATCCATAGAAACTATCCCTTAAAAGGACTTGATGGTGGTTCTACTAGACAAGGACTTTAATGCTGCCTCAAAGATGCTCAGAAACTAAAGGAAGACACAGCAAAATGGAGAAAAACGACTATGACTCAAACAACAATATATATACACAGAGAAAACTTAAAAAGAAACAATGGGAGGTTCTGGAGTTGAGTGTATCCGAGATGAAAAATCTACTAGAGGGGTTCAATGGCAGATCTGAGCAGGTAGAAGACAGCACCAGGGCATTTGAAGATAGAATGATAGTAATCATCAAGTCTGGGGAGCAGGAAAAAAAAGAAGAGTGAAGAAAGTGAGCAGAGCTGGAGGAACCTGTTGGATACTATCCAGCACAACAGTTCAGGCACCGTGCAAGTTCCAAAGGAAGAGAAAGAGAAAAGAGCAGAAAGGCTATGTGAAGAGGTGATATTAGAAAGTTTCCAGCTTCGAGGAAAGACAGGACATAAATATGTATGAGGTTCAGGCTGGGAATGTGGCTCAGTGGTAGAGTGCTTGCCTAGCATGGGCAAAGTCCTGGGTTCAATCCCCAGCACAGCCAAATATATATATGTGTGTGTTTATATTTACATTTATGTATTGTATATTTTTACATATCTGTGAAGTTCCATAGCTCCAAATTAGATGAGCCCAAAGACCCACACTGAGGCAAATTATAATCAAACCTTTGAAAACAAAAGACAAAGAGCAGCAAGAGTGAAGTGACTCACCACCCACAAGGCAATCCTCTCAATGAGATTAGCAGGCTTATTATCAGAGACTTCAGGGAACAGCAGGCAGCAGGCTGATACACTCAAAGTGATTAAAACAACAACCTCCACCTGTAACTTGCAGGTATCCTACTGCCTGGCAAAAACTGTCCTTCAAAAGTGAAAAAAAAAAATACTAGGACTTTCCAGCTTTGGTGTTTTTTTTTTGTTTGTTTTCATTTTTGGTTTGGAGGTGCTGGAGATCCGGTCCAGGGCTTTGCATATGCTGGGCAGGTACTCTCCTGTTGGATCAACTGGATTATGAGCCTGACAAGATGGCAACTCTGGAAATCACGTTCTATGTTTTTCTAACTGTTTCCAGATAAGTAAAAGCTAAGGGAGTTTGGTCCTAATAGGTTTACCCTGTAGACACAGCTTAAGGGTGTCCTTTGAGGTGAAATGAAGGTACACTGGACAGTAACTTAAAGATATGTGAAGAATAAAGACCTCAGTATAGGTGAATGCAAGGGCAATTATAACAACTAAGATGACCATGACAGAGAGGTAGGGCTCTACTCTTTGTGTTTTGTGTGATTAAGAAGTTGATATTAAAGAGAGGACTATTAGTCTCAAAAGGATTACCAATAAATTTAAGTTTAAATGTAATGGACAAATTTCTTTTAGTCTCAAAGCTAGTATTGGTATAATTTTTTTTTACCTCCACATTTAATTTTTAAAGGTAATTCATTTAAAAGAATTGTTAGTTTATGTTTTTGGACTCTTAATGCATAGAGATGCAATTTGGGGATAACCAGGAGAAGGACGCGGGGAATGGATCCACAATGGAGCAGAGCTTTTTTGTAGGATATTGAAGTTAAGATGGTAAAAAAAAATCATATTAGAGTGTTAGAACTGTAGGATATTAAATGTAGTTCCCATGGTAACCACAGGAAAGTAGCTGTAAAATGTATACAAAAGAAATCAACTTAAGAAGACATTAATGCAGGAAATGAGGGGCAATAAATACAAAGCATATAACCATAAGTAAGAAAATGACAGAAGCCCTCCTTAGCAGTACTTACTTTAAATATAAATGGGTTAAACTCTCCAATCAAAAGACAAAGAGTGTCAGAATGGATGAAAGCAATGATGTGACCCTACATTACCCATAAGAGACTCACAGAAGAGCCAGAGATACCACAGACAGAAAGTGTTTGAATGGAAGAAGACACTGTGTGCTAATGGCAACCAAAAGAGAGCAGGGTGACTATGTAAATTAGACTTTAAGTTTTAAAAGTTACCAAAGAAAAAGAGTTTACATGAATAAAGTCCAACACAGCAAAAGTACTCAACAGTTATGAATTATTTGCATACCTAATGACAGACCACCAGTATATACGAAGGAAAACCCAACAGGATTGAAGGGAAAAATAGACAGTTATACAACAAGAGTTGGAAACTTTAATAATCCTTCTCTGTCATGGAACAACAAAGCAGAAAATAAATAGGAAAACACAGCTGGATCCAACAGCTGTTGTTGGGTAGATGTTCTGTATACAACAGTGTACACACACTCTTCTCAAGTGCAGGTGGAAGGTTCTCGAGGGTAGACCATGTGTTAGACCACAAATTGTCTCAATAGATTTTCATAAATATGTACAGTACAAAGTACCTTCTCCCATGATAACAGGATCTAGTTAGAAACCTATAACAGAAGTAGAACTGGGAAAAATCACAAAACTGTAGAAATTAGACAATATGCAACTGAACAGCCAAAAGATCAAAGAAGAAATTATAAGAGAAATTAGAAAATACTTGGAGATGAATGAAAATAAACAACACACAATATTTCAAAATTTATACGATGCAGTGAAAACAGGACTAATGGGGACATTTATAGCCACAAATGCTTATAAATAATAAGCACTTAATTAACAAACAAGAAAATTAATAAACAAGAAAGATTCCAAATTACCAAAATGGCTTTACAACATAAGAAACCAGAAAAGGAACAAACTAAACTCAAAGCTGTCAGAAGGAAGGAACTAGTGAAGATTAAGGCAGAGATAAACAAAACAGAGAATAGGAAAACAACCACAGAAATCAATGAAACTAAAGTTAGTTCTTTGAAAAGATCAACAAAACAAACATTTAGCCATATGGACTAAGAAAAAAACACATACTCAAATTATGTTAATCAGAAATGAAACCGAGGACACCACAAAATAAAAGGATTACCAATAAATTGGATAACTTAAATGCAATGGACAAATTCCTAGAAATGCAAAACCTACTATATTATGTATGAATCCCGAAGAAATAGAAATAAGTAGAAAATCTGGATAGACCTCATAATTGGTAAGAATCAAAATCTTCCAGACAAATAAAAGTTCTGGACCTGCTGGGTTCATCAGTGAAGTATGCCAAACGTTTAAAGAAGAAATTACAGAAGAGATTTCAGAAATACTTCTTCAACTTTTCTAGAAAATACAAAGAGGAAGGAATATTTCAAAACTCATTCTCTGAGGCCATCAATTCCTTGATATCAGAGCCTGTGAAGATTCAAGGAAGCTGTGGAATATTCCTGTGAACATTAATGTGAAAATTCTCCACATTCTAGTAGGAAACTGAATTAGCAGTATACTAAAAGGATTATGCACCATGACCAAGTGGATTTATTCCTGGAAGCAGAGATGTTTCAACATATGAAAATATATGAACAAAATGCACCACATTAACAGAATGAAGGGAAAAGAAATACATGGTGGTCTCAATTAATTCAGAATAGGTTGTTGATAAAATTCAATACCAGCTCATGATAAAAACGCTCAACAAACCAGAAATAGAAGGAAAATATGTCAATATAATAACACTACTTGTGAAAAACTCACAAGAATATCATATTCACTTTTCCTCTCAGATCAGGAATGAGGCAAGGATGCCTAATATTACCTATTCTGTTTAGCACAGTACTAGAGATTCTAGCCAGAGCAATAGGCCAAGAAAAAGAAATAAAACATATTCACATTATAAAGAGTGATGCAAAATTACTTTTGTTTCAGAGGATGTGATTTTATATGTATAAAACTCTAAAGGTTCTAAAAAGAAACTACTAGAACTAATAAATGAATGCAGTAAAGCATCAGGATATAAAGCCAGCATACAAAGATGAGTAGCATTAGCATAGGTTAACAATGAAAAATCTGAAAAGGAGATTATGAAAACAATTCCACTTTTAATAGCATTAAAAATAATAAAATACTTAGTGGTAACATCACCAAAGATGTGAAAGACATACATTGAAAATTCTAAAATATTCCTGAAAGAAATTAAAGAGATATCAAAAATGGAAGCATCTCCCATATTCATGGCTTGGAAGGGTTAACATTGTTAAAATGTCCATGCCACCCATTGTCTGTTGTCAACAGACTCAATGCAATCCCTACTGATGTCCCAGTGACTATTTTTGTGGGAACAGAAAAACTCATCCTAAAATTCATATCTCAAGAGACTATGAGTAGTCAAAACAATCTCAGAAAAGAAGAATGAAGCAAGAGGACTCAGATTTTCTGATTTCAAAGCTTACTACAAAGCTACAGTAATAAAAATAGTAGGATACTGACAAATACGATTAAATAGAATATAGACTAAAGGGACAAAATAGACAGCTCAGAACTGATCCCTTGTATACATAGTCTTTTCTTTTTTTGGTACCAGGGATTGAATCCAAGGGCGCTTAACCACTGAGCCACATCCCCAGCCCCTTTTTACATTTTATTTAGAGACAGGATCTTGCTGAGTTGCTTTAGGGCCTCACTACGTTGCTGAGGTTGGCTTTGAACTTGCAAGCCTCCTGTTTCAGCCTCCCCAGCTGCTGGGATTACAGGTGTGCACCATTGTGCCTGGGTGGTCAAATGATTTTTTGACAAAAGCTAAGACCAATTGGTGGGGAAAAGACAGTCTTTTCAAAATATGGTACAGGGAAAGCTGGATGTGTGTATGCAAAAGAACAAAGGTCCTCACCTAATGCCATATACAAAAATGAACTGAAACTAGACCCAAGAGCTAAATATAAATCCATAACCAATATAACTCTTAGGAAAAAAAAAAACTTCTTAGGACAAAACTTCATGTCATTGAATTTGTCAGTCATTTTTTAGCTATTGTACCAAAGGTACAGGCAACAAAGGAAAAGTTAGACAAGGGATTAATATCCTGGATATGTAGAGTACTTCTAAAACTCAACAACAACAAAGTCCTTACACAAAAATGGGCAAAGGACTTCAATAGGTATTTCTTCAAAGAAGATAGACCAATGGCCAATAAGCACATGAGAAAAATGTTCAACATCATTAAGGAAATGCAAATCAAAATCCCAATGACATGCACCTCACCTGTTAGGATGGCTACTGTCAAAAAAGAGAAAGAAATTTGAGTTTTTTTTTTCTTTCTTTGCTTTTTCATAGGCTTGACAAAGTGCTTATCAATTTTATTTATTTTTTTAAAGAATCAAATTTTTGGTTCGTTGATTTTTTAAATTTTTGTTTGTTTCAATTTCATTGATTTTTGGCTCTGGTTTTAATGATTTCCTGTCTTATATTGCTTTTGGCTATGATTTATTTTTCTTCTTCTAGGGCTTTGAGGTATAATGTTAGGTTATTTATTCTGTGACTTTCTCCTATTCTTTTAAAGAATGTGCTCAATGCAATAAACTTTCCTCTTAGAACTACCTTCATAATGTCCCAGAGATTTTGATATGTTGTGTTGCTATTCTCATTTACCTCTAAATGTTTTTTTTTATTACATCCCTGATTTCTTCCATTATCCATTGGTCATTCAATAATGTATAATTTAGTCTCCAGGTGTTAGCGTAGCTTTTATTTTTAATTTTATCCTTGATTTCTAATTTTATTCCATTATGATCTGATAGAATGCAAGGTATTATCTCTATTTTTTCTTTGTTATTTGCCAAGAGTTGCTTGGTGGCCCAAGTGATGGTCTATTTTAGGGCAGGATCCATGTGCTAGTGACAAGAAAGTATATTCAGATCCTAATTAGAATTAATTATACTCCATGAATGTATAATATGTCAAACTATAATCTGTCATGTCTAAGAAGAACAAATGAAAAATTAAAAAATAAACATAAAAAAATAAGGAGAAAGAAAGAAAAAGAAGAAAGAAAGAGGGAAGGGGAGGGGAGGGGAAGGAGAAAGAAAGCAAAACAGAGTAAAACAGATAATTACAAATGTTAGCAAGAATGTGGAGCAATTGGGACCCTTGTGTACTGATAGTCGGAATGTGATATGGTACAGCTGCTGTAGAAGATGGTAGGGTGGTTTCTTTAAAATCTAAAAATAAAATTACCATTGGATCCAGCAATTCTGCTTCTAGGTATATAGCCGAAAGCTATGAACAGAGGGTCTCAGGTCTCAAAATATTTGTATACTCCATGTTCATAAGCACTAGCTACAATATGAAGCACCCAAGTGTGCACTGATGTCAGAATGGATCAGCAAAATTTGTCGTCCCACACAATGGAATATTACATAGCCTTCGGAAAAAAAGGAAAGTTTGCCGAGTGCAGCAATGTGATGAACTTTTAGAATATTATGCCAAATGAAATCAGTGATGTGCACAGTGGTGACAGGCTGGGTCAAGTTCTATTACTGACAGTGATAGTTACCCAGAGTGTGACAGCCTTCCCTGCACTATATATATATATCTGCCGTTCTGGGTTATAAAGTATGATAAACTTCAAAATTAAATATCACACAAATGAACGTTCACAAGAGGGGCCTGGGAGAGGCTGGGTGACTTCATGTTTTAGGTAAACAGCAGCTGAAAACCAGCATTTTTAAAATACTATAATTTCTAATCAAAATGACCATGTTGGTGTGTCCTGCTTTGTGCTGAAGAATGCAGAAGTCAAAGAGATGATTGGTTTATTTGCGATAGCTTTCTAAATGGAGCCATGTTTAATTTTTATTTCTTTCCTTTCTTCAGCTCCAAACATAGCTTTCGTGATACATGCAAAGTCTCTTTTGGATGAGACAGTAAAAAAAAATCCTCAAATATCGCAAAATACAGTCTTAGAGAAAGGGGGAGAAGAGTCCAAGCTAACCCAGTCACTTGGCACTAAAGACAACCAGCTGAGACCCAGCCTAGTTTGTAGTGTTTTTTTGTTTTTTTTTTTTTTTTTAACACATTTTCTCGTCTTTCAAAGACAAGCTATCTGTTCCAACAACTTGGAGGGCAAATGTTGATAGTGGTTGGTCTGTCTCCGCCAAGCATTTTGGATCATTCCACTTGTGGCTGAAAGGCCACTGGGGGCCTGGCATCTTCAGGAAGCGGGTCAGCAGGAGGGGCTAGTTCTAAAGCAGCTCAGAAAGCCAAACCTCTCCTGCAGCCTCCTCAGGAATTGAGAATTGGGTAATTTATCTTCCTGCCCCAGTTTCCAAAAGTTTACTTAGGTGCTGCTGAAGGTCATGTATGGTTAGGAGTGTAGCACAAACAAGTGAGAATTTTGCGTTCTTTGGTTTGTAAACAAAGAGGAAAGAATAGGCAAGCTCAGCTTTAGGTGTGGGTAAATGCAGACGAATGGTTTTACTGTGAGATGCACGTTCTCATGGCTGAAGTTCCGCAGAGAAGCCACTGGGAGCCAACCACGAAGGCATGGACCTGTCTCCACTCCAGCCCAATGTGTCCTGAACGTGGACAAGTCTGGATCTGGGTTTTCTCACCTGTACCATGAAATGAATACTCACAGGTTTCCTTAGGTAGGTTGCATGCCTTTCACTTCCCCTCTGTCTGTAGGGACTGTCCTACACAGACCTGCAGTATCCCTCCTGTCCTCCCTTCTTTTGCTCCTGTGTTCCCTTCCCCAACCTCACACACACCCCTGTAATCCCTCTTACCTGAGTGTCTTCAAATGGGCTCAGCAAACAGTTCCTGAAGATCCAAACACACAAGCTGTCTTAGTCAGCTTGGTCACTGCTGTGACTAAAAGACCCAACCAGAACAACTATAGAGCAGGAAAAGTTTATTTGGGGTCTCGAGGGGAGGCAGGACATCATGGAGGAAGAGTGTGGTGGAGGGAAGCAGCTCACGTGGTGATCAGGAAGCAGAGAGACTCCACTCTCCAGAGACAAATAGAGACCCCCAAAGCCACGCCCCCAATGTCCCCTCCTCCAGCCACACCCACCTCCTCCAGCCACCACCCAGTTAATCCCATCAGGGGTCCATTCACTGGTTGGGTTAAGGCTCTCACAACCCAGTCATTTCTCCTCTGGACCTTCTTGTACTGTCTCACATGTGAGCTTATGGGGGACACCTCACATCAGAACTATAACACAAGCAAATGCTAAATCATTTGAAACATGTGGAATTAGTGAATGAATAATTAATTGTGTCAATGTAAATTTACTCTTTATATCAAAATGTGATTAGTGTTTCCTGAACTTCAGTTACTTACATAGTACCATCATGAATTTTGTCATATACTATGCATAACTTATCATATTTTTAGCTCATTTTCTGTCAAATGTAGTTTCAAAGCAAACCTCATATTATTTTCATAAATAGGAAACTGTACTAGTTGGGAAATATCTCTTTAGAGAATCACAAAGAACTTTTACTGGAAAAGATAGACAAATGAGTATATTAATATTAAGAACTTTTATTTATAAGAATGCAGTGAAAATATTGCAAAGATGAGCTACCAACTGCAACAAGACAACATACAATATATAATTATTTACAATCAAAATGTGTTCAAAGGCCTAAAAATCAGTAAGAATAGCACAAGAGGCCAGTGGGAAATGGACAAAATCCCCAAACATTGTTCTTCTCTGAGCATCATTTCATTTCAAAGAAGAGAAACATACACACACATACACTATATATATATATATATATATATATATATATATATATATATATATATATATTTCTAGAAATGTCCAATATCATTCATTAGCGATCTGGGAAACACACCAAGATCAAATGAGGTACTATTTTGGACAGTTAAATCATAAAGGCTGACAATCCAGGGAGTGGGAGAAGGATCTCACATGTGCCGCTGGTAAGCATGTGCATTGGAGTCACCCTGCTGGATTCTGGTTTGGCATTATCTTTGAGAGTGAGACATTGACATACTCTGTGACCTGGAAGGTCACACGTGTCATACACATCAGAGACATTCACTGGAGGACTGGGAGCCCCGCAGCTCATGATAACAAAAACCTGGAGACGATCTAAGGGGTTTTCAAGGGGCAAGCAGATACCCACAATGTAGGGTGTTCATGAATGAACCTAATGCAGTAGGCAAAGCAAGTGATCTTCGGAGACATACAACTACACAGATGACCCCAGTGATGCGATAGGAAGTGAAAATCATCTCCAAACATTATAGAAGCACAGTACCATTTTTATAAAGCTAAAAGCAACTGTGATGAGAAAAAATACTCAGAAAAAAAAACATACAAGGCAATTAATTGGTGCAACCACTCTGAAAAGCAGTATGGTATTCCTCTGAAAACCTGGAATGGAACCACCATTGGATCCAGTTATTCCACTCCTCAGTTTATACCCAAAGGACTTAAAATCAGCATACTACAGGGACACAGTCACATCAATGTTTATAGCAGCACAATTTACAATAGCTAAACTGTGGAACCAATCTAGATCCCTTTCAATAGATGAATGAATAAAGAAAATGTGGTACATATTCATAATAGAATATTACTCAGCCTTAAAGAAGAATGAAATTATGGCATTTGCCAGTAAACGAATGGAACTGGAGGCTATCATGCTAAGTGAAATAAGCCAGTTCCCCCAAACTAAAGGCGGAATGTTATCTTTGATATGCAGATGCTAAAACAATAAGAGAGAGTAGAGACTGGATTAGACAAAGGGGAATGAAGGGAAGGGAGGGGAGATGGGAATAAGAAAGACAGTGGAATGAATTAGACATAGCTCTCTTATGTTTCACATGACCAGTGTAACTATATTATGTGCAACCAGAGGAATGAGAGATTATGATCCGTGTATGTATAATAGGTTAAAACACACTCTACTGTCAGATATAACTAGTAAGAATAAAAATATTTGTGTGTGTATAAACATATGATGAAAGAAAGCAATTAAACTATTTACACAGTAAGAGAATGGTGATCATGTTAAGCAATTCAAATAGAAGGATGCCAAATTTTTCTTTTAAAAATGGATGAGTATGAGTAGATATAGGTACTGTGAATTTTTTTCCTTTTCAGAGGTAGGTATTGAACCTAGGGCATCACACTGCTAAACATGTGCCCTACCACTGAGTTATATTCCAGGGCTTTCTGTGAAGATACTAGCTTTTGTTTTGCCTGGTGAATGTGGCGATCCTGATTAAGGTACAAACTAACCAGCAAAATAAATAGAAATAGGTTACACAAGGACCAGTGACAACTGTATTGTGAAACAGAGATCATGGTTAATCTGATTCTGTGCATCTGTGTTTCTTAAGAAAAAAATAAACATCTCACATTATAAAGAGAAAATATGCATTGAAAGTATAGAAAAAGAGGGCTGGGGGAGAGCTTGTCTAGCATGTGTGAGGCACTGGATTCCATCTTCAGCACCACATATAAATAAATAAGATAAAGTTATTGTGTCTATCTACAAATAAAAAAGATTTTTTTTAAAAAAAGTATAGAAACAGGTTAAGAATTTTAAAAGGAACCAGGTGCAGTGGCACATGTCTATAATCCCAGGGGCTCAGAAGTCTGAGGCAGGAGGATCAGGAGTTCAAAGCCAGCCTCAGCAATTTAGCGAGGCCCTAAGCAACTCAGTGAGACCCTGCCTCTAAAGAGAACATTAAAAAGGGCTGGGGATGGGACTCGGGGGTCAAGTGCCCCTGGGTTCAATCCCTGGTACCCCCCACCAAAAAAAAAGCAAAAAAAAAAAAAAAAGGCAAACAAGCCTAGGAAATAGGACAAGAAACCAGCCTGGGCATCTGGGAACTCAAGAGGATGCCAAAATCGAACTTTGGACTTGAAAATAAAGATATCTTAGGCAGAGAAACCCCATGTACAAGGGCTTGAGGGTGAGATGTTTTGAGTTTTTGAAAGTAGTTCCGTGTGACGGAGGCAGGGAAATGGGGCATGGGGGAGGAGATGGGACTCATTGCAGGGGATTTGTAAGCCACACAGTGGACTTGGGACCTTATCTTGACACCACGGGAAGTCATTGAGGACTTAAGCCAGGGAGTGCTATGATTAGATTTTTGGCTTCACCATCAGCAGGAGCAGAGGCAGAAAGGGGCCAGTTGGATGTGGTGGAGGCTGAGGCTGTTTCCTAGCTGTGCCATGGAGGTGGCTAGATGTATTGGCATTTGGGGGTGAAGAGCAGTGGGGAGGTTGGGGGGTCATCATCCTGGCAGAATTAGTAGACTCAAAGATTAATGTAAGATTAATCTCCAGGATATATAAAGAACTTAGAAAACTTTTACACACACACACACAAAAATAACCCACTAGATAAATGGGCCAAGGAACCAAACAGACACCTCACAGAAGGAGAAATACAATTGATCAACAAATGTATGAAAAAAAAAATGTTTAACTAGCAATGAGAGAGATGCAAACCAAAACTATTCGGAGATTCCAGCTCTCTGGAGTCAGAATGGTAATCATCAAGAATACAAGCAACAATAAATGTTGGTGAGGACATGGGGAAAAGGCACACTCACACACTGTTGGTGGGACTGCAAATTGTTGCAACCACTCTGGAAAGCAGTATGGCGATTTCTCAGAAAACTAGAAATGGAACCACCATTTGACCCAGCTGTCCCACTCCTCAGTTTATACCCAAAGAACTTAAAGCCAGCTTACTACAGGAACCAGGTGCAATGGCACATGTCTATAATCTGCAACCACATACTACAGTGATGCAGCCACACTAATGTTTATAGAAGCTCAATTCACACTAGTTAAGTTACTGAACCAACCTAGGTGCCCTTCAACAGATGACTAGATAAAGAAAATGTGGTGTATATACACAATGGAATATTACTCATCCTTAAAGAAGAATGAAATTATGACATCTGCATGTTAATGGATGGAACTGGAGACTATCATGCTAAGTGAAAGAGGCCAATCCCAAAAAACCAAAGGCCAGATGTTCTCTCTGATATGTGGATGCAAATACACAATAAGGGAGGGGTGGCTAGGGAAGAACAGAGGTACTTTGGTTTAGGCAGAGGGGAATGAAGACAGGGAGGGATGATATGGGGGTAGGAAGGATAGTAGAATGAACCGGAAATTATTACCCTATTGTACACATATGATTACGTGACTGGAGTGATTCTATATCACATAAAATCAGAAGAATAAGAAGTTATACTCCATCTATGTAGGATGTGTCAAAATGTATTCTACTATTATTTATAACTAATTAGAACAAATTTAAAAAAAATTTTTTAAAGATTAATGCAAGAAAGTGACCCAATAAGAGGGAAAAGGCAAGAATGATTTCACAGATGGGTGAAGGTGATGTCAGATGGAGACATGGGAAACTGGGAGCTAGAACACGCAGTGCTTCTCATACCATGTGACCCATTTGACTAGATATTGACATTGGCATTGACGAGACTAGGCATTGGTTTACACTGTCTAAAAGCCTTTTCAGTTGAAACTGATGCTTTCCCAACAAACTCTGGGCTTACAAACTCTAGAATTGACACAGATCCTCTTCTTGCTTCCAAATCCCTGGACTAAATCATTGGATGCTGAGTATTGCAAGCCACCATGTGGGAAGTCATGAAATGAAAATTTCCAAAACCCATGACCAACCCTAATAAACCTGCTCTGCTACATTTTTTAAACCCCTGGATTAACTATGCGCACCACCGACCTCCAGATTATAAAATAAAATCAGAGGTCCCCTGAGATTACAGCGGGCCCTTGGCATTCTAGGATTCAATCAGTCATAGATTTTAAACCTGCAATGAAGGGAGGGGAGGGGGTTGGGAACAGGAAAGACAGTGGAATGAATGGGACAGAACTTTCCCATGTTCATATGTGAACACACGACCAGAGAAACTCCACACTATGTCCAACCACAAGAATAGGAAGTTAGACTCCATATATGTGTAATATGTCAAAATGTACTCTACCGCCCTGTAAAACAAAAAAGAACAAATAAAAAATAAAAATGTTGTGTCTGTACTAAACCAGTACAGAGGTTTTTTTCCTTATCATTTCCCCTAAACAATGCAGCACAGCAACTATTGAAGAATAGCATTTGCATTGTATTAGGTATGATAACTTATCCAGGGTTGATCACACACAGGAGGATAGGTTCAATGCAAATACTACACCATTTTATATAAGGTCTTCAACTCCTTCAGGTTTGGATATTCACACAGGGTTCTGGAACCAATTCTCCTCAAATACTGAATTTTTCTTCTTTTTAAAAGCAAAATAACTACAGAAGCATTGCCATATAGGGCGGCAGCTAAATAATGAAATCTTTTTGCATTGGGTACAGCATGAAACAAGTACACATATTCCTTTCTTTCATACCGTGGGCTATAAACATGGGAAGGAAGTAACATTAATTTCCTGTCAAATGTTTGCCGAAATGAAATTTTCTGATTATTGGTTTCAAAAAAGAATATATAAACCTACCTCCTATAAGAGACCTGAAAGACGACTAGGACTTTGGTCATTTTTTATAGATAACTTCCAGAATCTTTTAAAGCAAGATGGCCAGGCTACAAAAAAATATTGGCCCATTAGCCCCAGATCAGTCCCTGAAGGGTTATTGTTAATATTTGGCCTTGGGGAGAGAAGTCGATAGAAATCCTTGTTCATGATGCTTTATATACTTGCGGGCAGGCAGAGGGAAGCCAGGGGAAGTAGCTTATTACTTCCTTTATGCCTTATTACATAGCACATCAGGATCGTTAATATCAGTTGCCAGTTCTTACACTACCAACGTCTGTGTTTATGTGGACAATATATCGAATAGTAGTTAGTAGCCTGGGGTTTGGTGTCAGACGTACTGAAGTCCAATTTTGGCTTGGCCATTTAAGAAGCAATGTGACTTTGACAAAGGGGAATGAAGGGAAGGGGGGGAATAGGAAAGACAGTGGAATGAATGGGACAGAACTTTCCCATGTTCATATATGAACACACGACCAGGGAAACCCCGCATCATGTCCAACCACAAGAATGGGCTCCTAATTAGAATAACTATACTCCATATATGTAGAATATGTCAAATACACTCTACTGTCATGTGTTTCTAAAAAGAACAAAATTTTAAAAAATTTTTAAAAAGAAGCAATGTGACTTTGAACAAACTGTCTGAATTCTCAAAACCTTACTTCAAGGGGACGAGGTACCCTTTTCTTGTATTGGATGATTTAAGGAACATGCAAAGGCTGTGGACCAAACCCTGATGGATCATAAGCATCCAACAAATGAAGATAATGTAAGTAATGTAAAAAAAACATAAATGCATTCTAACCATCCATAGCAGGCTGAGGTCTGGTATGGGGTCCACAGGCCCACTAGAACCGAAATACTATAAAATGTACCTTAAATTTATGATGCTTGATTTGTTTTTAACATGGTCTATAGGCGACATCATAATGCCATGTTTTATGGACTCTAAGATGTGAATTTTTAAATATTTCAATGAGAGGCATTGACTTTGCCTGTTCGTACATATCAAAACCATACATATCAGGACTGGGGTGGTGGCTCAACAGCAGAGCCCTTGCCTAACGTGTGTGAGGGACTAGGTTGGATTCTCAGCACTGTGGATAAATAAATAAATAAATAAATAAATAAATAAATAAAAATAAAGGTCCATCAACAACTAAAAAAATAATATTAAAGAACCCCCAAACCATACATATTAAAAATTGTGGAAAGAATGAGAGCAGCTTGGAAGGAAACTCCCGGTATGGAACATTTGTTTAAGGACTGCTCTGCCAATGGGGACTTTGTTGATGTGGAGAATGACATTGTGGAAAAACACGCACGCTAATGACCCTGATCTGAACAATGATTCAGAAGAGCGGGACTCCTGTGCCATCGTGGGTTTTTTTTTATGGGCACAGCAATGATGTTAGATAAAATATATATCTAACAAGGTCTATTTATTAACTCGAGCACTTTCGATCAGTATAAAGTAAAAATTCCAGTGATAAAGCATTGTGCCATCATCTGCCAGCCTCGGCCTGTTGTGTTGGTCCATAAATACTGGAGCATCTGGCAACTTGGGACAGCTTGGCTTTACTGAAACCCAGTAAATAAAGCAAGCAGGACCATCCAAAGGATTTAGAAAGGCCAGCGAGCCAAGCTGATAAAGGCAGACAGACTGGGGTTCAATCTTAGCGCTCCCAAACTTTGGACAAACGACCATCCACTCCGAGCCCCTGTAGAATGACAACTTGACTTAAGTCATTGTGTAAATTATGCAGGGAAAATGAAATCACATGAATGAAATGCTTAACATCATATCATGCCAGTGTTTCAAGACTGTAATAGATGATGATTTTATTTATTATGATGGCAACCTACTTTTGTAAGTGAAAATACTTCTAGATATTTTTCATAGCATATAAGGGAAAGCTGTTTGTTATATCTCTCAATGATCCACATAAAACGAAGCTATAGATTTCAAATAGATTAACTTGGGATGGGAATAAGAAACACAGTGGAATGAATCAGACGCAAACTTCCTGTGTTCATTTATGAACACACGACCAGTGAAACTCCACATCATGTCCAGCCACAAGAATGGGATCTAATTAGAATACTTTATACTCCACGCATGTAGAATATGTCAAAGTACACTCTATGTCATGCATACCTACAGAGAACAAATAAAAATTAAAAATAAAATATATTATGTAAAAGGTATAAATTAAGTTTTTGTATTTTTGTTAAAGTAAAATATCAAAAAGAAAGAAAGAATGAATAGTCACTAGATTTGAAAGATACCATTAGTGCCCTCCTCAAAATTTTAAGTGGGGGACTCAGGGGCTCTGCAAAGGCAGGTGGGTATCTTCTAGCACAAAAAGGTAAATAGGAAGAATAAATGAAAATCAAAAAAGACAGGCCAGGGCTGGGGATGTGGCTCAAGCGGTAGCGCGCTCGCCTGGCATGCGTGCGGCCCAGGTTCGATCCTCAGCACCACATACCAACAAAGATGTTGTGTCCGCCGAGAACTAAAAAATGAATATTAAAAATTCTCTCTCTCTCTCTCTCTCTCTCTCTCTAAAAAAAAAATAAAATAATAAAAAAAAGACAGGCCATAGTTGCAACAATTGTAGAACCATCATTGTCAACAACATAAGGCTTAAAGGAGTATATAATAACCCCAAGACTTATAGTCAAATGGCTTCATAATGTTGGTAATTAAAAAAGAATATTAGCTGGGTGTGTTGGCACACACCCATTATCCTAGAGGCTGGGGAGGCTGAGGCAGGAGGATTGTGAGTTCAAAGCCAGCCTCAGCAACTCAGTAAAGCCCTAAGCAACACAGTGAGCCCTTGTCTCAAAATATAAAAAAGGGCTAGGGATGTGGCTCAGTGGTTAAGTGCCCCTGGGTTCAATCCCAGGTACAGGAAAAAAAAAAAGGAATAAAGGATTATTGGAAGGTATTACTACATTTGGCAACAGTAAATGAGACAAAAGTGGGTTATAGATACATGTGCTCTTCTTTCATGTACCCACTGTAGGTTTTTGCTTTGTGTTTGTAAGTCTTTCATGGAATGCCTTAAAACAGGCCATGTCGAGCTGATGACTATTTAACTATTTAACTGCTCAAGGCTTTTAGCTGATATCATGTCTTTCTGGGGAGCCTCCCATAAAGATTCTCAAATGTAAGGTTTCTGTTGAAGAAAAATCAATTGCAGTGCTCTCATGTTGACTTCATAGAGTGCCATGTAAATATATCATATAAAACTAGATATAAAGAATCACAAGTCAAACAGAACTAGAGACAAAGCAAAACATCACCCTGCATGATCAAAATTGACCGCAGTTAGCTGTTAAACGTCACCAAAGTTGTTTTGCTTGAAGCCAGTGCCGGGTGATGACTGAACAGAGCAGAGGCTCTTTTGTTCTAGTAGAACCAACTGGAAACACAGACTTGGGGATGATGAGGAGAATTGATTGATTTGCTTATTGCAATAAACAGTCTCCCTAAGGTGGAGCAGAGAATGTCCACAAATCATCGTGTAGGAGAGGATGCTTAGAGACACAGGGAAAGAAGAAAAGACAAACCCAGAGAATGTTTTTGTTTATTTGTTCTTTTTAGATGTACTGACAGTGGAGTGTGTTTTGACCATTATACATATGTGGAATATAACTTCCCATTCTTGTGGTTGTAAACATGAAGTGGAGTTTCACTGGTCATGTGTTCATATACAAACATAGGAAAGTTCTGTCCCATTCATTCCTCTATCTTTCCTGTTCCCATTCCCCTCCCTTCCCTTCATTCCCCTTTGTCTATTCATGAACTTCTATTATCTACCCAGCTTATTGTGGGTTAGCATTTGCATATCAGAGAGAACTGGTTACCTTTGGTTTTGGGGGACTGGTTTATGTCACTTAGCATGATAGTCTCCAGTTCCATCCATTTAGTAGAACCAGTTCCATCCATTTACCTGCAAATGCCATAATCTCATTCTTCTTTAAGGCTGAGTATTCCATGGTGTATATATACCACATTTTCTTTATCCATTCATCTGTTGAAGGGCACCTAGGTTGGTTCCATAGCTCAGCTGTTGTGAATTGAGCTGCTGTAAACATTGATGTGGCTGTGTCACTGTAGTAGGCTAATTTTAAGTCCTTTGGGCCTATGCTGAGGAGTGAGCTAACTGTGTCAAATGGTGAGGAGAATGTTCTGTGAGTGGGTGAAGCTGAAGAGGTTGATGTGTGTGTGGATGACTTCATATCTTCTCCAGTGCCTCTTCCCCATAATAAGTTAAGAGCCCTCCTCCATAAATAGGTAAGACTTAACATCAGGATCTTACAATGTCCAGTCATTACTTGGTGAACACCATGAAACTAACGCCCTGCTGGGGCCCTGGGGTCTGACTGTAAGAGGAACAGTCTCAGCCCTTGTGGGTGCTGTGGGTCTAGGTGGGGAACAGCACCAGCCAAATAATTTAAAATGTAACAAGAACCAGAAAAAGGAAGCTGTAAGGTGCTGTGGGAATTGTAACTCTGCAGAAGCAGCTAGAATAGGCAATGATGTGAACTCTAACACCCAGAGGCCAGGAAGTAGCTCACCAGTCAAATGTGAAGGGTTGTTTTCGGGTCTTCCCATGGATCATTGTGTGTGATACCTCTTGTTTCAAGCAGAATACCAGAAAGTTGGGGCTACCACTGAAATACATTTCTGGTCCATATAAGAATGTTATTTTTTATTTTATTTATTTATATATTTATTTTTGGCACTGGGGATTGAACCCAGAGGCGCTTACCCACTGAGCTACATCCCCAGCCCTTTTCTGTATTTTATTTCTGTATTTTATTTAGAGATAGAGTCTTGCTGAGTTACTTAGGGCCTCGATAATTTGTTGAGGCTGTCTTTGAATGATCCTCCTGCCTCAGCCTTCCAAGCTGCTGGAATTACAGGTGTGCGCCATTGCGCCTGGCTAAAAGAATGTTCTTGATGGATGTTCATACTGAATCCTACCTGATAATTAGTTGATCTATAAATCCTGGTAGACTCCTGTCCCTTGGTTAGGCAGAACAGAGGAACATCTACTGAAGTGGTCTCACCTAGTTCTCTGCCACCCCTCAGCTCAGGAAATCAGGAAGTCAGATGGTTTTCTGAGTGGCCAGCAATCCACAGCTGCCTCATGCTGAGATTCTGTGCTTTTGGCCCCTCCTCCTTTAGCAATGTCTTTATCCACCTCTAAAGGTCAGAAAGTGGCTACATGGACCTTATTTGGTCTCCAGAAACCCACAGAGAGGATGCGTGCTTCTATGTCCCATGAACTTCAAGAGGATCATGGACCTGAATGTCCCTCAATGGTGGCTAGAATTTCTGCCTTTCCAAAAAGAACTAAGGAAGGCAAAAGAAGAAAACCCATCTTGCCTTCTGTAGACCATTCAGGTGCTTCTCTGAGGGGAAGGCATCTGTCCCCTCTGCCCTCGCATGCTGCCTGGAAAGGAGATGGAAAGGCTCAAGTGGGGTCCAGAAGCCAGAGAGACCTCTCTCTCCACCTGACCTCCCCGTTGTCTTGGGCGCAGTTGGCAGTTGACATTGTCTTCCTCTTTTCCTTGGATCAACAGTGTCCATGACTGAGCTAAGTCCCATCATTCACCCACGACATACCCATCCCCTGTGCCGGGTTTTGTGTCCATGAAGCACTCATGTTGGCCTTGACCTCTCAGGGTAGATACTGGCCACCGGCAAGGAGCAGGGTGCCCCCTGCCGCAGTCCAGCTGCAGCAAAATAACCGGGGGGTGACGAGCAACTTGTGTAGATCAATACAGCAGGAGTGGGAGCCATTTATTGTAGGACAGGAGGGGTATATATACATTCCACACAGCTTATCTTATTTAACATAAACTAGATACAGCAGTCAACCAATAAGGAATCTCCACACTTAATGGCTCGATGGCGTTACTTCACAAACCACTCCCTCTGGCAAAATGCCAGGCGCCATCTTGACTTGTTTACAGACCTTAACAGCCCCCTATAGGGCCAGACATTAAATCTTTGATTTCTGAATGGTGGGGAGGTCCTGGAACCCCAAGGGCAGAGGGACATAGTCTCAGAACACTGCAGTTCACTGCGTGGTCTGGAAATGTCTTAGAAGTGTAATAGCTGATGTGTCTGTAACCATGGTGCCTGATGAACGCCCGTGGACACATACCCCACAGCAAGAGGATCTGCACTGGGAACTGATGCCCGGGTACCAGATCCCAGTGCCCGCTTCTTGAACTTGCTGTTGAACTTGGGGTAAGTCACTTCTCTTCCTCCTCCTTTGTTTTTCCAGCAGTCTGAATGGTAGTGAGGCTCCCGTCTTGGTACAGATTTCATCCTCACGATTCTTTAGCCAATGACTGGGCAAATCATATTGTAGTTGAAAACCTGGGTCCCCGTACTTGGTCTGAATACTGCTCAGAAATCCATGGCAGATTCTGCAAGTTTTCTCAGCCCTGTTCTTTCAACTGTAAGATGGGGATTATAATAGGAATCTCCAGATTCTGGAAGTTTTCTTCTTTTGTGGGGAGGGGATTGAACTCAGGGGCACTCGACCACTGAGCCCTATCCCCAGCCCTATTTTGTATTATATTTAGAGACAGGGTCTTGCTGGGTTGCTTAGTGGCACACCATTGCTGAAGCTGGCTTTGAACTCGCAATCCTCCTGCCTCAGCCTCCTGAGCTGCAGGGATTACAGGCATGTGCCACCGTGCTCAGCCAGATTTTGGAAGTTTTCCAGGCCCTATTTTCCTCTACTGTAAAATTGGGATTATGATAGGACCTATTGGGATGGAGATTATAATAGGATTGTCCAGATTCTGCAAGTTTTCTAAGCCTTATTCTCTCTACTGTAAGATGGAGATGATAATAAGACCTACCATGTCGGGTTGTGGTGGAAGTTAAAGGGAATGTTGGCAGGAGAGAATCAGCACTGTGTAGCTCAGAGATGTTAGTTTCTATTAGATTTGGTGGCTAAGGTAGAAAAAAAAGTTGCAGAGAAAATTTCTTTCTCCCCCCAAATCCATCCATGAATGGAGGTTATTTTTGCAATTCAAGCTGCCCTAGCTCGTAGTCCACTCCTAGACATAAGGGAGCCTGGAGAGTGAGGGGAGACAGCGGCATTGGGCCATGTCCTCAGAATGTGGGCCAGGCACTGCCCAAGGGCTTGTTCCCTGATGTCTTAATCTGTTCAGCAGGACTCTGCCTCGTGCCAACTTCCTCTAATTCAGAACAATTTTCAGCGCATGGTGCAGCAAAATGTTCCACACAGCCGAATTCTGCTCTCCATTTCAGATGTGCTCTGTCCATCTGGAGCTGAGATGAGGCCCAGAGAAGCAGGTGAGGCTCTGGACAGACCATCTCCCACTGAGAATTACCCCACTGAATTCTAACCTGAAGGACATAGAAGGATATAGAAGAACAGTGGACTCAATTCCAATATGAAAGGGAAAAATAGCCAGTGTGGTGGTGCATTCCTGTCATCCCAGTGGCTTGGGAGGCTGAGGTAGGAGGATCGCGAGTTCAAAGCCAGCCTCAGCAACTTAGTGAGGCCCTAAGCAATTTAGCAAGACCCTGTCTCTAAATAAAATATAAAAAAGGGCTGGGGATGGGGCTCAGTGGTTAAGCACCCCTGGGTTCAATCCCAGATACCAAAAAAAAAAAAAAAAAAAAGAAGAAGAAAAGGGCAAAGGTTGGTTGCCCCAAAGGCAATCAAAACCAACAGATCCCATTCTGAGCAAGAGTTTAGGATGAAGGAAGCCATTAATAAACATGTGTCCACAAAAGAACATGTACCTGGAATCATCCTGATGGATCATTTTTCTGTTTTCTTCTGGCAAAGTCCCTGAGGTTCATTTATCCTCCAAGCTTCTGGTAAGCCTCTACCCTGTGCCTGGTACTTTGCAAAAGCTAAGGAAAGAGAAGCAGCAAGACCTGTAGAGAGCCAGTGGCCCAATGTCCACCGGAAAGCCAGAAGATGCCATGAGTTGTTCAACTTCTCTCCAACAACATTTTTATAATCTATCCTTAAGTAAGGCTGGGACTGCCCTCTCTCTGTATTCAGGCTCCTTGGTCTCCACAGTCTCTTGACTGGAAGGCATATTATGAGACGGAATGTCCCATTGGAGAGGCAGGGAAGAAATCTGAACTGCAGGGCCTCACATGCCCCCACCTCTGTCCTGGGCTCCTTCTCCCTCGCAGGTGGAGGGACAAAAGGTCCTTTGTCCTCAGGATCCTATAGGATAAATAGAGAGAACATGTTCTTGCCCGCTAATCTGCGGGTGATAAAGAGGATTGTTTTATCTCCTGCCATCTCTGGGTTCCATGGGATGGATTCTCTTGGGGAGACAGAGTGGCCTTTGTCTTTCCAACCCACTGAGACGTTTAAATCGACCTTTCCTGTATTCCTCGGTTGTCACCGCCTGAACACTGGGTTCTCATTATGCATGGAGAATACTGTCCCCACGAGGGGACCGCCCTCCAGGGAGAGGCTGTGATACTGAGAAGCAGCTTCATCCTCTTCTGCTTAATTTTTGTTAAAATTAAGACAACCTCTTGTGCAGTCAGAGGCTTGTAGGAAAACGGAAGAGACACAGTACAGAGATACCTTCTTCCCCTCCTTCCCCTGCCTGGTCGCCCTGGTCAGCATGTCTTGCGTGAGTGTGGTGCCTGTGCTGATCCACAGGGCCATGCCGTCATGCACTGGAGCCCTGAGTTCACATTCAGGTTCACTCTTTGGACAGTACAGTTTATGGATCTTGTCAAACATGGTGACATGTTCCTACAGCAGTACACAGAGGAGTCTCCCAGTCCCCAGGTCCTGGTGTTCTAGCTATTCTCCCTCCCTCCGTCTGTCTGTCGGCCCCTCCATCTGTCCACCCCTCCCTCTGTCCATCCATACCTCCCTTCAACTGTCCATACATCCCTCCCTCTACCTGTCCATCCCTCCATCTGTCCATTCCTCCCTCTGTCTGTCCATCCCTCCCTCCATCTGTTCATTCCTACCTCTTCCTGTCCATCCCTCCCTTCATCTGTCCATCCCTCCTTCTGTCTGTCCATCCCTCCCTCCATCTGTCCATCCCTGCATCTGTCTGTCCATCCCTCCTTCTGTCTGTCCATCCCTCCACCCATCTGCTCATGTCTCCATTTGTCTGTCCATCCCTCCATCTGTCCATCCCTCCCTCCCTCTGTCCACCCCTCCATCTGTCCATCCATCCATCTGCTCATGCCTCTATCCAACCAGCCCTTCTTCCCTCTCTCCCTCCTTCCCTTCTTCCCTCCCTCCACCTGTCCATCCCTCCATCTGTCCCTCTATCTGTCCATCCCTACCTCCATCTGTCCATCCCTCCCTCTGTCTGTCCATACATACTTCCATCTGTCCATCCCTCCCTCCATCTGTCCATCCCTCCATCTGACCATCCCTTCCTCCCTTCATCTGTTCCACCCTCTGTCTGTCCATCCCTCCCTCCATCTGTCCAATCCTCCCTCTGCCTATCCATCCCTCCATCTGTCCCTCTATCTGTCCATCCCTACCTCCATCTGTCCATTCCTCCCTCTGTCTGTCCATCCCTCCCTCCATCTGTCCAATCCTCCCTCTGCCTATCCATCCCTCCATCTGTCCCTCTATCTGTCCATCCCTCCCTCCATCCATCCATCCCTCCCTCTGTCCATACATCCTTCCATCTTTCCATCCCTCCCTCCATCTGTCCATTCCTCCCTCTGCCTGTCCATCCCTCCATCTATCCCTCTATCTGTCCATCCCTACCTCCATCTGTCCATTCCTCCCTCTGTCTGACCATCCCTTCCTCTCTTCATCTGTCCCTCCCTCCGTCTGTCCATCCCTCCCTCCATCTGTCCTTTCCTCCCTCTGCCTGTCCCTCCCTCCATCTGTCCATACCTCCCTCCATCTGCTCATCCCTCCATCTATCTGTCCATCCCTCCCTCAATCTGTCCATCCCTTCTTTCATCTGTCCATCCATCCCTTCCTCCATCTGCTCATCTCTCCATCTGTCCATCCCTCCCTCTGTCTGTCCATCCCTCACTCCATCTGTCCATCCCTCCCTCTGCCTGTCCCTTCCTCCATCTGTCCACCATCCCTCTTACCTCTGTCCACCCATCCATCCCTCCCTCCCTCCATCTGTCTGTCCACCAACCCTGGGCCAGCACTGATCTTTCCTCTGTCCCTAGTCCTTCCTTTCTCAGAGTGTCACATAGTCTGAATCACACACCACGCAGCTTTTCCAGGGCACATCGTTCACTTGGAAGTGTGTGTGTCAGGGTCCTCCGTGTCCCATGGTTGGGTCACTCGTTTCTGCTTTTGCTGAGTAGCTGTGGCTTCATTTTTTAGAGCTTTTTGTAGAAGGAAGCCAAGTACCTGGCCCCACCTCTCATCTTGTTTTTTTGTATCTTCCTAATGGGGACATGATCTGAACTTGGGAAGGTGGTTCACTGTGTGTTTTATTTCAAAGAATGGAGTGGAACCTCAGAACAATTTCAGCACTTTTTGGGTAAGGCCGGAGAACTAGATGGCACATTCAGAGGTAGTCTGCGGGGAAGTCAGCCAGGGCCACAGGCAACATTACTGTTTGGGGGCAATTTCACCCAGAATAATTTATAGTCATATAATTAGGATTTTCCCTAAAACATATTATTACTTTTTTATCTTCTTAGCAACTCTGGAGGGCCCACTTATCTGGCTAGTAATATGACTCAAAAACTCACTTTTAATGCATGGATCAAACATTTCCCTTTTCTATTTACATTTCTGAAACAGAAATCACCTGTCAGAAGGGCAGGGCGGCAGCAGGGCAGCGCCCACCCAAGTACCTTATAAGGTGGGAGGCAGCAATCAGTGCTGATTGGAAAGGGGGCAAATGGTAGGATTCCAGGAAGTGAGCAGAGTGTCCCCACTATGCCCTCACCAGTTCTCTGTCCTTTAATGAGCCATTTCTCCTCTCTGCGACCCGGTGTGCTCTTCTGTCAACCACAGCTAATGACAGTTGGCACTTTATAAGTCTGTCCCTGAGATGGAAGGAGCTAGGGAGATGACCCACGGAGAATGTTTAGCCCAGTCTCAGCCACAAAACAAAACAACAACAACAACCACAAGACAACAAGTTCACACAAACATCACATAGGGCCCACGGGGCATCTGGCCTGTGAAGGACAGGGAGGCTGGGTCCAGTGTAGTTGCTCAATAAATTAGCCCTGATTGCTCACAGGAGCAAAGACAGGGGGCGTGTGCTCTCAGAGGACACAGCCCAGGACACGAAAGCCATCTTCACGAAAGTCCAGCAGCCTGGAGGGGATTAGCATGGAGGACAGACTATGTACCATCTTACGGGGACGCCACATTTGGTTCTGTCCCTGCTAAGAGAAAGTCACTGCTAATGACTGTCATTCTTCCCTCTTCCCCCTTCAAACACCCATTTCCTGAGCAAGTGTATGCATTGATAAGAGCATCAGCAGAAACACACACACACACACACACACACACACACACGGGGTTCCTAAATTCAATCCACTCTTTTTTTCGTTTGAAGCCAAAGAATACAAAGTCTCCTCACTCCTGCCCTCTTCTACAATGTAACTTATTACCTACTTATTAAGATCCCAATGGTGCAGGAAATCTAATTCCCACACAACACCCCAAGTCACTAAGCACCCTCAGCATTATTATTTTTTTGAATCCGACTTTTACTTTTTACACACTTTCCTTTTGCGGAAAAAGCCTCTCCTGCCAAAGGCAGGGTAAATAAACGCAGCTCCATCCTGTTTCCCCACATCTGTGTTTATCCAGTGACTGTCCACGAACGCACACGCGAAGGCCCAGTGAGACGGGAGCAGAACAGCTTGACGTTAGGGGAAGCTATTACCTAAAGTGACACCAAGCAGGTCCCATGAAATGACATGAAAAAAAGTAGAGACAGCCACAAATGATGATTGGCTGTTAAGGAATGGACTCCGTTGTGTTAAAAAAAAAAAAAAGCAATAGTGCAAAAAAAAAAAAAGTGCATCATTAAGAGCATGTGGAAAGATGTTGGTGACAAGATGATACAGCTTAGCGGTTCAGAGCATAGACTTGGCAATGAGAGTGGATTTGAAACTTGACTTCACCTTTAACTGGATATCTCAGTTGGCCACGCTGACCCTCAACTTCCTCATGTGCACAATGGAATTAATGAATATCTACCTTATGCTTTTTGAAGATTTGATTAGATAAAAATGGCTAAAAGTAGCTGGACATGGTGGCGCATGCCTGTTATCCCAGCGGCTCAGGAGGCTGAGGCAAGAGGATCAGAGGTTCAAGGCCAGCCTCAGCAATTATTTGAGACTCTAGCAACCGAGTGATACCCTGTTTCAAAATAAATAATAATAATAATAATAATAATAATAATAATAATAATAATAATAAAAAGGGTTGGGGATGTGGCTCAATGGTTAAATGCCCCTGTGTTCAATCACCACCACCCCCCTCCCCCCCCCAAAAAAAAAAGAAAGAAAGAAAAAAAAAAACAATCTAAAAGTATTTGATGCTTGGCTCAGGTAGATTTTCACTGTTAGCACTTACTAAAATGTTAACAAAGATTATGAATCAAGGGGCACATAGCATAAAGCACTGTCCCAATTTTACCACAAAAAAACCTCTTATTCCAGAGCATCCTAGGAAGTTATTGTTGGGAAGGAAACAACTTGGTAGATGTTACCTTTAATAAGAAACCTAAATGTGTGTACCTAATGTTTGTGTATCTGTGGTGTCTGTTTCTAATATCCTCATTGAAATTTAGGAGATTTAAAGTGAGACTTATGGGGCATCAGGATTGGGGTCAGGAATGCAACATTAGTTGCTGTCCCCCCACTTTTTTTTGGTACCGGGGGATTGAACCTAGAGGCGCTTAACCACTGAGCCATATCCCCAGCCCTATTTTGTATTTTATTTAGAGACAGGGTCTCCCTGAGTTGCTCAGGGCCTCACTAAGTTGCAGAGGCTGGCTTTGAACTTGGGATCCTTGGGCCCCAGCCTCCTGAGCTGCTAGGATGACAGATGTGCACCACCGTGCCTGCTGCTGTCCCTGTTTCTAGGAGGAACTGGATCACATTTACATCATTGCTACTTAGCAACTTTTCTGAGACCCAACTACAATAGACCCAACTAAAATTCCCTGCCCAGTGGAACAAGATTTGCAAAAGACAGTCTTCTCGTTTGATCTCCACTCTGGCAGGCCTCTGTCTGACGTGGCTCTACTGCCATGTCAGAATGTCCCCTTGTGTCATATGAGATGGAACCCATCACCTAACCCTGGGGGAGGTACTATGAGCCTGGAAGAGGCATTCGGAGCCTCTCTGGAGATAAGAAAACTGCACAGAAGTTTCTGGGTATTTCTATGATCTGTTATAGATGGATAATTCAAGGTACAGGCTCACAGCTTGATTTTTTTTTCTTTTGAAGATAGTTTCACAGTGAAACTCATTTTCCATAACTCCCAAGGTGGTTTTGCAATCCATCTGTGAATTTAATCAGTCTCCTCTGTTGAGGCAATCTCTGCTAATTGGGTTTCTCGTGAGGGGTAATAGACATGATGACAGAAGCACTTCGTCTCTGGAAAGGAATCCAGAGTCTCATCAATAACACTGATAATAACGGGTCCATCCCCCAAAGAAACGGACTCCCCACAACGGGCCACCTGGGATGGGGTGGTATTTGTCTTCTCGACGAGCATTCTCGGACTCCTCCTTCCTGGTGGACAGCCGGGAAATGATAATCCTGGAATGAAGACCAAAAGTCTCTAGGACTATTAAGTGGGCTTCTAGAAGTTTCTCAGAAGACAAGAGCAGAGGAACAGGGAGCCGCATTACCAATGGAAACAAAGGTGGAACACAGAATCCAAATGTCTTGGTGTTGTCCCCTTTCCCCGTCTCCGGGGATTCCCATGTCCCTCCTGCCGCAGTGAAGGGGTTTCTACACCTCTGTCCTTTTAGGGCCCCGGCCAGGAATGTGGAAGGCACAGCTGTTACTCTGAACTGGTGAAGCATCCTGGCACAGAGGGGGGATCTGGGGCGAGAAGCCTCACATTCCTCAGCCATTAGGTAAACACACCCCCGGATCTGGCTGGCTCTGTCCTAGGTGGGTGGGTGGGGGCTGCGGTTCCATTATCAGAGGTTGACCTTTCAGGGTTAGTCATCCCATCTAAAGGGGTTGGAGAACAATAGCAGATACAGCCGAGGTTTTTTCCATCTTGGAAAAGGAGAGAAGCAAAGCCTGGTAATTCAATTAGAAGTGCCAGGAAGAATTTCCAAGGCTGTCATCTGTCTCCATCCAATGGAGCCCAGTATTCCCATGCCCCCTCCATTTCCTCCATGAGGACACCCCTTCTTGGCTGGAGGCTGGGCGTTAGTGATCCATGGATCCTCTTGGTGATAAAGACAGAATTCACCTGTGGGTCAGCAGACCCAGGAGCCCAAGATGGAGGAAGAACTATAGAAATGCCAACTTCTCTGCAAACTGGACACACTCCCTCCCACGCACAACAAAGAACTAGTGTGTTTCAGCCTCCTCTGGCCTCAGGCCCTCCCGGCCTGTGAATAGGGGCACGGAGGGGCAGAAATGCAATAAAATCCTAGGTTTCCTCATTGAAGTTCCAAGCTGTGGTTTCCCCGTTTCCTCCCACTGAACAGTTTCAGTATGAATGCTCCCAAAACCAACAGTAAAATTTAACCACACCGCTCCTCCTCGCAGGAAAAGAAGAAACCCTGACTTCTCCTGGGAATTTTCTTTGGCTGCGAGGCTGTCTCTGGCATCCCCCTCCTCGCCCCCCAGCCCAAGCCATGGGAGGAGGAGGGTTCCAGATAATTATTTTATCTAGGCCACGGGTCTGTACCAAGTATCAGCAGCACCTGAGAATTCTCAGTCCCAAGTGGTCCTCCTTCATCAGAAGACTCCATAACCTGGGTTAACAAGCCTCCAGGTGACCCCCATGCACACTGCCTGCTGAGAATCCCTGCTCCCAGTGGGCTGATCATTGTTCTAATAATGCTTCACATTCTCACTCTGTGTGTTTGGCCCTTCTCTTCCCTCCTTTGAGCATGGTTTCTCCTTGTTCTTTCTGGCAGGCTCCTATTCCATCTTCAAAGCCTTCCCCAAAATACCCCTTTCTATATGGAAGCCTTTCCTGCACCCTTCTCTTTTCTTTATCCTAATTTTTTATTGGTGCATTATAGTTGTGCATATTGATGGGATTTGTTGTTACATATCCCTATATAGTGATATAATTTGGCCAATATCACTCCCCAGCATTTCCCCGATGCCCATCCCTTGGTCCCTTTCCTTTATTGATCTCCCTTTGATTTTTAGGAGATCTACCCCCACTTTTATATTTCTTTTTCCTCTCTACTTTCCACCTATGAGAGAAAACATACAACCCTTGACCTTCTGAGTTAGACTTATTTCGCTTAACATGATGGTCTCTAGTTCCACCCATTTTCCCACAACTGATGTGATTTCATTTTTCTTTATGGCTGAATACAACCCCACTGTGCATATATACCACATTGGCTTTATCCATCATCTGTTGGCGGACACCCAGGCGGGTCCCACAGTTTGGCTGTTGTGAATGGGTGCACCTTCCTCTGGATATTTTGTTCCAACCATCAAGTTTCTGTTTTCCATACCAGTCTGAGACAGCAGGAAGATGTTTAACTCAGCAAATATTTTATAGAAAGCATCAAGGGTCTATTATGGGGATACTTTTGGTGATGCCAAAATACAATAGTAAAAATATAATTGAAAAGTGGGACACTCTGTCACCTTATCTACTTTATTGATCATTGTGTGCCAAATGAGACTTCATCCCTGGCTTAAAGCTTTACCTCTGACCATGTTAGCTGTCTGACCTCGGGCAAGTAATTTAACCCTTTTCAATCCCAGCCACAGTAAGAAATTGCTAGAAATATTTAGTTCAGTGTTTACAGGATGATTTTATATATATATATATATATATATATACATATATATATATATATATGTATATATATATATATATATATATATATATATATATATATGTATATATATATATATACATATATATATATGGTGCTAGCATGGACATAGCCAGAGGACACATGGGAAATGCTAGTTGTGCTTGATGTTTATGACATTATTAATGTTGTTATCAACATCGTTCTCATCATCATGATTAGCAACTTGTATCTGGTGCAGATAACGTGGACATCAATGCTTGGGATGATTTAAAAAGATCAGGGCTCTGGACTTATCTACCATTATGCTTCTGGGGTACTTTACCCTTACTTTAGGCAAACTTGATCTTACATAAAATGTTTCATAAAATATGCAAAACAGCACCTGAGAACTTAGCTATTGCCTCCCTCAATGGACCAAGGCAAGGACTGGTTAGCACTGAGAATCCTGCATCAGTCCTTTCAAGATTGTGATAGGTCTATTCACCCCCATCCCCCTCACACCACCTTTAAACTCTGACTTTGTGTTATGGTTTAGATATGAGTGTCTCCCCAAAAGCTCCTGTGGGAGACAATGAAAGAAAGTCTAGAGGTGAAATGATTGGGTTATGAGAGCCGTAACCTAACCAGTCCATTGATCCCCTGATGGGATTAACTGGGTGGTGATGTAGGCAGGTGGGTTGTGGCTGGAGGAGGTGGGGCACGGGGAGCATGCCCTTGAGGTTTGTATATTTTGTCCTTGTTAATGGGAGCCCTCTCTGCTTCTGGCTCCACGTCCCCAGATGCTTTCCTCCACCACATACTTGGGCCATGATGTTCTGCCTTACCTTGGGCCCAGAACAAGGGAGTTAGCCCTGAAACCATGAGCACAAACTTTTCCTCCTCTAATTGTCTCTGTCAGGTCTTTTGGTGCAAACAGCGAAAACACCTACTAAAACACTAGGATTCTCCAACCTAGTTTCATGTTAGAATCACCTGGGAAACTTAAAACAAATCCTGAGATCTGCATCTCACTCGTAAACACTCAGGCTCAATCACCCTGAGGTTTGAGCTGCACCTAGGATTCCCCAGGGATCCCCAAGTGCCGCCATGATTTCAACTGTCCTGTTGGATAATGTACAGGGAGAGTCAGCCGTGGCTCAGGAAGAAAAGTATTTAAATAGACAGGTTTTGACATTTTTCATAAAAGTCACATGCAGCGAGATGGTTGCTGGTGGTGTGATAGTGTCTGCAGAAAGGCTTTGAGTCCTGAAGCAGTGGAGGTGGGTGGGGACATCCGGGACAGCATGGCACCTCCATCTGTGAGCTTCTGAGCAGCATTTGGGTAGTACTCTACCCCCTGCGCACCCCTCTCCCTTTTAGTTTTGGGAGTCCACCCACTCACCCTCCTGCTGTCATCCCAAGCCAACCACCATTTATCAGCAGTGCCTCAGAAGATTAGAGGAGGGTCCCTTCCTGACAGCCTAGATTTTTCATTCCTGGCGCTTTCTAGTGAGAGCAAGGCCCCCCACACATCTGGAGGCTGGTATTCTCTCTTGGCTTGGATCTACAGGTTGTCTTTGATGCCGGGAGCCCCGTGGGTTAGCAGTCTTCTTCTGACTCCCCATCCGTCTCCCCATTTGTATCTCTGACTCAGCAGCTGGATTGCGATGTCAAGGAGGTGGCTGTGGGGCAGGCTCTTGGGGGCCCTTAGAGTGAGGCCCAGAGCTTTGACTGTGAGCCTCCATGGTCCTCTTCCTGGGCCCTTGTGAAGACCAATCATGAAGTGTCTGAATGGCAGAAAACAAGAGTCATTTCCACAGCAATTACGTTAGGAGAGGTGCCAATGGCTTTTAAAAATGGGCCTAATACTCAGATTGCGAATGGGAAAAAATCAAATAATAGACGCCTGTGGCGACTCTATGGAGTGAAGGAATCCCCTTGAACCGCTGCTTCGGAACCACAGCTGCGAGGCCCCGTTTTCCTAAGGCGCACTCCCAGGCAAGGACCCGCGCGAGGTTTCTTCATTTCCCTTTCTCTTTTCCTCCCTGCTCCTCCCTCATTTTTCCTTGTCTTCTCCCATCAGCATTTTTGGGGCCAAAGAAAATATATCATGGTACACTCAGCAGAAAAGTGACAAGCTAGCTGCCAACCAACACTTCTGGAGAGTTCCTTGCCTGCCCTGGTAACAGAGTCTCTTTCGCCCTCACTAAGCCCCAGGAAGGCAAATTGGACACTTTTTTTTTTCCTTGAAGATGAGGAAAACCAGGCTCAGATGATAAAATACAATTTTACAAAAAAAGCTATCCATAGCAAATGTGAGAGCCAGGGTCCCATTCTGAACTATATGATTCCAAAACACTTTTTTTTTTTTTTTTTTGAACCAGGGATTGAACCACGGAGCCCCATCCCCAGCCCTTTACATTATTTATTTAGAGACAGAATCTCACTGAGTTGCTTAGGGTCTCACCAAGTTGCTGAGGCTGGCTTTGAACTTGTGATCCTCCTGCCTCAGTCTCCCGAGCCACTGGGATTAGAGGTATGTGCCACCATGCCTGGCTTAGTCCTATTACTTTACTTATTGGTCAGACTAGGTTTTAAAATTTACTAAAATACTTTTGAATAATGTTTGCTTCATTTGTAACTTAGGTAGTTTAAAGGTACTTAACCACTGAGCCACATCCCCTGCCCTTTCTACTTCTTATTTCGAGACAGGGTCTTGCTAAGTTACTTAGGGCCTCACTAATGTGCTGAGGCTGGCTTTGAACTTGTGCTCCTCCTGCCTCAGCCTCCTGAGCTGCTGGGATTGGTCTGCACTATTGGATGTGCCTATGGATGGAGAAGAAGATACCACTTGGGCCCCTTGGCTCCTCTGGCTAGACCAGACAGACCTTCAGAACAGCTCAAATGTCAGTCTGGGTCTCTATCTTGTACCCTAACTCCATCCATTTCAATATGTCTAAGCCTGGACCCTGGGGATACGAAATGAGAAGTTAGAGGAAGGGACTCCCGTGATCACAGGGGCAGAGCCACACCAGAAGTTAGTTCTCTCCAGACCCAGCAGCTCCCTCGTTTCTCACAGCAGGCAGTGCTTGGATGTGTGGGAGACAGAAGGCAGAAGCTTCCAGGTCAGCACCAACCTCTGGAGAAGCAGCAGCACAGATTCACATACCACTTGCCAATCACTGGCTCTTCCGTTCCGTCAGGCCAGGCCCAAGCACCCACAGGAGGAGGCCCAGGGACTGAAACACGCTCTGCTTCTGGCCAGGCCCATTTCTTCCCCGGGGAGCAGAGCACACTGCAGGAAAGGGGGTTGCAAAGCCAGGCCACCCAACACAGGAAATGGAAGCATTCGCTGAATCTCTTGGAGTTCTTGCAGATCCTTACCCGGTGATGGCTGTGCACCAAGGGGAAGAAATCCTCAAAATAACATCTTTTCATCACAAAGCTAGGCTATAATTTTTTCAGGGCTCAAATGGGTACCATGAGTTTTTTTTTTTTTTTTAATAAATCTCTTTGGGCTGGTTTGGTGGTGTCATAGAAGAGATTTTTCTCCCTCTTTTTTCTGAGGTTGCAGTGGACAAGCAAGTATTCAATTTTTGAAGCTCTATAGCTACAATGACACCCCTACTTCATGGTTTGGGGCTGTTTTTCCAGGAGTGGGCACGGAGGGTGTTTTTTGTTGTTATTGTTGTTGTTGTTTCTGTTTTGTTCTCTCCTCCAGAGAATATTTTAGGATGTCAAGTCTCCGAAATAAATGATTCAATAGAGGCCAAAATAGTCTTCTGGAAAGAATAGGAAATATCATCAGCCTGGCTAGGCTGGGGGAAAAAATGCAGTTTGTTTGTTTTGTTTTGTTTTGTTTTTAGAAATGGCAATATTTGTAATAATGTCTGTACTGGGAATATACTGAGACCCGGAACTGTGGAGAGTCGCTTTTTCTGGGAAATTTAGTGATGGTCTCTTCTTCTCTCTTGGGGTTTGCTGAAGAATAGGCAGGGGCCAGGGTTTCTAAAACTCCAGTGAGCATGTGAATTACCTGGGGATTTTGTTAAAATACAGTTTTGTTTTGCTTCATTTTTGTTTCTTGGTTCTAGGGATTGAACCACTGAGCCACATCCCCAGCCCTTTCTATATTTTATTTAGAGACAGGGTCTCACTGTCTCTAGTTACTTAGGGCCTCCTAAGTTGCTGAGGCTGGCTTTGAACTCTCTATCCTCCTGCCTCAGCCTCCTGATACACAGGGATTCTAGGTGTGTGCCAGTGCACCCAGCCAAAATATAGGTTTTCATTCTGTAGATCTGGTGCGAGGTCTGAAACGGGCATTGCCAAGAAGTTTCAAGAGGCTACTGTCACCGACCCACAGATCACCCTTGGAGTCACGAGTGCTAGGGGAAGTTCAGATGAATTATGTAATAGAGTGAGACTGGGCTTTGCCAACCTAGTAAATTAGCTATTTCATTCATTCCTTCAATAAGTATTTATTGAAACCTGCTTTGTGTTGGGCGCCAGGCCAAGTGTTGGGGATAAAACAGACCATGTGCCTGCCTTAATTGAACTTGGAGCCTAGTGTGTTTGACAAACTTGAGCCAAATAACCATATATCGAGCTGTATTACTGCCGTTGTACTGAGCTCAGTGTAGGGGAGTACAGAGACCACGGGTCTTACACCCGGGCACCTTCATTGGATAGTCAGAAAAGAATCTCCTGAAGAAGCAATGCCAAGCTGAGACGCAAGGGTAACAACCATAGTCACTAATATTATAATAACAAGTAGCTAGTCATCATTTGTGTCTTTGGGACTGGTACTTTGCTAAGCATATTTCTGTGAATTATCTCATTTAAATCCCATAGCAACCACCCAGGGTAGGTGCTGTTGTTGTCCAAGTTTAAAGCTACAGGAGAGAAAGCTGAGGCTCAGAGAACTTCCAGAAGGTCACACAGGTAGCACACAGCAAATTCACATCACCAACACAGGTCACAGATGTTCTTAACAACTTAAGTGCTTCCTTTCTCATTGAGAACTTTACCCAGGGAGCCCAGTGAACCAACTGAATCAGTCACTCAGCACCTTACCGCCATACAGCAGGTGTATTGAGATCTGCCCTGCTCGTGCTGGGGTGGTGTGGCTGAGAAAGCCTTGGGCAGGCCAGGTGTAGACCTGTATTCCCAGGGGCTCCAGAGGCTGAGGCAGGAGGATCACGAGTTCAAAGCCAGCCTCAGCAACTTAGCCAGGCCCTAAGTAACTCAGTGAGATCCTGTCTCTAAATAAAATATATAAAAGGGCTGGGGATGTGGCTCACTGGGGTAAGTGCCCTGGGTTCAATACCCACACCAAAATACAAACAAACAAACAAAAGCAACCCAACAAACAAACAAACACAACAAAACTCTGGGCAGGAATCAGAAGAGATGAATTTGGACTCTGATTTTCAGTAACTTCTGTGGCGTGGCAACTGGGGTCAAGACAGTGACCACTTATGATTGCTTCAAAGATAAATCAGCAAGATCCGGGTTATGGAATTCACATCTTCATTTTAAGTGGGGGACTGAAGCTTGGAGAAGATGCCATTTGTAAGAGGCAGGGCATGGGTTAGTGCTGCAGTTCTCCAGATCTGATCTGTGGACCCTTCCAGGGGCCTGAGACCCTTCCAGAGACCAAGTGGGCAAAACTATTCCCATCACACTGTGACATTATTTACCTTTTGGATTGCACGGACACTTGCAGAGATGACTGAAAAGCAATAGTGAGCAAATCGTTAGTGCCTTAGAAAAAATACTTAATTTTTTTATTAGTGATGTCACTCATATGAGTTAAAATAGCTTTTCCCTAGATATATGAGGATGTCTTATAAATGCACTCATATGAATAAACAAAGTTCAGAAGCAGCTTGGGCAGGCCTACAAATATATATTGGTAACCATAAAGGCCTTTGAGACCATAACCGATAAATCATTGTTGCCAATAATACAATTCAAGTTCTCAAGCCAAAGTTAAAAATTTCCAACACATGTATGTGCCATCATGAGCTTGGGCTTTCTAACTGACTTTCTCCTCCTCCTCTTCCTCCTCCTCCTCCTCTTCTTCTTGTTTTATGCTGGAGATGAAACCCTGGGCTCTAGGTATGCTAGACAAAGTGTCCTACCACTGATCCCCAGAGTAGTGGTGACATTAACAGCCTGCATTTAATAATATATTTCTTGGTGAAGGCAGATCTGCAATACTCAGTGAACCAATATCTTCCAAATGTCCATTGTATAATATTAAAAGGACTCATGCTTGGGTAAAGAAGTGAGGAAAATACAAAATGAATCCGTGGATTTTACTGCAACCAAGTCTGAAAAGTTCATTGATTATGGTTTCAGATTCCACATAACTAACCTTTATGAAAATATCACTTGTCAGGTTTTGTGTACTATTAAAGAATAGCTACAATGATCTTAAAAAGCTATTAAACTTCCCCCACTCTTTTCCAATTATCTGTGGGAAGTTGGATTTTCTTCATATAGCTTCAATCAAAACGACATACCATAATAGATTAAAGGCAGCAGCAGATAGGATAATCAAGCTGTTTTCTATTAAGTCAGATATTTCATGGAAAACAGAACCACTATTTATACCAATTTTTTTAATGTTGGAAAGTATAATTTTTTTTCTCGTCTAAATATGTGATTGAGGTTTATGTAATGAGTTTGTTGTTATTTTATTATTTTTTTGGTGGTGCCAGAATCAATCTCAGGGTCTCGTGCATACTAGGCAAGCACTCTACCACCGAGCCACCCCCCAGTCCTGTTAATATTTTTAAATAATTTAATGAAGACATTTAAAAAACTTACTTCTAATTTCAGGCACAGTAAATATCGATAGCTAGAATGCCCACAAAGGAAGCTCTTTGGGTCCTCATTATGTCTTAGGAGCCTAAATGGATCCTGAGCCAAGAAGTTTGAAGACCCCGAAACCAGATGTGCTTAGTGGGTCCTGACCACTATCTGATTTTGAACCCTGCATGGTGGTGCACACCTGTAATCCCAGTGGCTCTGGAGGCTGAGGCAAGAGGATCACGAGTTCAAAGCCAGTCTCAGCAAAATCGAGGCACTAAGCAACTTAGTGAGATCCTGTCTCTAAAGAAAATTTTTAAAAAGGCAGGGAATGTGGTTCAATGTTTAAGCACCCTTGGATTTAGTCCCTGGTACCAAAAAAAAAAAAAAAAAAAAAAAAAAAAAAGAGAGATTTTGCACCTTGGGAAAATTATTCCTACACTCTCTGCCTTGGTTGTTCCCATCACCTGATGGAAATGTCAACAGCTCCACTCCTGGGGTGGTGTGAAGGGTGGGTGAATGAACAGTCTTGGAGACCACTGCTTGAAGATTTGCCTCTTGTCCAGTCAGTGTCCTTCCTTCTAGATTCACTTTCTTGAGCTTTAACTTCCTTATTTCTGAGAGAGTATTTTAGAGTAAAAACCCGAGGGTCTTTTCTAGGCAAGACATTCCAGCATGGGGAATCTCAAGTCCAGGGATAACTGGATTATTATTATTATTTTTTTTTTTGGTACCACATCCCCAGCCTTTTTTTTATATTTTAGAGACAGGGTCTCACTGAGTTGTTAGGGCCTCTCTAAGTCACTGAGGCTGGCTTTGAACTCTCAATCCTCCTGCCTCAGCCTCCTGAGCTGCTGGGATTACAGGAAGGGCAGGTTTTGATGTTAATTTTGGGGGTGCTTTCTAGGCATCCAAGTTTGAGCCAAATCGGCAAAATCCCAATATCATTAGGAATTGCTAAAAAATGATGATAAAATGAAATAAAAGCAGCTGCATCTCTTTCTTGGGAAAAGAAAAGCCTAAATTTTTACATATGAGATTTTTTTTTTCTTTTTCCTGCATGTCATTCTGGTTCCAGAACCAAACACCCTGTGCCAGGTGCAGTCTTTATTAAAGTTTGGGGTAAGAAAAGGCGATCTGTTCCTGAGACACAATGCCTCTACTTGTGGAACTAAAAATAGCTCAGCCCTCCCTCCCCAGGGAACTGGGAGCTAATTGGCTGTCCACTCCATGTCCACATGGGTTTGACAAGTTCTCCAGGCTCTCCTGTCTACCGCCCACCTGGCATCTGGCTTTTAGATCCATTTGACTTTTCCATCGCCCCTGGTCCCCTTTCTCCCAAATGTCATTTTCTGTCCTTCATCCCTCTGGCTACTGCCGTTGTTGAACTTGGCCACCACCGGATACTTCATAGTCTTTAATAACAAAAGCAGCAATTCCCAATTTAGTATCATCTGTCCATGTCATTAACTTGATGTTTGCACTTTGAACCAGATAGTTTAAAAGGATGTCAAATAATGTGGGTGATCACCTGACAAAGTAAGGGAAAGGTTGTCTTTTTATTTTGCTTGAGGATAAAAAGGGACATATTTTCTATTGTTCTGAATAGCTCAGTTGCTCAGCAATCAGACAAGAAAGAAGTAAGTAACAGGAACAGATTTTTTTTTTTTTTTTTTTTTTTTGGTGAGGAGGTCAATGCATTCATGGGTTGGGGAGAGTGGACCAGAATCTTAACCCACGTTCCTCATAACCATGGATGCTGCCTATATTTTTGAAATAAAGACAAGCAAGGAAATGTAGATTTCATAACCTCCAGTCTCTTTAGCTTCATCAAATGCCAAGAAAGCAACTTCAGTGGCAGAATAAAATGCGTTAATGTGTCTTGACACAAGAATCCATTTTTGTGTGTCCGCCATGAGCCAGGCGGGGGATTTCCAACTGCTTCAAGGGCCAGGAAGGGCCGTCACAGCACCAGATGTGCTCCATGCTTCTAAGGGGGCATTTGCTTAATGGGCCATCGGAACACTTGTCTTCATGTCAGTGATGATGCAAACATGACATGGCTCAGCTTGAGAGTGTCCCCTGTGTGCAGACACCTTTATGAAGTCATGGGATGGGGCCCACACAGGAATTTTTGACTGGGAATACATTTCACGGCTCAGCGGCAGGCTGAAGACTGCTGACCGAGATGCTCCCCTTTTCTCTAAGTCCAGAAACATCTCCTTAGTGTTTTTGGAAGGACGGCTGCCAACTCCTGGTGATTCATTTTGTTTCCCTGGGGTGTTTCTTCTCACCTGGAAAAATCCCCAGCTTAAGAATTTTCTAGCTGATGGACTCATTGGCTCCCATCCTATTTTGGTTGTCTGAACCTGACATCCACTTGGGTTTAGTGAAATCAAAAAAACGAGGATCTAACCAGGTGGGGTGCTTTACACCTATCATCCCAGCTGCTCTGGAGGCTGGGGCAGGAGGATTGCTTGAGCCCAGGAGTTTGTGACCATCCTGGGGAAGGCAGCAAGTCCTTAAAAAAAATTAGGCTAGAATAAAATGCAGAGATGTTGCGATGGAATTGGGAGCAGGAGCGCAGCATGTGTTCAGTAGAGCCCAGAGGAGGCAATTGGAGGGCAGCGGCAACCAGAGAGAGCACTTTTCTGTCTCTGTTTCTGTCTGAACATCTGCTTCATTTCTGTGTCTCAGCAGAAACATTCTCTGCTCTTCATTCCACGTGGTGGGGGAAAGATGCCCACCCATATCTCCCAAGGCCACATGTTGTCGTTCCAAGCACAGGGAATGACTGAATCAGTTCTGTCCTTGATTTCTGCCCTAATTCCCAATTGCTGGGTTGAAAAGTGACCCGACTCTCTCCAGGCTCCCAATCCTGGTGCAGTTGGCTGTGAAATCCCCAAACATGGCTTCTGTTAGCCAACTGCTTTGGATTAGCTAAAAACTAAGGAAATGACCCTACATCGTTGACATATACCCCAAAGGTCTCCTTTTATTGGAGGCTGCCCAAGAGCAAATGAGTTTAGATAAAGGACAATGGCAGAACTTAGAAAGAAAAACCCTATATATAGTCAGTCTCCTAACATTTTTGTTCCACAGACACTGTCAAATGATCCACTGGCTCGGTGCTGTGGCCCATGCCTATAATCCCAGCGGCTCAGGAGGCTGAGACAGGAGGATCGCGAGTTCAAAGCCAGCCTCAGAAAAATTGAGGTACTAAGCAGCTCTGTGAGACCCTGTCTCTAAATTAAATACAAAATAGGGCTGGGGATGGGGCTCAGTGGTCGAGTGCCCAGCAACAACTTAGCAGATGGGCAGAACAAATCAGAAGGCCCATCAGCCATTTTCAACACCTTGGCTTGGGTGCCTCATGCATTATTTAACCACAGTACCTCCCCTTCCGACTGTGTCACATGCTAGAGGAGAACAGAAAGTACTGTCTTCAGCAAACATATGTCAAACGATGTCTTCAGCCCATGTGGAAGAAGATGAAGCTCCATTGTCTGCTGGATTTTGGTTTGAGGGCCTTGACACATAGACAGATGTCAGTTTGTAAAGATTCCATTGAATTAGCTGGAGGAATGTTTTCTGATCATTTCCACTGGCCAGATGTGCTTCCAGGTAGTTGCATTTAGGAATTCTGAGTTGGAAGCCTCTGAAAACGGAAATGTACCAGCTCACATTCTTTGAAAAAGCTGGGGGACCTTGGCTAAACCAAGAGGTTCATACAAAGGGCTTTAGGATTTGGCCTCCTTGAGTCTTTCTACTCCAATTTCCTCTGCAACTGCTTCACTTCCACATAAACTTTCTCTATATGGTGGCTCCAGGTTTTACGTCACCTGATTTTTAATTTTTTTTTTTTTTAACAAAGACCCTCACGCCCCGCCTATCCCCAGCTCTTCTCTCTTGGCTCCTTTCAGTTTGAGGTGGGGTGGGAATGATCCTTGGTGAGTGCTGATTGGGCAGTGGACCCAGTTCTCAGCCAATCCCTGAGTGCAAGAGGAAGTGCTTCTCTGATTTGCCGAGCCTGGGTCACATGCTCAATTCTGGAGTTGCAGCAGAGACGGCTCAAACCTAACCGTGGGGATGGAGCCCCCTGGGGACTGTAGATCCCCAAAGGAGCTCAGGCTACTGGCGAGCAAAGAAGGGGAAGAGGGTTCCAGAAGGCAGAATCCATAGCTGTCTGACCCTCCGGCTAGGAAAGAAGGAGAAATAGGCACAACTTGCCATCATCAAAACCTGATGCTAATAGGTATTCTGAATGAGCTATCTGGAGAACAAAGGAGAGAAGTCATCCATTTGGACAAGTTTAGAAATTCACGAGGGTTTTTCGGAAAAGACAGAGTCTGTGTTGGGCCTTGAAGGGTATGAAAAACTTGGTGAAATGGTTGTGGAAGCTGGGAAAGGGTGGGGCATCACATTCTATTAGTGTTATGGTTTGGATGTGAGGTGTCGCCCCCCCAAGCTCCTTTGTGAGATGATGCAGGAAGGTCCAGAGGAGACATGACTGGGTGGTGAGAGCCTTAACCCAACCAGTGAATGGACCCCTGATGGGATTAACTGGGTGGTGGCTGGAGGCAGGTGGGTGTGGCTGGAGGAGGGGACATTGGGGGCGTGGCTTTGGGGTCTCTGTTTGTCTCTGGAGAGTGGAGTCTCTCTCTGCTTCCTGATCACCATGTGAGCTGCTTCCCTCCACCACACTCTTCCTCCATGATGTCCTGCCTCCCCTCAAGCCCCGAGGAGTGGAGCCTGCTGTCTATGGACTGAGACCTCTGAAACTCTGAACCTCCAATAAACTTTTCAGATATTCTAGTCACACAGCAAAAAAAGGGACTAAGACACAAGGAGAGGGAGCAATATTGCACATATACTCTGAGCTATCTAAGGAGATAGCACATTTTGCAGGACGTTAGACCACTGGGTGAGGAAAGCATGTAGGGTGATACGCATAGGCCATTTCTGACTTTTGAGGCCTGAGTAATTTCCCGTTCATGGATGTATACACACGTGTGGACTATTTAATGACACCTATAAGCCTTCAGTCCTCATGTACATGCCTGGACACGTCCCGTGCAATGGTCAGTTCACCAAGGAGTTTGAATTTTTCATTCCTGGCATCAATCTCAGTTCTGGCACCTACCAGGCGTGTGACTTTACAGAAATGATTTAAGTATTTTAAAGTATTGTATCCCCTATATTTCTACCTGAACGATAGTGAAATATGTACTACCTATTGCCTTTGTGAAATGAACTGAGGTAGCATATGCAAATCATCCCAGGTGGCTCCTGAGATATAACAGACACTCAATAAATCCTTTTCTATTTCTTTTTCTTCTGCTTCCCCATGTATACATCTGCTCCCTCCCTCCTTCCCCCCCCCCCTCTATTCCTTTCTATTTTGGTACTAGGGATTGAACCCGGGGACGCTTAACCACGGAGCCACATCCCCAGCCCTATTTTGTATTTTATTTAGAGACAGGGTCTCACTGAGTTGCTTAGGGCCTTGCTAAGTTGCTGAGGCTGGTTTTGAACTCGGAATCTGCTGAGAGCCATTGCCAAGTAGGAATGACGCATCGAAATTTCCTTGCCAGCGTACCCCATGTTGCTTAGAGGAAGGACTCGTGGAAATGGACTTGCCTTGGACATTTGCTGTGACATTGCATGTATGTTTGAGAAAGGTGACCCTGCTCATGGACCAGGGTGGATCCAGGTTTAGGGAGGATCCTATTGGATTAGGGCGGATCCAGGTTTAGGGTGTATTCCTGCTGGGAATAGGGAGTATCCCCTTCCTTGGGTTTAGGGCGGTTCCAGGTTTAAGGTGTACCCTGCTGGGAATAGGGCGTATCCTGCTGCCTCGGGCACGCCCTATCCTTGAGTTCCCGTTGAGTTCTCGTGGGATTCAGAAAGTATTTGGGAAAAAACCTGGTAGAGCATGTGTATTTTGTGGCAGAACTTGGATTAATTTTCCCAGAATGTGTTTGTAGAGGGCCGGTGTGAGTTTGGGAATAAAGAGTTGCTGTTTGAATCTACAAGGTGTGTGGTGGCTCATGATTTTGTGCCCAGCCAGACTGCGGAAGGGATCCTCCTTCCTCAGCCTCCTGAGTCTCAGGAATCACAGGCATGTGCCACCAGGCCCGGCACCTTCTTTGTTTTTAATAAGAACATGACATTGATTGGTTTTAATGCAGGTATTGTACCCATTTATTGCCACAGCATTCAAAACTACCTCTGACTGGGCAGGATGTAAATATTAGGAATAAATATTAGGAATTGTGCTGGATATTTTCTTTTGCCCTCTAGAGCAACTGTCTTGGGACTCTCCACTGCCAAGTACTCAGGTTGTTGACTTTTAAGAATGGACGCAGTGATGCTCACCTGTAATCCCAGCAGCTCAGGAGGTTGAGTCAGGAGGGTCATGAGTTCAAAGCCAGCCTCAGCAACTTAGCGAGGCCCTGTCTCTAAATAAAAAATAAAAAGGGCTGGGGATGTGGCTCAGTGGTTAAGCCCTTGGGTTCAATTCCTGGTACACACACAAAAAAGGACTGTCGCCTTGGCAGCCCCCCTCGGTGCCCCCCAGTCTTTCCCCTCCATCCTTGTTTGAAGGCCAGTATGCTTGCCTTTCCCCCTGGCCATCTTCAAGCGATCATTTCCCCACCAGACTCCTTGACTCCAGAGTTGTACTGACTCTTCTGACTCTTTCCACTGCATAGAAATTCTAAAACGAGCCCTTGAACCATTTCTGGAATCTATGGCACCGATGTGTGATCACATTCCCTTAAGTGTTTGATTCCAGGTCCACTCCTGAAAGGCAAAACATGTACTCAGTAAATTCCAGAAACTTGACAAGAACCCTTTGGCTATTATTCAAAAATGTCTCATACCAGGAACTAAAGTGGTAAGTTATTTCTGCACTCCACACACAACCCCTTAACCCTTCAAAGAGGAGAGCTAAACTGTTTAGCATGGGGCCCAAGACCATTTCCCCTTGAAGATAATCTGAAATAATTTGGTAATGATGGTGGATTGGAAAGCTCTGTTGATACAAATCTGTTGAAATCTGCTGTGTTTTAAGATATATTTTTTAGCTGACCACATTGTGTACCATAAACTGTTGGTATATGATTTTTGAATTAAACTGCACACACTGTTGACACTGCCATTAGTAAACATGCCTATTTCCTCATATATTAACTTGGTTATGCTAAGGGTGAAAGCACTTTTAAGTTTTTTTTTCTCCCTCCAAAGTATAGTCACTTTTTCATATACAAACAATACATTTTTATGTGGGCAAAGCCAGCAAAAGCCAATATTCAGCATATATTTCATACTTCCTGTACATAAAAACAAGCAGAAATGTTGGTCTCACATCCAGTGTAAATTAAAAACAAAGTATGAGGCCCTGAGCAAGACCCTGTCTCTAAATAAAATATAAAAAGGGGCTGGGGGATGTGGCTCAGTGATTAAGCACCCCTGGGTTCAATCCCGGGTACCAACCAACAAACAAAAAAACCAAACCAAAACAAACAAACAAAAAAAATCAGAAAATGAACAAAACCCAACAAAACAAAAGAAAAAATAAAAACACACAACAACAAAAAAAGTTTGACTTAAAAGTTTCCCCTCCCAAATTTATGAAAAGATAAATTAGCCATTAAAATTTTTTTAGACATTTTTATTTTTATGGTTTGAATTAATGGAAAAATAACTAAGGGCTAGGGTTGTGACTCCAGAAGTAGAGCACTGACTTAGCATGAGTGAGACACTGGGTTCAATCCTCAGCACCACATAAAGTAAAATAAAGACACTGTGTCCACCTATAACTAAAAAATAAATATTTAAAATAACTTAAAAGAGGTTTTTCCCCCCCTTTTGGAATAAGCAATCATTTTGGAGCACTTTCCCTTGATCTGCTAACTAGTTAACTAGCATGACCGTACTAATCTGCATGGTCACTGTCACACCCCCAACAGCACAATTCAGACGAAACCACCAGCCACAGAGTTGCCCAGTCCCATTTAAGTGGGTGTCCAAGGCCATTCCATTTCATGGAGCTACTTTCCCCCTTGTCACCGTTCCCATATATTTCTGTCCCAGCAGGACAGTTTTGAGAATCATTTTGCATTCTGCCTAGAAGCCACCAGCACTATTTTCAAAATCCTAAAGTAAATACTTGTAATCCCTGTCCACTTTAAGCGATCCGTCAAAGGGGCATGTCATGTTCTTTCAAGTGCCAAACAGCTGTTTCATTTCCCAATTAGGGGCCAGCACCGTCAATGGCAATCCTAAATAAATATATAATATAATCTACTGATAAGGACAATGTAAATATTTATGGCAATTAGAGAAACAAATGCACACATATTTGAATATTCCCCAGGAGCTGAAATCCATCCATCGTGAACTGTTGCCACAGAACTAAGTCTCTTTAGTGGGCTCTGCTGAGAAAATTGGGTCACTTGGATCTTTGGCTTTTGTGAAGTCTCTGGCTCTAGAAGGGGCACCTGGGAGGGAGAGGCCTGGGATGGAGCCATTTTTAGTAAATTACTTTCCAAAATGGAAGCCGGATTCCCTGTTCTGTTGGTTCCAAAAATCCTGGGTGGGGTGAAGCAGGATGTCCTCCGCCCCCAGTTCTTGGGTGAGATGTGCCGAAGAACTACAGAAGGAAAGACCAAAGACAGGGAACTTGCAGGGGCCTGGGAAATCTGTCCTAATGATGGCCCTACTTTAGTTTTCACATATGCATGGTAACTGCAGAGATTCAAAGCATTTCTTCAGTGTGAGAACTTTTTTGTTCCCAGATAAAGTCGTACTCCTCCATAAGGCACAGGAAAAGGAAAAATAAAATACTATACATGACAGTCTTGCTACCTTGTTTAAATTTGGGTCACCCGATTTGGGCCTTGGTTTCCTCATCATTATAGAACAATCATGCTAGTCCCTCCTGATCATTAAAATAAGAAATTGCTGGGTGCCGTGGCACATTCCTGTAATCCCAGGGGCTTAGGAGGCTGAGGCAGGAGGATCACGAGTTCAAAGCCAGCCTCAGCAATTTAGTGAGGCCCTAAGCAACTCAGTGAGACCCTGTCTCTAAAGAAAATACAAAAAAAAAAAAAAAAAAAATGACTGAGGATGTGGCTCAGTGGTTGAGTGCCCCTGAGTTAAAAAAAAATCAAAATAATACTGCTAGTCCCTCCTGATCATTAAAATAAGAAATGAGAGATGATTGTTGTCATGGAAAGATGATTGAATAATAAGACCTAAAACACTGCTTTTTTTTAATTATCAAACTTTTTTATATATAATATGCAAGATCATTTGATTATAATTTTGTTGTCATAATTAAAGCTTCCATCTTCAAGGGTTAGTGAATTTAAGTGTTAGTAACTCTTGCACTTAAATTCCTTAAGGAGTTAGCACTTATAATGCAAAAGAATGAAACCATATTTTGAAAGATTTTTTTTTCTATCACTTTTGGAGTAATAATGAACCCAATGCTTCTAGGTAAAAAACTTCAGTGCACTTGGAATGGAACCACCACGTGACCCAGCTATTCCACTCCTTGTCATTGAACTTTCCTCAATGTATGCACAAGTCTGTGCGTATGCATACGTGCACACAATATATACAGAGACTTTTCGACCATGCACCTATAAACCTTGCTCTGTGACTTAGCTATGCTAAACATATCCCTGTGTCACTAAATTCTTTGTGGATTTTTGGAGGGGTAGGTACTGGGGATTGAACTCTGGGGCACTCAACCACTAAGCCACATCCCCAGCCCTATTTTTTAAATTTTATGTAGAGAAAGGGTCTCACTGAATTGTTTAGTGCCTCACTGTTGCTGAGGCTGGGTGATCCTCCTGCCCCAGCCTCCAGAGCTGCTGGGATTACAGGCATGCACCACCACCCCCCGCATGAATACATGACTTTTAATGCTACATGATATCCCATTGTATGGATGGATCATGATATTCAATGGTCTCTATTGTTGGATATTTAGTTTCTAATATTAATGATCTCTGCAAACATTGCCAGTCTGTCAGACTCTATCTGCTATCTCCCGGAGGATTCAAATGCAAAGACCATAAAGACAGGAAGTAGCAGTTTTGAATCCCTGTCTACTAGGGACTAGCTGTGTGATTTCTGTAGATGTTTAATTCTGGGGATCTCGGCTCCCATGATTGACAAATGGGGCCCATGACCCTGCCTTTGGTGGCCACTGTGAAGGAGCATCCATATGTCTGTCAAGCGTCTGGTAAGAGTCAGACTCCTCCTCTTTTCTTCCTTCTTTCTCTTAATCCGGAAGTTCAAGGTTAGGATTTGTAGATTAGTTCTGGAGTCCATGATTCAGTTTCAGTGTCTGTCAGAGCCTCAGGAATGGTGTGCAAAATTCAGAAATCATGTTCAGGTATTTTGAGGGGGAGAGAACATTATTTATTTATTATTTAGGGGTACTGGGGATTGAACTCATGGGCACTGGATCACTGAGCCCCATCCCCAGCCATTTTTTTTTTGTATTTTATTTTTAGACAGGGTCTCACTGAATTGCCTAGGGCCTTGCTAAATTGCTGAGGCTGGCTTTGAACTCGTAATCCCCCTGCCTCAGCCTCCCCAGCCACTGGAATTACAGGCATGGGCCACTGGGTATGGTGGGAGAGAACTTTTAAAGTAAGAAATCTTCTTCTTGCCCTGTGTCTTTCCATTTGCTATAAAATGATAGGAATGACTATTTCTTTCTTCCTAATGTTCCATGGTCTTATTGCATCTGATTTCTCTCTTAATAGCTCTCTCATCTGTAGGTGAGCTCACTGTTCGATATGAATCCAGCCTGACACAGAATCTCTGCTCCAATTCCAAATTCCAAGGCAATCAGAGTGTTGTCTGACACACAATAAGAACTTAATAAATGTTACTTATGGCTCGTATTATCATATATATTAGGACATTTTTGGAAAAGGTGCATGTGTCTTAAATGACTAGCTTGATCCTGGTGCCTATGAACAGGCCTCTCTCTTTTTCTTTCTCTGAGATTTGGCCAAATCCTAAAAACACTTCCAGGTTCCATTTATCTTGTGTAAGTTTATAAATGGATTAAGAAAGCCAGAGATTACAATTTCTTTTATATCATTAAAAAAAAAGATGGGTGGTGAGGGGAAAGGAATTTGGCAAGAGGAAAACATCAGTTTGAGACTTTAAAATAGGGATGATGGTCCATCTGTCTTGAATAATTTAGACCACAAGTTGACTAGCAAGAGGAAACTGTTGAGATTCTTTCCAACTTAGTGATTCTCTGATCTTACAGATGGTTCTGTGGACAAATATCTCAAAAGCAAGTTTGTTGGGACATGCCCATTTCGTAGCTGGTTGCCCAGGTTGTTGGTATATCAAAGCAACTGCTCCATGTTGAAGTCTCAGGAGGGGCTCAGAGATGCCACTGTATGCTTTTAAAATCATTGATTCCTAAAACATTAAACGTATGTATTCTCACTCAGAGCAGTAGCACTCCTTGACCCCAGTGTACAATGAAGGAATAAATAAATAAATAAGATTTGTTTTCTTTTTGTAATGAACAGGTGCTTTGGGAAATATCTGGATATTAACTCAGACCATCAGAAATGAGCAATCAGGGAAAACAGAGTGTGAATTCACTGTGTCCTTAGATTGGCCTAGGGAATGTTTTGGAAACACCCGATTTGTTTTGAACAAGCTAGTATTCAGTAGCAGGGCTGAGGACCTTACTGCGTGTGGAAAGTATGACTCCATCGTCCTCCCTGATAATTTCAGAAGCCAAACCACAGGCGGGATCCTGAGCTGGTGCCTGCCTCCTCTAGCTCTTACCCCATGCTACCTGGGTTGACTATAAAGAACAGTTCCCTGCCATGTACCCCTGGCCCCCAGTACCTTCCTTTGTCCACATTCTTGTATGGTCCTCTCCCATATTGACTCCATGTGGTCATTTGATTGGCTTGGGCCAATATGACATTAGAACACGTGATACAAACAAAGCCCTGGTGCCCTGCGGTTGCCTCAGAATGATGCTACTCACACGGAGGCCCCGGATATCCTCCTGCAAATACATGATGCTCAAGCCAGCATCAAACACCACACATGTGAGTGAGGCCATCTTGAACACCTGGCTGGGTGGACCTGCTCAATGACAATACCACATGAACTCTACAGAACAACCACCCAGCAGGCCCAACCCCCAAGTGCTGACCCCAAATTGGGAGCAATTGAAATGGGTGTTTGTTATGGTTTGGATGTGAGGCGACCCCCAAAAGCTCACGTGTGAGACAGTGCAGGAAGGTTCAGAGGAGACATGACTGGGTTGTGAGAGCCTTAACCCAACCAGTGAATGACTCCCTGATGGGATTAACTGGGTGGTGGCTGGAGGCAGGTGGGTGTGGCTGGAGGAGGGGGCATTGGGGGCGTGGCTTTGGGGTCTCTATTTGTCTCTGGAGAGTGGAGTCTCTCTGCTTCCTGATCACCCTGTGAGCTGCTTCCCTCCACCACACTCTTCCTCCATGATGTCCTGCCTCCCCTCGAGCCCCGAGGAATGGAGCCTGCTGTCTGCGGACCGAGACCTCTGAAACCCTGAGCCCCCAAATAAACTTTTCCTCCTTTACTGTTGCTCTGGTCGGGTCCTTTAGTCATAGTAGTGAAAAACCTGAGTAAAACAGTGTTTTATGTGATCAGACTTTGGATGTATCAATAACCAAGACACTAATTTAGAAGGAGTGGAGAATCAGCAAACCCAGTGACCTGCTGACTGTTCAATCAGAGTTCTCTCTAAGTTTGCATGAAGCTGAAGGTGATAAGATGGGGGAAGTCGGGTGGAGGTCATAATGGGATGGGATCGTACAGTGTGAGACAGAGAGATGGCTTCTCCTGCCCGGACCTTTCTGTTCCCCATTTAGCCCTTGTTTGGCTGGTTCCCCTTGGCTGCACATTTTGGAGGAAAGCCAAGAACACAGGACTAAGGCTTCTCTCCCTGCCTCAGCCCCTGTATCCCCAAAAGTTTTCTTGGAGGAGTCAAAGCTTATGTCTGATTCGCACATTTGAATCCCAGGGAACTGTCCTTGAAAGGAGAGCCACTGGATTCCCCAGATGTGCCCTGACACCCTTTATCACAGGCCACCCTTGATGTTTTTAAAGACAAGAGCTTCCATCCTGCGAGCAAATAAATACCAATGTGTGGCTTTACCCAAGCAAGTTTGGGGTTTCTCCCTCCCACTGGAATATAAATAGTTGCCCACAAGTGACACAAATTCCTTTCCTGTAGCCTACAAATGTGAAACAGAATGCTGTATCTTTTAAAAACTTTTTTTTTTTTAGTCTAAGGAATTACTATTTCATCTCAAACTATGACTATAAATAAAATAAAATAACATCCTCTAGATCTTGAAGTTGTTTTTTTTTTTTTTTGTACCAGGGGTTGAACCCAGGGGTGCTTAACCACTGAGTCTCACTGAGTTGCTTAGGGCCTCGCTAAGTTGCTGAGGCTGGCTTTGAACTCACAATCCTCCTGCCCCAGCCTCCCGAGCCACTGGGATTACAGGCATGTGCCACTGTGCCCAAGTTTTCAGTCTTTCAGTTTTAAAGTGTTTCTCAACACAATTAAACTAAGAAATGTTATCTGGCTGTTCATCTGAGATAAAATGAGTCTAGCTTCCTGCTTCCCCCTACCAAATGGCCCTGTGTTTCTTCAAAACTGTGTTCTGGAAGGGATGGAAATATTGAGCCGGGAGATTCCCCTCTGTCTTCCAGGCTAACCATTATGTGATCAAGGATAGTCTGGAATTAAAAAGCTGTTGTTTGTTAGGATTAGCGGCTGCTGGATTGTTCAAAAGAAACCCTCCTAAAATTACCCGGATAGACAAACAGCCTGAATAAAGCAATGAGCAAACTTTCCCAAGGTCGATGTCCTTGGTTGGCCGAGTCACTGAATGGCAGCTGACCAGGTCTTCAATAACGCCAACTCAGCTGCTTCTCTAATGCTGGGTGCCCGAGCGTAATTAAAAGTGTTAACAATTTGGTAGCCTTTATCAGGACATATTCTCTCCACATACCTCCAGTGACCCGGTCGCAACTACTAGAGACAAATAATTCTTGTTTCGCGCTATGCACTCAGGTCAATGTACCCTAGGCAACTTCCCCGTCTGCACGTTCCCCGAACTGAGAAGGCTCCCAAACCTGCCCAGATGGCCATGTGGGGTCACGCTGTCACATACTGAGCAGCATCCCTTTTCTTCCTCAAGATGACAGCGAATAATTAAGCTGCTGGGATATTTATGGAAAGGGAAATGCATGTGGTTTTGATCATTTTCTGTCAAATGCATGTTCCGTCCAGCGACACGGGTGAAATGGCAGTGGATATGCAGAGTTGGAAGGGTTGGGGAATCATCAAGTGTGCCCTCAGCACTCGACAGTGTGGATCTTTGCTTTAAGAGCTGGGATAGCCCTGGAGACCAGGTTTAAAAATAATTATTAGTGAACAATAGGAGGTTCTATTTTATTTGTCCTATTTAGATGTACATAGTAGTAGAGTACTTTTTGACATATGATACATACCTGGAGTCTAACTTCCCATTCTTGTGGTTGGACATGATGTGGAGTTTCCCTGGTCGTGTGTTCACATATGAGCATGGAAAAGTTCTGTCCCATTCATTCCATGTCTTTCCTATTCCCATTCCTTCTCTCCTCCTTCATCCCCCTTGTCTAATCCAGTGCCCCTGCCCCCCTTGTGGGTTAGCATCTGCATATCAGAGAAAACATTCAACTTTTGATTTGGGGGGATTGGCTTAATTCACTTAGCAAGCATGATAGTCTCCAGTTCCATTTACATCCTGGCAAATGCCATAATTTCATTCTTCTTTATGGCTGAGTAATATTCCAGTATTACTATATTATAAGTGCATTCTTATAAAGAATTCTTATCAAAGGAGAGTGCCTACCTAATATCTTGCATGGATTTGGTACAGAGCAAATCCTCATGATTATTTTGGTCCCTTGTGTGTATTATCATAGACGAGTGGGTAACAGGCGATCAGGGTCAAGGAGGACACCGTCAGAGTTGACCTCAGAATTACATCATAGCTCCAGCCTCGGAAGTCCTCCAAAGACTGGACTTCAATAGCCATCGTCGAGCAGGCTCCAAGTGAGACTCACCGTGCTGTAGGTTCGAACTGTGTCCTGTTCACCTCTGAACTCCCGCGCTGCCCTAGGACTCCCAGGGCTTGGTGCATAATAGGCACTCAGGGAATAGTCTAAACACATACAATCACCTTAACACCAATGGCATAATTACAAGAGTGTAGTGGGGGAAATGAGGGGTTGGGGATTGCTATTTATTCTAAAATCCCAAGGCTTTCAAGACTCCTTGCAGGGCGACTGAGAGGAGCAACGTAAAGGACCCAGCATGAACTAGATCCTCGGGCTCCTCAGAGCGCCTCTCCTCACTAACAGGACAGCCCTGGGGGGTGGCTCAGGGGCACCTGGACCTAAACTGAAGTCATGGGGTTCAGCTTGGAGCTTCCACGTCAGTGGCGCCAACGGTGGTGTCTGTAATTATTTCAGGCCAGTGTCTCCCTCTGGGTTTTGGTTCTGCATCTTTGTGGCTGGAGACGCACCAGCCTTGGCTTCACATGAATAATCTAGGGAGGCGGCCCAAAGCCAGGAGCTACCCAGTGCCCTGGACTCCCTCCCCAGCTCCAGATGGGCTTTACTGCCGGAAGACTCAGGAGGACACAGGCTCGGAGATGAGTCACCATCGTAAGGACAGGGAGAAAAGCCCCAGGAGAAGAGCATTTGTCTGCAATGAGGTTAAGATTTAAAAGAGCTGGGCACGGTGGCGCATGCTCAGGAGGCTGAGGCAGGAGGATGGCGAGTTCAAAGCCAGCCTCAGCAACTCAGCGAGGCCCTGAGCAACTCAGGGAGACCCTGTCTCTAAATAAAATGCAAAAAGGGCTGGGGATGGGGCTCAGTGGTTGAGTGCCCCCGAGTTTAATGCACAGTAACCACCCCCTGCCCCCAAAATAAGAAACTCTATCGTGAACTGTGATGTCGGATGCCAGCCTACACCGATGGGTGGACAGTGCTAGAACTGATAGAGTAGTCTGTGTATTTAGAACAGGACTTCCAAATTTGAAGACCCTCAGAGAACGAGCTGGGATTCTGTATACCCAGCTGAGCTGTGGGATGAGACAAAGGGCAGAGGGATGCTGTGTGGAACCATCCTATTTTTGGTTTAATCTTCAAATTCAAATATTAATTTTATATGCAGTGCTGGGCATGGAACCCAAGCCCTTGCACATGCTAAAGAAGCGTTCTATCACCCAGCCCTGACATCCAAAAAAAAAAAAAAAAATCATCTGCAGGTCAGATTTGGCTAATCCATAGGATTTTGCAACACTCCACTTAGAGACTTCCTATAAATGAATGCAAGACTTTAAAATATATATTCCTATGCTCACACAATAGATTCAGCAAGGTCAGTTCATTTTCCAATCTCCCACTTCCTCCCTATTCCCTGTCCCAGCAATGTGGAAATGGGCTGCCAAGTCAGACAAACTCGTTGGCAACCGAATGACAGTCCTGCAGGGGCAATGTTAGAAATGTTCAGTAAACAGTATGGTGGAGATATTGACCAATGAGAAGGACTAGGGACTCCTGGGGAAGCTGGGAATTTAGTTCTTGAAATATGAAGAGGTTCACGGTGACCCAGACAGGGACCAGGAGAGCTAAAATGGGAGAGATGTCATTTGGAAGGCTTTGGTAGTGGCCATTTATTTTCCACTACAGAAATATTTAATATCTCTTTTTGTGTGGGGATACCAGGGATTAAACTGAGGCCACTCAACCACTGAGCCCCATCCCCAGCCCTATTTTGTATTTTATGTAGAGACAGGGTCTCGCTGAGTTGCTTAGGGCCTCAATAAATTGCTGAGGCTGGCTTTGATCTCATGATCCTTCTGCCTCAGCCTCCTAAACCACTGGGATTACAGGCATGTGCCACCACACCCAGCGATCCTTCTGTACTTTGGAAAAGAAATATATCCAGAGCACTTGAATTTGTCCTCATTAATTCTATATGGCTAACAGGAATTTCAGAAAGGACAAGAAAAGTACGTTGGGGGACAACAAAGGCCAGGCTGAGCCTAAAATCTGCCAAAGGGTCTGGTCACATTTGTCATAACCCAAGGGCCCCCAAAATGCCCAGGCAGTGTTTAGGATGGTGGTTCTGAGATAAGCAGACCTAATGTGAATCTCAGAACTACATACTGGCTGCGTAATGACACCATGAGTAGAGAGTATTAAATAAGCATCAAGTACTAAGTAGGATGATGTCCCCAGCACAGTTGCTGGCAGGAAGGAAACAGATGCAGACGGTTCTGTGCTATGGATTGGGCCATTCGCTACCGTCTTGGGGGATGCTGTCTATAGAGTACGGAGGAGGTCCTGGTTCACCTGATGAGTTCCTTTTGGCTGATGGAGTCCAACAGGCTCAGTGGGAAGCCAATAAGGTGCCATTGGCTTGCAGCAGTGTTGGCAGCAGGAGGCCCTTCTGTTGTTTTTAAAGATTATTTTAACACAAGTGCCCACACCAGGGGCTCCTTCTCCAGAGGTGGGCACCCCTGCCTTGCTTAGTTCTGGGCTCCTGGCAGGTTGCATTTCCTTCCATGTTGACATCAGTGACAGACCCAGGATGCAAAGATGCTTCTGTCTGCATTTGCTCAGCACCTGCCGGCCCTGCTCTAGCTGAGGCACACCAGCATTGCCACTTGTCCCTGCCACTGGGACCACAGAACTGTGCCACCACATCCCGCATATGTGACCCCCTTCCTCAGAGAATGGCTCCATTCTTTTCTGAAAAACTAGCATTTTCAAACTTCTCTGCCCTACAGGGATGTCACCCCATAGTGTGACAAATATTCTCCTAATTTTTTTTTTTAATCTTCTATTGGGCAAAACTTTGCACTAGGAATAATCAGGATTAGAGAGGACATCAGCTTAGGTGCAGGCCACTCAAAACATAACCATCTTTGACACCAGAGTATTAACTAGTCCTTGGAGGAGGGAAATTTAGCATGGCTAAAGCCTGCCATGGTGGATCTTGAAAATTCACTCTAGCCAGGCACGCGAGTGCACACCTGTAATCCCAGCAGCTCAGAAGGCTGAGGCAGGAGGATCACGAGTTCAAAGCCAGCCTCAGCAAAAACAAGGCGCTAACCAACTCAGGAGACTCTGTCTTTAAAAATAAAGTACAAAGTGGGTCTGGGGATGTGGCTCAGTGGTTGAGCGCTCCTGAGTTCAATCCCCGCAAAAGAGGGTCATATTCAGCAATTAAACCTTTACCCAGCTAAGTGAAATACCTGGGGTGTTCCTCAGGAATTTGCAAAATAGTTGGTCTCAGCAAAAATGAAAGGCCTACGGGGACAGTTAGTACCATTTATTCAGTGTCACCTGTTGTGTTTATCCTACCCACGCTGCATACTCTTTTAGGGTTAAAACAGACACTGTGAGGTGTATCTTATCCCTATTGTGCAGATGAGGAAACCGAGGTTGTCAGAGATCCTGGTACAGCCCTGGATATCTAAGCCAGCCAGAACTCAAATCCTAAGGTCTTCTACTACAGGAGGAGATACGCCACCAGTATCCCATGGAAGGACAGTGTGCTGGGCCCATAGTTAAGCTCGAGAGCAGCTTGACCCAGTGGAGATCTAATGTGAGCCATACTTGTGAGCTACATAGGAATTTTAAAAAATTATGATAAATAAGCACGATATAAAATATGCCATTTCACCCATTTTAAAGTATGTAATTCAGTGGCATTTAAGTACATTGAGGATGTTGTGCTACCATCTCCACTTTACATTTCCAGAATGTAACTTTACATTTCCAGAACGTTTATCTTACCTCAGACAAACTTTATTCCCATTATGCAATAATTCTGCAATGCCTCTCCCATACCTCCAGTAAACCTTTTCTCTCTCTCTAGGGCTTTGCCTATTCTAGAAGCTTCACATAATATCATGTATATTTCTCTTTTGTGGCTGACTTTACATACCACATTGTTTTTTAATTTTATTCATATTGTAAAGGGTGGAATTTGTTCCTTTGTAAGGCTCATATCACACCACTTGGATATACCAAATATCCAAAATGGATATTGTATTTATCCATTCATCAGTTGATGAACACCTGGGTTATCTCACATATGGATTTTTAAATTCATTTTTAATTTTTAAATTAAAAATTTAAATTCTAATAACCACATTTTTATTTTTATTTTTTTGCAGGGCTGGGGATTGGACCTAGGGCCTCAGAACTGCCAGGCAAATACTTTACCACTGACCACATACCCAACCCTGTAGCCACATGTTTTTAGAAGTCAAAAGAAAGAAGTGGAAATTTATTTTAATGCTATTTTTTACATTATTGGATACATTTTGGATTTATTATATTTAGGATATATATTGAATATATTTAAAACCTGTATACCTCAATTGCTATCAATTCCACCTGAAATCACTACATGAATGATCATTGATATATTTTTACATTCTTTACTACTTAGTGTTCAAATCCAGGGTGGATTTTGCACTGTAGGCTCCTCTTGTTTCAGCCTAACTTCTTGATAACCACGAGGCTAGGGTTATCGTCCTGGATGGCACTGCATCAGAGATTTAGCTGGGGCCCTTTTCCTGAATGATGTTCTTTTGAGCCCCAAACCTTACCTACTAATTTTCCTGTTTATGTTCTATGACATTTAAATTCCCCATTTCAATTATCCACAATTGATGTGCTTTTTTTTTTTTTTTTTGTATCAGAGATTGAACCTTGGGGCACTTAACCATTGAGCCACATCCCCAGCCCCCCACCCTCTCTCTATATATATATATATAATTTAGAGACAGGGTTTTGCTGAGTTGCTTAAGGCCTTGCTATGTTGCCGAGGCTGGGTTTGAACTTGTGATCCTCCTGCCTCAGCCTCCTGAGCTGTTGGGATTACAGGCGTGTGTCACCATGCCTAGCTTGGTGTGCTTCTTTGAAACAATGGCTATTGTGAAAGATGCACTGGAATATTTCTTGGTCAAGACTATGCACTAGACATCTGGACAGACCAATACCAGGTAGTCTATTACTCATTGCCACAAGCAGGACTATACAAGTCTGCTGTATCTAGAGCCAACAGAGTTCCCAAACTAAATAATTTCTCTTCTGATTTGTGGATTTTCTTACATACAGTTTGTGATACGTTAAAAATCACTTTCTTCAAGCATTTAGTAAGTTATGGAAATTAAAAATAATATTATGCTGGGCACGGTGGTGCATGCATGATACCCGTGGCTCAGGAGGCTGAGACAGGAGGATGGCAAATTCAAAGCCAGCCTCAGCAAAAGTGAGACCCTAAGCAACTCAGTGAGACCCTGTTTCTAAATAAAATACAAAATGGGGTTGGGGATGGGGCTCAGTGGTTGACTGCCTCTGAGTTCAATCCCAGGTACAAAAAAAAAAAAAAAATCAAAGCATGTTAGATAAGTATTTTAGGAGCCACCACAATGGTCTTGATTCCTCTGACTTCACCCCACCAGGCCAGCACTTCTGTGGAGCAACTGACCCTCTCCATGTCAACATTTCAGGGTCTCACCTCCCCCTGGGGTCAGTGGGAGGCTGTTGGGCTACAATCAGCCAAATTTAGAAGCTAACCATATTCACCATCTAGGAATTGAGGGACACAATTTCAGCCCTGAAGGCAGAAGGCTCCTGACTTCACCCAGCCATTTTCTGTCCCTGACCAATCGGGAGCATCCCTTTGTGAATAACATGTCTGGATTAGTTTGTCGAACAATTGCTTCATCTTAGTTAGCCTCTGATTGTCCTTGCTTTTGTGAGTCCCAAAACCTTAATCTTATTTGAATGCAA